>NC_138207.1:101525003-101555003 GCF_964194415.1 Vipera berus | reverse complement strand
AAGAAAGAAAGGAGGGAGGGAGGGAGGGAGGAAGGAAGGAAGGAAGAAAGGAAGGAAGGAAGGAAGGAAGGAAGAGAAAGAAAGAAAGAAAGAAAGAAAGAAAGAAAGAAAGAAAGAAAGAAAGAAAGAAAGAAAGAAAGAAAGAAAGATCGCCAAATAATGCTAAGCACCTAAAATGGCTACAAAAAACTATGGTCATTGCTGAAGTAGAGAAAGATATCCCCAATAAAGTACCATCTTAATTTATTATGGGATGTCCAGATGCCCACAAGCTCGCGTGAAGGCATCTGAAGTGAGTTTTGCCAGAATGTCACTCCAGCTGATTCCCAAGCACATCTCTGCCCGTGGTTACCTGTTTCTTTTTATCCTGCCTTTAGGGTTTTTAAAAATAGCTTACTAATATCTTCTGCCAATATTTTTCGCCTGCCATTTCCGCAAGCAAAGAAACAAAGAAATAAAATTCAGGCAGGTATGAAAGGCGCCAGCGCTAAGCAAGTTCGTCTGCTGCCACCTTCCATGTAACAGAAGCCTGCCCTGTTTGATTCTTACTGGTTTCCTGGTTTCTTTTCCATTGCTAAGTTAACTGGGGTAACTGGGCTCCGTGCAAGGCAGAGAGAAGAGTAGGCTGTCTCTTTCCAGCCGGAGAAGGGAGAAGAAAGCGAAATTTCTGTGCTTATAAGGCTTTGGTAAGACCACACTTGAATGATTGAATCCAGTTTTGGTCACCACGATGTAAAAAAGATGTTAAGACTCTAGAAAGAGTGCAGAGAAGGGCAACAAAGATGATCAGGGGACTGGAGGCTAAAACATATCAAGATGTTTTATGCAGGAATTGGGTAAAAAGGTAAAGGTAAAGGTTCCCCCGCACATGCATGCTAGTCGTTTCCGACTCTAGGGGCCGGTGCTCATCTCCGTTTCAAAGCCGAAGAGCCAGCGCTTGTCCGAGGACGTCTCCGTGGTCACGTGGCTGGCATGACTAGACGCCAAAAGCACAAGGACTTGGGGTGACATGATAGCAGTATTCCAGTATCTCAGGGGCTGTCCCAAAGAAGAGGGAGTCAAGCTATTCTCCAAAGGATTTGGAGACAAGACAAGAAGCAAGGGATGGAAACCACTTGTCTGAAATGGTCTGGGGTTTCCTGCTTGAGCAGGGGGCTCAACTAGAAGACCTCCAAGGTCCCTTCCAGCTCTATTCTGATTGATTGATTGATTGATTGATTGATTGATTGATTGACTAATCAAGGAGAGAAGCAACCTGGAACTAAGAAGAAATTTCCTGACAGTGAGAACAATTAACCAGTGGAACAACCTGCCTCCAGAAGTGGTGAATGCTCCAACACCGGAAGTTTTTAAGAAGAGACTGGGCGGTCATTTGTCTGAAATGGTATAGGGTTTCCTGCCTGAGCAGGGGGGTTGGACTAGATGACCTCCAAGGTCCCTCCCATGATGATGATGATGATGACGATTGTTGTTGTTGTTATTGGAGGTTTTTAAGAAGAGACTGGACAAACGTTTGTCTGAAATGGGACAGGGTCTTCTACCTGAGCAGGGGGTTGGACTAGAAGACCTCCAAGGTCCCTTCCAACTCTTGTTCTGTTCCGTTCTGTTCCGTTCCGGCTTCATCTCTTCTCGGCAGGCAGGGATAGAGACAGGATAAGACAGGATGAGTGTCTGCCAGAACTTGACCTGGGAGCCAGTTAGATGGTTACCAGCACTGCCAGGCTGGGCTTGAAAGCTGCTGCTGCTGCTGCTGAAACAGCCAGCTGCCTTAACCAGGTTCCCTCACAATAGCCGTCTTCTGAATCTTGACACAACGCCACTTTCAAAGCCGCCTGACTTTTAACTTCCCAAACGCCGGAGCGGAAAAGGACTAAGCTCTTGTGTTTGTTTCTATTCAGCCGTCCCGCCACCGCTAGCCTCAGAAATGACAGTAGGTGGAAACGCTATCTTTCATTACGAAAAGTATAAATAGTGTAATCTATCAGCGCTGTCAATCACGATGATTGATTACAGGCTGTCATAGAGAAGAGTGACATATTAGAAAAGTTTTGTTAACAATGCCTATTGCTAGTCAGGCTGCCACCGAAAGCTGGTGATTAATGTGTTGTCAGGCTGTAATCCCACACCCCTGGCTAATGAGGCAGGAATTTATCATCTTTAGAGACTGGCAGATGTCAGAAGGAAAGGAATCCAAGTGTTGGAAACAATATACTTTTTCTTACCACGCCTGACAAGCCTGACAGGCCTAAAAAAACCACAAAGAAGCTTTGTGTAAGCACAAACTTAAAAGACTGGAGAGAAAGAGCGCAACTTTCATTTGGTATCTTTGCCTTAAAGGCCGCCGGCGAGTCGCTCTGCCATCCCTCCAAACGACGCTTAAATGGAAAGCTGGGTGAACTCTGAACTCCCCCCCCCATCCCGTCCCTCCTCCTCGCCGGACCTCCAGTTCCTTGACAACTTGGAAATCTCCAGAGCAGGGTCTCCTGGCAAATAAACAGGGTCTCTGTCTTTGAAAGAGACAGAGTGAGTAACTTTTAACTCCACGGGTGAACTTGCGACTGATGAAAAAGTCTTGGAAGAAGGCAGCGGGCGTCAGCTTCTCAGCGTCCCAGAAAGACCCTCCCACACATTTGGGAGGTGAGTTGGGATAAGCAGCAGATGACCCTGGGTGGAGAAGATCCAGCTGCCATTTTCTCTTGACCTTGCAGAAACATTCTTCTCCCCACTCGCTTTCCTCCTCTTCAGCGTAAGCCGTTCAAGAAAGGCACTTGATCCCCAACCGGTTTTTCCCAGAAGGGTGTAAGGCAGGGGTCCTCACACTTGGCCCTTTGATGACTTGTGGACTTCAACTCACAGAATTCCTCAGCCAGGTACGCATGCCTGGCTGAGGAATTCTGGGAGTTGAAGTCCACAAGTCATCAAAGGGCCAAGTGTGAAGACCCCTGGTTTTTCTATGCACTTGGAACACTGCATCCAGTTTTGGTCACCACAATGTAAAAACAGACATTGAGACTCTGGAGAAGATTGCAGAGAAGAACAACAAAGATGATCAAAGGACTGGAGGCTAAAACATACAAAGAACGGTTGTAGGAACTGGGCATGTCTAGTTTAATGAAGAGAAAGATTAGGGGTGACAGGATAGCAGTGTTCCAATATCTCAGGGGTTGCCATAAAGAAGAGAGAGTTCAAGCAAACTATTCTCCAAAGCACCTGAAGGCAGGAGAAGAATCAATGGATGGAAACTCATCAAGGAGAGAAGCAACCTAGAACTAAGAAGAAATTTCCTGACAGTGAGAACAATTAACCAGTGGAAAACCTTGCTTTCAGAAGTTGCGAATGCTCCAAGACTAGAAGTTTTTCAGAAGACAATGGCCAACCATTTGTCTGAAATGGTATAGGGTTTCCTGCCTGAGCAGGGGGTTGGACTAGAAGATCTCCAAGATCCTTCCAACTCTGTTATTCTATTCTATTCTATTCTATTCTGTTCTGTTCTGTTCTGTTCTGTTCTGTTCTGTTCTGTTCTGTTCCATTCCATATTTTTTTCTGTTCCATTCCATTCCATATTTTCTATTCCATTCCATTCCATTCTATCTGAAACATACACAAATATTTCGGATGGGCTGTCAATCTTCTTGCTGCTAAGGTGTGGTTTCAGTGAACCGGGGCAGGAAGCTAAGAGCTGAACTCACTTACTCTACAACCTGTTGGGATTCTGCTACCTGGTGGCTTTGGGCACGGTTCCATTTCAAATGGAAATGTAGAGTTTTGCACGTCAAAATGCAAGGCGGTTCTAAGCACGGAGGGCTGTTCCTTTGGATCGTCGCGGTGCCGAAGGCAAGGCACCATCTGCTGTAATTTTCATCTCCCTCTCTCTTTTTTTTTATGAAAAGAAAAGAAAAAAAAAGGAAAATTGCAGCAGATTGTGCCTTGCCTTCAGCACTGCGATCATCTGCAAGAGAGCCGTGCAAGCACTTTGCACTCGCCTGGAACGGAAGGCCTGTGCAAAGAATTCCTCCTCCTTAGCGACGTTCCTCGGTGCTTCTTTTAACTGAACGTCCATCATTGACATATGAAACCATCAGGAGACTGATTGGCAGCATTTGCCTATAGAGTCACACGGTACTCCCAGCTTTTAGAGAGGTCATCAAAACCAAGTCTCAGCAAAGAATTTAGTGCAGGCAAGGAGCGCTAGCAGCCATTCTTAAAAAGGAAGCCGGACACAGTGTCAGTCCACAGGGAGGGCAGTGGCGACACTGACACTCGTCCATATAAAAATGGCTGTCGGATTTCTTTTGGCTAACACTCTTCTCCCGCAAGATGGAGAAGCAGAACTGCCTGTCCTTAACCTTTGCCCTTCCTGCTTTCATTCTGACTCAGAAGGGCTGCTGTTGTTTTGATCACACAAACTGAGACACTCAGGAAGTACCCCTTCCAGAGAGGGTGGGCACCTTAGACTTTTGCAGCAAACACCGCAGTCTTAGAAACAAGCCAATTTATGATCTTTCAGCGGATTGCAGAAACTTGAGATTGCTCTTCGGCATCTGTCCCTGGGCAGAAAAGTGTGGTTTAACTTTTGTTCTGTTTTTGCATGTTGCCTCAAGCAACAATGATCACCCACACTCTTGAGTGACCAGTAGGCCTCCTAAGGATAAGACAGTGGAACAAGACACTCTAGGCACATCAACAACAAAAAAGTGGGAACTCTTTCCACTTTTAAAGCCGAAAACCTACTTTTAATCAACTGCAAATAAGAGCCATCAAACTAACTGGGGTACAATCTCATTTACCTAGAATTCATTGGCTGCATTTATACAACATGGAAGACTCAGCCATGAGCTCCATAGGCACCGCGTGATGACTGAAGATTCATTGGTAGGGTCTATGGAGATTTTCAATCATCCAAGTTCATGATTGTTCCAAAGGTGTTGTTTCCACACACACCCCGAAAGACAGCTGAACTTTCTTGTTTTTTCCCTTGAAAATGTTTTGCTTCTCATTCATTCACCTGAAGGCAGGACAAGAAGCAACAGATGGAAACTAATCAAAGGAGAGAAGCAACCTAGATCTAAGGAGAAACATCCTAACAATGAGAACAATTAACCAGTGGAACAACCTGCCTGCAGAAGTTGTGAGTGCTCCATCCCTGGAGGTTTTTAAGAAGAGACTGGGCAGCCATTTGTCTGGAATGGTACAGGGTCTCCTGTTGAGCAGAGGGTTGGACTAGAAGACCTCCAAGGTCCCTTCCAACTGTATTATTCTGCCACAAAGAAGAGAGGGGTTAAGCTATTCTCCAAAGCACCTGAAGGCAGGACAAGAAGCAATGGGTGGAAACTCATCAAGGAGAGAAGCAACCTAGAACTAAGGAGGAATTTCCTGACAGCAAGAACAATTAACCAGTGGAACAAGCTGCTTCCAGAAGATGTGAATGCTCCAACATTGGAAATTTCTAAGAAGAGACTGGACAGCCATTTGTATGAAGTGGTGGAGGGGTTCCTGAGTAGGGGGGCTGGACTAGGTCCCTTCTCACTCTGTTATTCAGTTACTCAGTTCCGAATGGCAAAAGCTTCTTGGATGAAAAGTGAAATGTTTTCAAAGAAAAAAAACCAAGAAAATCTAGTTACCTTTTGGGGGGAAAAAAGCCCCGTGGGGACATTCATATGTAGTCCTTCAGCTGCTCTAAATTAGGGGAGAATCTGTCACATCACTGCAGACTTACTCAAAGATAAACTCTCCCCTTTTTCAGTGAGAATCAGAAAAACTATGGAGGAGCCGGAGTTGGGGGGGAAAAACTCCCTAGAAATTCGTCTGTGCAACGTGGAAGAGTTAGCTGAACAGTGAGTTAACATATTCCCAAACCAGGGAAAAAAAAACCCTGTCTTTTGTTTACTTAAGCAAGTGACCTGGCTTCCTTGGAAATTTTGCAATGACTCTCCTGCCCCATCAGATGAAGTTGTCATTGTGTACACCCTTCAGTTACTTAGACATTTGTTCTGTATTGAAAATAATAGAGCTGTTACTCTATCGATATTATTTGGATGGGGGAAAATTGCCCCTGTCCAGGCAGTGGGAAGCTGGAACTTCCACACCGCACTTGAAAAACTCCCCCCCCCCCGCCCCTTTCTGTCATTCTGGATAGATTTTGTCAACAGTGAAGGCAAAGCAGGGACTTTAAGCTGTTTCCCAATGTAAATTAGTTTTAAATTTATGAGAACAGCTCTGCCTTTTCTCCACTTTAAAAGAATTAATAATCCTCTGTATTTTGGAACTCAAAATATGATTGCAGTCTGTCATAATGACTGTTCCTACTTACAAGGTATAGTAAGGATTTATTAGAGTTATTTTTACAATCAATCAGTGCTGGAGAGAGGAATGATGCCACTGTGATTTAAATTCCATTTATTAAGCTTTCTAAAATAAACTTAACAGGGGAATAGTGGCACCGTAGAATTGCTTTTCCTTGCTGTTAATTTGAAGATTGCTCTTTCTTAGACAAAGTGTTACATCTGGCATGAAAGTCAAATCAGCTTTTGATGGATATAACCTGTTAGGAAGTCTTAACTAAAGCTTTGAAATTACACTCATTATCTGGCTGATTGGGAGCTTCTTCAAGCAAGTGATTTAAAATAGTAATGAGCTTTTTGGGGGTTCAATCGTTACAAATCGGGAAGGGGAAACTGGAAAGAGCAGAAAGAACAGGAAAAGTTCATTTGAAAGTCAAGTTTTTGGTTTAAATTATATGCAGTTGTGCAAACATGTCAAACGTTGGTAAATTGGCCTTGTGTTAATGTCAACAATTTGGGGCCAAAACAATAACACAGCTCTCCAAAAGAAGAAGAAAAACCGAGATACCCACACACATTCAGAAAGTTTGCATAATATGGGCAAGATATCACTCCTTCCAATGCTGTGCAGAAATTCATGGTGGAACGGTTGGCGATTCTCTCTCCTTCTCCTCAGAAACTTTACGGTATTAAAGATAAATGCTCGTTCCATAAATAATGCAGCCAATGCTAGACCCATCTAAATCAACTGGCCAAAAGTCTTACGATAGGAGCTTAATTCTCTCCCAGAAGGCCCATGGACCCCCTGGGCTTAGATCAGGGGTCTTCAAACGTGGCCCTTTTGTGACTTGTGGACTTCAACTCCCAGAATTCCTCAGCCAGGCCATTAATAAAACACATTATGCGTACAAGCACAAATATAAGTTTAAAGTACAGCATTGACAAATCTAGATGATAGAGAGAGAGGGGGGGATAAAGATAGAAAGAGAGATAGATAGAGAAAGAGAGAGAGATGGGATATATGATAGAGATAGAGACAAAGGGATAAATACAGATAGATAGATAGATAGATAGATAGATAGATAGATAGATAGATAGACAGACAGACAGACAAATAGATAGACAGACAGATAGATAGACAGACAGACAGACAGACAGATAGGATATATACAGAGGTAGATAGAGAAAGAGAGAGAGATAAATAGATATAGATATAAAGAGAGAGAAAGAGACATAAATGGGGTATATGATAGAGATAGAGGGGGATAGATAGATAGATAGATAGATAGATAGATAGATAGATGATAGATAGATAGATAGATAGATAGATAGATAGATAGATAGATAGGATATATGACAGAGGTAGGTAGAGAAAGATAGAGATAAATAGAGAATATCTATCTATCTATCTATCTATCTATCTATCTATCTATCTATCTATCTATCTATCTATCTATCTATCTATCTATCGAGAGATCTCCGCCCCCAGGCCATGTTCTTCTCCCAAAAGAGCAGCTAAAAGTCTACCCAGAGGGTGAACGAACTGGATCTCGCATCTCGTACGGTCAAAAGCTACAGAGGCAGCAATTAGATTACAGCAATTCTTTTAAGAATTCACTGACAAAAAATACTGGACCCCAGGCCCATATTTTGCAACTATCTACAGAAGGCTTAACTAGAAATAAATGTGAGTCTAAGGAAGAGGGAGAGTTATACGTTCCTGTATCCCCAAAGAGTCCACTAATTACTTGTCCAGAAATTATTTTCCTTTAGCCAGGCTGGGTCACATTTGGGCAAAGTTAAAAGTGGTATGGAATACAGCAAGGGCAATGATGAGGCAAGTAAGTGCATGGATAGCCATCATTTCCAAATCGAACAAATTTGAAGTCATTCTAAAGAGCTTTTAAACAATCAGTTTAAATCCAAAATGGGAACTTAGGCTAAACAGTGGAAACCTCTCAGTTGTTCACTAATGGAACAAAATATTTCAGAAGTGATTCCTTCCTTCCTTCCTCCCTCCTTTCCCTCCCTCCCTCTCCACCTATCTCTTCTCTCCTTCCTTCCTTCTTTCCTTCCTTCCTTCCTTCCCTCTCTCCTCTCCCTCCCTCTTCTCCATAAACCACACTCCCTTCTAGCATTGATGATGTTATCCAGTAGGGTAATGAAACGTCTGCAAGGAATCAACCAAGGTCAGAGAGCACCAAGAACCCCACAGTCCTCCTCCTCCTCCTCCTCCTCCTCCTCCTCCTCCTCCTCCTCCTCTTCTCCATAAACCCCACTCCCTTCTAGCACTGATGACATTACCTAGTTGGGTAATGAAACGTCTGCAAGGGAACAACCACGTTCAGAGAACACCCAAGATCCCACATGATCAGTTTTATAGGACCAGCATGTAGAATCAGAACAAGAAAAATTGGTGGCCCTCCACAGACTTCTTTTAGATAGAGGCTTGAAAACTACAACCATACTAAATAGTCAGACCCATCTTAAGAAATATAAATACTCCAGAATTCCACATTAACCCTCATGGTTTATATGATGGCCCTTCAATTCAAGCAGGCATTTTTTCTCTCCCGTGAAACCACGATTTTCCCATCGTGAATTCTTGGAAAGAAGCCTTCAAGCAAGGTATTAAGAGAGGATTTCTTTGAAATACTACATTTAAATCAGCTTCATTATTGTAACATTTATTTTAGATGGCTGGGGCCCAACAGAGGCACCACACACCAAATAAATTATACAAAGCTGAAAATAAATGGAAGATGCTGGTAATGTACCAGAAAGCTCGCTTGTACAGGAGTGAAGATGTATTTATTAAAGTTTGTACTTTAACTGCTTCTTGCATAATGGTATTTTCCTTTGATGCGGGACAAGTCCCAGAGACATAACACAATATTTATGGTCTAAATTATCTGAAGGGTTAGGTTGTTTTTCCCCTCCTCAAAAAAAATAAATAAATACTGACAGAACAGTATATAGAGTATGTTGCTTTAGGAATCACACAACTTGTTCTTTGTATTTTTAGATGAATAAACTTTGATCTTTTTTGAAACGATTTAATTTTTTATCCAGAAAGCTTTTGCTTCATGTATGAGAAAAGGGAATATATATATATATATATATATATATATATATATATATATATATATATATATATATATATATATATATATATATATATGTATATATATATATATATATATATATATATATATATATATATATATATATATATATATATACTGTATATATATATATATATATATATATATATATATACTGTATATATATATATATATATATATATATATATATATATATATATATATATATATATATATATATATATATATATATATATATATATATATATATATATATATATATATATATATATATATATATACTGTATATATATATATATAAAACCCATATCTTTTGAGGCCATGCTGAAGTTAATCTCATGACCTATGCCAAGGAGAAATCTAGTTTTACATTTGACTATCTATTCCAACAGGGAATTGCAGCTGAGCAAGAACCCCTGGCATAACTACTTAAATACGTGTCCCAGGATGACGTTGCAGGATCCAATCTGGATCGGGCACTGGTACCAAAAGTTTAGTCCTCCGAGTTTCCGGTCTTGTGCAGGACCCCATCCTCAGAGATCCTCTTTCTAGCAGTGTGTGTGCTTTAGGCTATTTTGTGTAGGGTATTTATAGGGTGCCTGCTGTGTGTGGCTGTCATTTGCCTGAGCTGCCCAGCCCTTCACATCTAAGTACTTGATAGGCTGGGAGTAATTCAGCATTCCTGTTGACTGATCAGGGGCCCGTTTCCCAGGCTTCAATCACTTCCCTGGCTGTTTTTGTCCCTGCTCATCCAACAATCATAATAGCTGGGAAATTGAATGTGCGTTCCTGCTCATTGCAGGGTGAGGCTACCAATGAGTTCGGGTCTCCTTGTCTGACCATTTGCTTGTATTTTTAGTTCATTTTTTAAAACACAGAGCTGCAAAAGATACATAATTTGGGGGCTTAACAGCACAGCACAGTATATCTTCCCCAGGCATTGAAATTCAGGTTCCATCTGGGAACAGCAGCCAAAATGATGTGTGATATTTTTGTTAGTTAATTCCAAGTTTGGTTGATGCATTTGAAAAACACCTCTCTAAGAATAAGAAGCAGG
Organism: Vipera berus; assembly: GCF_964194415.1. Lineage (NCBI taxonomy): Eukaryota > Metazoa > Chordata > Lepidosauria > Squamata > Viperidae > Vipera > Vipera berus. The sequence continues at coordinate 101,544,540 of NC_138207.1, read as the reverse complement.
ATGGATGGATGGATGGATGGGTGGGTGGGTGGGTGGGTGGATGGGTGAATGGATAGGTAGATGGATGGGTGGATGGATTGTGGATGAATGGATGATAGATGATGGTTAGATGTGGATAGATCAGACACAGATAGACAAAGTGATCTATTTGTCTTGATTCTCTTGATGTTGTAATCAAGACAGATGTATACATAGATCTGTATAAATTGAAAATTGAAGGTTTTCAAACAGAATAATCATCCATCAAGGACGGTATAGTGAATGCTGAGTATGCAGGGGGTAGGACTTGATGATCTCTTAGGTCCCTTTCAAGCTTATGGTTCTTTGATATTGTAACTTGATTTCTATCATTGGATTCACTTCTTCCTTTATAATCCCCACCTTCTATCCTACAATAATAACAGTCTCAGAATCAGACAGTAAAAAACTGAGTAGTACGCTATGGGTATTTCATACCTATGGAATAATTATTTCTGCTGTCAAAAACTGGAACATTTATATGAGTTCTAATAAAAATCAATTTTTAAAATGGATTCTGTGTGCATGAGTGTCTACACAGACACACATATTCATAGGCATTTTATCCACATATGTGCTATAAATTACATTTGCGGATTAATTCAAATGTCTTGTGAACACACTGGAAAGAGTAATTTATGTTTTGATGCTCATTTCTTTCTGGTTGCAAAATACATAATTATTTCCTGAATCGGGATTTTATTTCCACCTTAGTCTCAAGTTGGAAATTCTTCAGCGGGAGAAAGCATTTCTATATTTCATTTTTTTTTTTTTAGAGAAAATTTGAATTGGCAAGCAGTCTTTCCAGAGAATTGTACATGCATAAATAACATATCCCCTTAAACCTCTGCGTTTATATTCTACTAATGTCTTGGGGCAACGAGGTTAACGAATGGATTTCAGCTCCAAATTACTTTTAGGGCCAAGAATTAAAACGGGGGTGGTGGTGGTCTAGAGACTTGATAATTGAAACCAACACAAACTTTTAACTAGGGATTTACTAAATCAGGCATGCAAACTCCCACTCTGGCTGATCCGAGTCCAGAAAGCAACAAGGTGTCCATCTATCCGCCAACTCCTGGCCACTGAGAATAGTCTCTTAGCCTGGATGGCAACCGGCTTATTCAGCAGCCATTGGCAGTTGGAATTTAATTGGGAAAATAGCTTTATCGCTTCCCTCCTGAGAGAGAATTTGGCCTCCTCAATTACCGTGAAACCCAGAATTAAAATTTAACTCTTCAAAGGACCCGGCGAGAATAGCCATTTGCTCCCAGCGATCCATCAGCACATGCTTTCTCCTCTAGTAAGATAGACGTTAACTGCAACATTAAATATTTGATTGATGGAAACCAAACAGTAAAAATTGCTTTCCAAGGCTACAGTTAATTTCATTCTCCTTCTGCGGGATCTCCTGTTTCTCTCTTGTGCCTGTTTGTAAAGGTGGAAGGCATCTGCGGCACAGCCGCCTCCCCAACTTTTGACAACTTCAAAAAACGGCTGGAGTTGTCTCGACTTCAGCGACGGATCATGAAAAGGTCATTAAAAGCTACTTAGAGCAAAGTAATAATAGTGACTGTCTCATTGTCGGGTGTGTGTGTTCTCTGAATGAAAGGAAGAACTGGGCAGTTGTGTCCTTATTATCGGCCAGGGACATACACACTGCAGTCAAGCACAACTTCAACCAATCAATCAGAATACAGCTGGAAGGGACCTTGGAGGTCTTCTAGTCCAACCCCCTGCTCAGGCAGGAGACCTGATACCATTTCAGACAAGCGGCTGTCCAGTCTCTTCTTAAAAACTTCCAGGGTTGAAGCATTCACAACTTCTGGAGGCAACTTCTGTTCCTCTGGTTAATTGTCCTCCCTGTTAGGAAGTTTCTCCTTAATTCCAGGTTGCTTCTCTCCTTGATTAGTTTCCATCTGTTGCTTCTTGTCTTGTTTTCTGGTGCTTTAGAGAATAGGTTGACCCCATTTTCCTCTTTGTGGCAGCCCCTCAAATACTGGAATACTCCTATCATGTCCCCCCTAGTCCTTCTTTTCTCTAGACTGGCCATTCCCAAATCCTGCAGCCGTTCTTCCTACGTTTTTGTCTCCAGGCCTTTAATCCTCTTAGTTGTTCTTCTTTGCCCTTTTCCCAAAGCCTCAACTTCTTTTTTGCAATGTGGTGACCAAAACTGGATGCAGTACTTCAGGTGTGGCCTTACTAAGGCTTGTGTTGTACACCAGAAATAGTTCACTTCTCGTGCTTCCTAATAAAATCAGAGTTAAGACTGGTTTCTCAGCTCACAATTCTCACCCTCAACATCGCCCTAGTATTCTTTATAATGTCTAACACTTAATGCCGCTGAAGTTTGGTTTTCTTCCCCCCTCAAATGCACAATCTGACCTTATGCATAATTCAAGTTAAATGGAACAACGTGTTTTCTCCTGAATTAGCTAGTTATTCATTACTGCTGTAACAACCAGCCGTCAAATTGCCTTTGGATTTTTACAAGATGTTGCGAGTACACTCTTCAAAGTAATTTATGGGAAAAACACGGTTCTAACTTTCCGATCTAGGTGACTTGCAATTGGGTTCTTGTGTCTCACTCTTGTTAATGTTAAGGTGCTGGAAAACCTAAATAGTATTTTTGTCTTTTCTGTTCACCGAAGGTTATTCTGTTAGTAACATCTGTTGATAACATTCCTTGAGAATTTAGATTTCCAGAATGAGTTTATGAATTTCTTTTAAATGGTGGACACTTGCAAGAAATAGTTCAAGAACCCTTGGAGTTACAACTGGTAGAAAAACATTCTACCACTTCACTCTACGTTCGATCTGTTGATTTTTAAAAAAAATTGTACCATTTTTTAAATGGTAAAACCGTTTGTCAAACTGTAAATCTATCCCCAAACATTGGGCATTGATCTACAATACTCTGCTCATTCTCCAACATGGACATCAGCAATGAAAGGTTTGTAGAGATAATTAGGATGCAAAGGTCTTGGTCTCTTCCACTGGATGAAGAAAGACCACAAAAGGAGCTTCTGAAAAGCTAAAATTTGCCATCTAAGAAATATCTCTAAAGTAAAATTTCCAAGAACCTTCCTCCTGAACTCATTTATCTATAGCTACCTAAAGCAATGGGAAAATTGTTCCTTTAGCTGATGGAAATGATAAGAATTTTCTACCCCATGTCGTGTAATATATTACATTTCAAATTCTGTTCAACACGTGAACACACAAAGTGGGGAAAACTCTCCCAAGGCTTTGGAATTCTTTTAGCAGAATAACTACTAAGTCAAAAGAAGAGGTTCAAAGTCAACCGATATTTCTTATTTTGCTCTTCTTTTTGCAAAATAAATAAATAAATAAAAATGAACGATTACTTCTTAGATATGCTATTATGAATACATACAGATGTTATGTCACATACGGGAGGAATTATTCCTGATTATAATAATTTTACAGATAGATACTTAGACAGACCAATTATTTATTTGTGCATTGTGACGGCATGGTTAATTTCTCCACGTTCCCTTGCCAACTTTACTCACAGTCAGAAATTATCTTCATGTGGTTTCTTATCCTAAGAATAGCTCTGTCTGACTTATTGTAGTAAATTGCAGCTGTCATAAAAATCACACAGTTGGAAAGGATCAGTTAGCATATTCCCACTCCAGTGAAATGGTAGGATTCCAGCCACATCATTTCTAACATGTTTGAAAGTACTGGAAGGCAGCAAGAGAAGGCCTGACATTATAAAATGCTGCTGCTTAGAGTAGACTGGAGCCACTGGCCTGCTTCTTACATAAAGGAAAGAACAGATAGCGTAATTATAAAAGGACAAACATGAGAAGAAGGAGTTTTATTTGCTGTTTGCTGCCACAGTTTGGTTCCAGAATCTAAGTGGTCTGGAGAAAGATGGGAAGCAAGGAAGGAAGGGAGGGAGGGAGGGAGGAAGGAAGGAAGGAAGGAAGGAAGGAAGGAAGGAAGGAAGGAAGGAAGGAAGGAAGGAAAATTGAGGTCCTCTTCCAAACCAAACAATAAATAATGATGTTCTTCAGATAGGCATGTTGTAACTGATCATCACCCCAGTGTCCTAACCAAATGACCCATGGTGCTCCAACAAAGCCCTCGAGGGAGCTATGCACTAAGTATGCTGGTGTAGCTTAAGTCCCCTGCTTTGAAGGTTGAGGAAGCCATGTCTTCCAGACAACTCAAAGGCTCTCAAAGCATAGCTTCACATAGGCGTAGCAAACACGTCTCCCAGGAATGACAGTAAACTAAGCCAGGTGTAGAGAAGGCCCAAAGGATCCCCTTTCCAGAGAACATAGCCACCTCAACTCTACAAGAAGGGGCATTTTACACTGCATGTTCTACTAGGAGCCTCCGCATAGCCCTCGGCAGAATTACCGTGGTTCTGAAACATAAAATTAACCTTTCTATTTCCCTCTCTCATCAGTAAAGATAAAGTTACAACAGGTTTGACATCCCTGACAGGTTAAAGAATAACTAACTCATCAGCTTCCCCCCCCCCATTTTTTTCTTTTTTCTTTTAAAAAAGAATGGTCTGACAATGCCCATTTTCATACTTTGAATTCGCTCAAATCACAGCCCAAAAGGGGTTGCAGGGTGAGAAAAAAATTGAATGAGTGTGTTTTCCTGAGACTTAACATACATTTGCATGACCAAAAGAATTATTTCATGATAGAAAAGGCTATTGTACATTTAAAAAAACAACAACCAGGAAAATTAGAAATTGTATTTGACCAACTGGCTAGCCTTGGTCTATAAATTGTGTCGAACGTGACTGCAAAAGCATTGGTCCTGCCTGGACCAGGCAGATTTAGTCTTGGACCAAATCTTTTAATCTCTCCCCACTACTGGGTCTACGTCTTTTATCAATGGCTGGAGAAAAGAAGAAAGGATTAGGAATTCAGTTTGTATTAGTGAATGATAAACCCAGACAACACTTGAATAAGTACTATTGAATTGTATGGAAAAAATTAATAAAAAATTTACGAAAAAGGAAAAAAAAAGGATGCCAAAGGAGGGACAGAATGAAACGTGAATGACAAAAAAAATAAATAAATGAATTTTGATCACAGGACCGTGGGGCGTGCTGCGGCAGTCGTAAGTGGGGGAAAATGGTCGTAGGTCTTTGTAAATGCTGGTGGTTGAAAAAGACCCCTCAAAAAACGCTTCCCGTTTCAAGGAGGCTTGTGTTATGACCGCTCTCCAGAAAGCGAATTGAGACCCAGTGAAACCAAACCTAGCAGAAATTCCTACCAAAAAAAAAAAGGGAGGGGGGAGGAATTAATCTGAGGGTCTGAACGATGGGAAGCCTGAGTTGTAAAAGCTTACTTCACAATTGTTGAAACCAAAGCTTTATTTGGTTTAAGCACTCAACACACCAGAATTCTAACCCGTCAATCTGTCAGGAAGCTTCATTTACAGAAAGCAGCCATGTATTATTTGCACAGAATGTTGTCTGGTGTTGGTTTTTTTTTTTGTTTGTTTCCTCCCTCCCCTAACCGATAAATACATCTTTTTTTGTTAACTCCAATATTCTCCTTTGATAGAAAAAGGGCCTAGAGAATAATTAACTTTAATCGGCCTTTTGTGAACAGAATGGCACACCGGGAGAGCTCAAGTATAAGCGAGCAAAATTTTAAATCTATCCCCCCCCCCAAAATAAATATGTACAAGCAACCAAAATTATAGGTTCAGCTTTGCTGAGAGGAAATGTGTATTTCCAATAAATGTATAAAATCCTTTAAAAAGTGCACCCGTTGAAACTTCATACTTAGGCTGATTTGCTTTCCAAATCATGTAGACAGCCCAGTTGCGTACAATCTTTAAACAAGGATAAGCGTAGAGAAATGCAGAGAGAGATTTAAGAGAGGAATAAAAACACGATCAACTGGCTTGTAATCTTCTTTTCTTTTATTCTGCTCTCTGTAGCTGCATTAAATTGCCTGTTGAGAACAATGACATATTTGTGCTTTGTAAGGTAGAGCGATTTGTATTATGTACAGATTGGGCTAGCCGACTAAAGTCACTCTCACACTGAGTGGGATTACACGCTGTTCATAAATTTTCCGGATGGTCGGGGCGACCCATAATTCTGGAAAACAAAGCTTTGCTTTTGAAGCAACGCCAAGCAATATCGCCACTTCGATTTTTATTTAAGCTTCTGGAACCACAAAGAGTTGGCGTTGAAGGATCACTTGGACAGGAAGCCGTCGGAAAGATCATTTGCCTAGGCATATTCAAAACCCACTGGTGAGCTTCTGCTTTCCTGACTTGAAGGAAGGGCTGTCCAGGGCGATCCCAGATGCCTCTTTGGAAGCGGAGCAGCTTGTGCTTATCTTGCCAAGTGATTCATTTGCCTTCATTTCCCAACAAATGGGGAGCTTTTTAAAACGTGGGTTTTCACTAACCGTTGGGGTCAGCCATAAGCACCGAAATCTTAGGGCTAAACAAAATATTGATCATAGGCATACTTACTAGCCTGATGGTATAGGTTCTCCTGCTTGAGCGGGGGGCTGGACTAGAAGACCTCCAAGGTCCCTTCCACCTCTGTTCTGTTCTGTTCTATTCTATTCTGTTCTGTTCTAATTCGATTCTATTCCATTTTCTATTCTATTCCATTTTCTATTCTTATTCTATTCTACTCTATTCTATTCCATTTTCTACTTTTATTCTTAATTCTATTCTATTCTATTCTATTCTATTCTGATCTGTTCTGTTCTGTTCTGTTCTAATTCTATTCTATTCCATTTTCTATTCTATTCTATTCTATTCTATTCTATTCTATTCTATTCTATTCTATTCTATTCTATTCTATTCTATTCTATTCTATTCTATTCTGTTCTGTTCTGTTCTGTTCTAAACTACAAAACTACAATGGTCATTGGCCTAATTTGAGAGGGTGATGAGTTTGCATATAGACAGGCGGTTAAACAACTGGCCCTGTGGTGCAGCCATAACAATCTGGAGCTGAACAGGCTTAAAACTGTGGATGTGAGAGTGGATTTTAGGAGAAGCCCTTCTATTTTAGCCCCTCTTGCTATGTTTGACAGCACGGACTACTGTAATGCATGCTACATGGGGCTTCCCTCTGAAGCTGGAATGTTTTGCACATTCAAAAGAGATGCTAGGGAAAAGATTATTTGACTTTCAATCAGAATAGAGCTGGAGGGGGCCTTGGAGGTCTTCTAGTCCAGCCCCCTGCTCAGCCAGGAGACCCTAGACCATTTCAGACAGGTGACTGTCCAATCTCTTCTTAAAAGCCTCCAGGGATGGAGCGCTCACGTCTGAAGGCAACCTGTTCCACTGGTGAATCGTCCTCATTGTTAGTAAGTTTCTCTTTAATTCCAGGTTGCTTCTCTCCTTGACTAGTTTCCATCCATTGTAGCGCACTGGAACGCTGCTATCATGTCCCCCCCCCCAGTCCTCCTTTTCTCTAGACTGACCATCCCCAATTCCTGCAACCGTTCTTCCTATGTTTCAGTCTCCAGGCCTTTAATCATCTTAGTTGATCTTCTCTGCTCTTTTTCCAAATTTTCAACATCTTTTTTTGTAATGGGGTGACCAAAACTGGATGCGGTATTCCAGGTGTGGCCTTGCTAAGGGTTTATAAAGCGGTACTAATCCTTCAGGTGATTTTCTGTTCTTTGCCTCTGTTTATACAACCATTAATTAATTAATTAATTAATTAATTAATTAATGATAGATCATTACTAATCTATCACAGAAGAACCTTTGGAACGTATGTAGAGGATTCCCCAGTACACCGTAAGAATAGCACAAGGATAGATGTTCTCTGGATGTGAATTTCGCATTGCTAGTTTGCAATCTCTCCACAGCGTCCCAGTGTTTCTTTTTGGTCTGCAGTCCTTCTCAGAATTAGAAGCTGTGTCATATCTAGGCATATTAGAGGAACAATTTATTGCTAAACGTCTCCATTAACATTAGATAGCTATGTGAAATTATAGTTTGCCAAACAAGTACTCAGGGATTGGACATAGTAAGAACTATCTGGTCTTCAGTTTTAATTAGTAGTCTGGTGCAAATTGCTTTCAGTGTAAACAATGACTGATAAATCCAGCCTGGCTTAGACAATTTATTACGTTAGAACCCCACTGCCAACTGTCTTGCTGTTTTAATAAAAATCTATTTTGTAAAGTTTATATTTTATTGCATGTCGGGCTCCCTTTATTGGTTAACATTTTGGAATTGTGGAAAAGGTTATGAATTTAGAAACTGACTGCATTCATATCATATTTAAAACTTAATGCTATTTTATTAAAGACATATGGCCCTCCAATGTACACATATTAAATGTCATGTAAGAAAAGTAGCAGTTTAAATCATGGTCAGATTCATTTTTGACCTGACTCTGGAGGCTTCCCATGTTCTGAGCTATTTCTTTGTAAATCTGGCAGTTTAACCACACTCATAAATTATTTTCAAAGCACACCATTTCTTAATTTTAGTGCATTAGAAAGCATTTGGCCTACACAGCCTACTATTTGTAGCAGTTATGGGATGGAAGTTGCACATTTATCTACACGATGCTGCAGGGGAGGGAGAAACGGCCTCTTAATTTATTTCATTTTTAAAACATAGTATTTACTTCCTTCCTTCGTTGCACTAAAACCTACAAAAAGAAGTCCCTTGATTAAATTTCCAGGTTGAAACTGGCATTTCGCTAGTATTTTGTGTGGCTGGCTTGTACCCATTAATTTTCAGATTGTATGTTAGTAATACAAAAGCAGCAGTAATTTAATGCTTCAAAGGTCCTACAGGAGTATCTTGAAAAGGAAGACAGAATACAGATTTGCCAACTTTGTCAAACTCTATGAAAAATTACATTCCTGCACCAATGGAACAATCATGTAACTGGGTTGTGATGTATTCATGGCAATGCATAGGAAAACATTCATTTACCAAGAAGGAAGATGAACCTTTACAAAAACAAACCACCTCCTCAAGAAGAACAGAGTAAACAGAGGAAAAATTAAAAGTGCTGACAAAAGCCTTGCGCAACGTTCCGCCTCCCCTTTTGTCAATCTAGACCTGCTAAATCCAGCTAAAATTAATCCTAGAAACTTTGCTAGTCTGCAAGAAATGTGTGCAAATGACACACTTGCCTATTTGCGTGCAGGTAGATATACGTATATACAAGAAATCCACAGGCCGCCCTGACAAAGGAAATAAAAAATATTCATATTTTGCCAATAAATTAAAATGCTCTGTTTAGAAAAAGAGTTGATCTTTATTTGCTTGTGGCCACTCCAGAGGGTCATTACCATGGCCCAGAGGATTAAAGGCTGCCCTATCCTCCCCCCCTCCCCCAGACGAACTGTACAGTTCCCATTGCCTTAGGAAAGCTCAAAATATTCTTAAAGACTCCTCTCATCCCGGAAAATCTTTTTTTGAACTATTACCATCTGGCAGACAGTACAGGATAATAAAAACAAAGACATAACAGGCTGAAAAACAGTTTTTATCCCAGAGCTGTAACCATATTAAATACCACAGTCTAGTGCAACACTGAAGTGTGATATTAGGGGCAGTGCAAGGGTGAATAGAATGTGAAGGATGTGTGTATATAATGTATGTACTTATTTGTGGTTTTTACTTCTGTGTGGTGTGCACTGTGGACAGCACTTAATTTTGTTGGGGGATACACAATGACAATAAAGATATTCTATTCTATTCTATTCTATTCTATTCTATTCTATTCTATTCTATTCTATTCTATTCTATTCTATTCTATTCTATTCTATTCTATTCTATTCTATTCTATTCTATTCTATTCCTTCTCTTCTCTTTCTATATTTCTATTCTATTCTATTCTATTCTATTCTATTCTATTCTATTCTATTCTATTCTATTCTATTCTATTCTATTCTATTCTATTCTATTCTATTCTATTCTATTCTATTCTATTCTATTCTATTCTATTCTATTCTATTCTATTCTATTCTATCCTATTCTATTCTATTATTCTATTCTATTCTATTCTATTCTATTCTATTCTATTCTATTCTATTCTATTCTATTCTATTCTATTCTATTCTATTCTATTCTATTCTATTCTATTCTATTCTATTCTATTCTATTCTATTCTATTCTATTCTATTATAAAGAGCCTTGGTGGAGCAGTGGGCTAATGCCTCCTTAAGTAACACCAGCTGCCTGCAATTAGTGCAGGTTCGCATCCCACCAGGCTCAAGGTTGACTCAGCCTTCCATCCTTCCCAGGTAGGTAAAATGAGGACCCAGATTGTTGGGGGCAATTAAGCTGACTTTGTAATAATGCCGCTTGGGGTTTGTGTGAAAGCCCTAATAAGCAGGCATATACGTAGAATGAAGGCTACTGCTAAGCTTGTAAGCCGCCCTGAGTCTTCGGAGAAGGGCGGGATATAAATGGAATTAAAATTAAAAAATATATATATTCTATTCTATTCTATTCTATTCTATTCTATTCTATTCTATTCTATTCTATTCTATTCTATTCTATTCTATTCTATTCTATTCTATTCTATTCTATTCTATTCTTCTATGATTCTGTCACTCTCTCTCATACAAAGTTAACCTGTTACACTGAAAAGCAGTTATAATCCTGTCCTGCTTTAAGTAAGTCACTCTTGAGACCATGATCAATATTTTGATGTTCGTAAACAGAAATATCAACTTGGTAATAAGAATGGTCCAGATGAGTCAGAGTATCTAGATTTATTTTTGACAAAGACTTGAATGTTGTTACGAAATATGTTGACTACTCTGAGAATATAGATGCAAAAAATGGAAAGACAGAACGCAAGAATGGATGGACAAAGTGAGGGAGCTGGCGGAGATGGCAAAATTAACAGCTTTAATGAAAGAAAAGAATGTATCCATTCTTGGAAATTACTTCTGAACTTTAAACAGGAAAAAAAAAGATTGAAACTTTGATTTTGACTTTTGATGATTACAGTAGTTTGAGGTTATAGAAATGGTTAATGTTTACTAAAGGTGTAAAATGAAAAGCGGAGGTTGCAACTTTATTTTGTATTCTACCGCACTGAAAAAAGTGGGAAGTCACTGTGCATTTTTCTTTCCCTTTTCCCTAGCCACCAAAAAAGCCAATGCAATCCTATGCTGCAACAGAGGGACACAGTCAAGATCCTAAAGCCTAAGTAAGGCCACACTTGGAATATTGCATCCATTTTGGTCACCATGATATAAAAAAAAACATGCTGAAACTCTGGACAGAGTGCAGAGAAGAGCAACAAAGATGATTAGGACACTAGAGGCTAAAACCTATGAAGAACAATTTCTGGAATGGGGTATGGCTAGTCTAGTAAAAAGAAGGACAAGGGGTGACATGATAGCAGTCTTCCAGTATTTGAGGGGCTGCCCCAAAGAAGAGGGAGTCAAGCTATTCTCCAAAGCACCAGAAGGCAGGACAAGAAACAATGGGTGGAAACTAATCAAGGAGAGAAGCAACCTGGAATTAAGGAGAAACTTCCTAACTGTGAGGACAATTAACCAGAGGAACAACTTGCCTGCAGAAGTTGTGAATACTCCATCGCTGGAGGTTTTGAAGAAGAGGCTGGACGGTCACTTGTCAGAAATGTTATAGGGTCTCCTGCCTGAGCAGGAAGGGGTTGGACTAAGGAGGAATCTCCTAACAATTTACCAGTGAAATGGTTTCCCTCCAGAAGTTGTGGCTGCTGCATCACTGGAGGTTTTGAAGAAGAGACTGGACAGTCACTTGTCTGAAATTGTCTAGGGTCTCCTACCTGAGCAGTGGGTTGGACTAGAAGACCTCCAAGGTCCCTTCCAAGTCTAGTATTCTAGTTCTACGTCCCCTTCCCTATTTATTCCCTTGTTATCTTTGTTTCTATTTGTATTTTATAATAAACGTTAGTAAATAATAATAATAATAACTGAAGAGCCTTGGTGGAGCAGTGGGCTAATGCCTCCCTAAGTAACACCAGCTGCCTGCAATTAGTGCAGGTTCGAGTCCCACCAGGCTCAAGGTTGACTCAGCCTTCCATCCTTCCCAGGTAGGTAAAATGAGGACCCAGATTGTTGGGGGCAATAAGCTGACTTTGTAAAAATGCCGCTTGGGGTGTGTGTGAAAGCCCTAACAAGCAGGCATATACATAGAATGAAGGCTACTGCTAAGCTTGTAAGCCGCCCTGAGTCTTCGGAGAAGGGCGGGATATAAATGGAATTAAAATAAATAAATAAAATTATTCTTTCTCATAAAATGGCTAAGCAAAAGTGGGAGACACCCCCCCAAAAAAAAAATTGACCGCTGAGAGCCAGTCTCACCCACTTAGCTAACCATCAGGGTTAAACCCCAGATATTTCTCACACCTCCTTGCTAACCATCATTGTTCAAAATCACTGGCGTCCCTCTAACTCCTGATACTTGTGGGTAGACATACAGATGGTGTCCAGGATCACCCTTATGGATGACAGCATCTTCTACAAGTGTGCTATCTTTTCATCATGGCAGGATGGATAACCATAGCTAGAAAGGCCAAAAAATTTTTTAAAAAATAAAAATCCCAAGAAGAAATACCAGCTGTTCTCCTTTCTTTTTGTATATTAGCTTGGCTTTAAATGTTCCCGGGATAGCTCCTTTAAGTGACAGGGATAAAAGACAGGGGGTCCCACTCTCAGAAATCCCAAACTTTCAAGATGGATATCAGTAATGAAGGATATAAAGAGCTGGGGGAAAATGTGCATATTTATCTTAAGGTGCGTATTAAGTTCTCTTTTAATGTCCTCCAGATTATTGATTTGCTGCAATCCAGAAAGGCCCCTTCTGTTTGACACTTAAAAGAAAGAAAGAAAAAAAAAACATGGCACAGATGGATGAGAGAGAGTTCAAAGTAATAAAACAAGGAATTCAGGGCAAAGCATGATTCTTTCCTGAGCCCCTCAAGCTGACCTATTGCTGTGAAATAAAAGGAAGAGCTGGAAATGATGGTTATAAAGCAAGCTATACAAAGACAAGATCCTGGTCACGTAGGAGAAGGAGAGGCGGGATCTGAGGGCAGAGTGAAAAGGGGAATCAGCCTACAATCCCTCTGTAGCCACAAGTGAACCAATCTGACCTGCCCTGAGTGCCATGGGCCTTTATCTATCTCTACCAGGTGTGACCATCAAGAAGATTCCTGAGAATAGACTTTAATTGAACCTTCATGTGTGGACCTGGTCGTTCAGGAGTTTCTGGATCAGACGGGAAATCATCCTAGGGAAGAGCCCGGTTTTCTAGTTCTGCGCCCATAGAAAGCAATAGGAACTACTATACCGACTATATCTACGAAATAAGCACAAAACCCTTTATTGTTTGATTTTACAAATCCACATTTTCAATCTTTTAAACCCTAACATCCCTAAATATTTTCAAATTTCTCTTCGCTTTCTTGACTAGAAGAATGCTTCTTGTTCATGCAGGAATGATGTATTGTGTCTACACATATGTACGTGCAGGTGTGCAAATACACCGATCGTCTATCTATCTATCTATCTATCTATCTATCTATCTATCTATCTATCTATCTATCTATCTATCTATCTATCTATCTATCTATCTATCCATCCATCCATCCATCCATCCATCTATCTATCTATCTATCTATCTATCCATCCATCTGCTTATCTATCCATCTATCCATCTATCCATCTATCTATCTATCTATCTATCTATCTATCTATCCATCTATCCATCCATCCATCCATCCATCCATCCATCCATCCATCATCTATCTATCTATCTATCTATCTATCTATCTATCTATCTATCTATCTATCTATCTATCTATCTATCTATCTCTATCTATCTATCTATCTATCTATCTATCTATCTATCTATCTATCTATCTATCCAACTATCATCTATTCATACCTATCCTCCCTCTCTCTCTCTCTCTCTCTCTCTCTCTCTCTCTCTCTCCCTATGTCTCTAATCTATCTATCATATTGTCCTAACAGATCAGAGAATCCAGTCCAGCATCCAATCTCCAGTAGTGACTAACTGAAAGCCTACAAATAAAGCATCTAAGCCTCTCTTGTTACACCCTCTAGAAACCACGCTGTGAGGTGATGGTATCAGCTCTTATTAGGCTGTTCAGCATGAGGGCTGACAATGGCAGACGCTGAGATACTCTGCAGGTGAAGGGCTGCACGTTCAACCTCTCTTTCATGTCAACCTGACTGGAATCAACCACAGAAAGAGGAGGAGGAGGAGAATTCTAATTCGGTGCCCTGACTCCCAATTACTTCAACTGGTCCAGAAGGGGACCGTAGTCAATGATTCATCAAAGGTCATCAGGCACGATCAGTACTGTCTGTGCGTTCACACCTAAATGCTCAGCCCCCCAAGCATATTTGCTTCTGATGAATGCCACGTTGGTTTCTTTTGCAGCAGCCTATCCCTTTTGTTGTTTTGTGGAGTGGAAAATTATTTTTTTTAAAAATATATATTAAAAGTTCATCAGCAATGGTTCTTTCATGTGTATATCTTTCCTTCCTCTGGATAAACTCTGAAGAAGAATGCAGCTGTGCTTCTCCAAAAGGATTTAACTCTTAGAATCTCTTGCAAGAAAGGGAAATAACAGAGGACGGAGAATATAGAAGAAGTCGGAAGGGACCTTGGAGGTCTTCTAGTCCAACTTCCTGCTTGAGCAGGAGACCCTAGACCATTCCAGACAAATGGTTGTCCAATCTCTTCCTCAAAACTTCCAGTGATGGAGCCCTCACAATGTCTGAAGGCAAGCTGTTCCATTGGTTAATTGCTCTCGCCGTTGTTCTGTACCAGCCTGCTACTGGCCCTGCAGAAAAGGCAGGGACAACCCCTTTACAAACGCCAAGAGGCTGGAATTAAGCCTGCCAAATTTATTAAGATAAAACAGAGCAAAACAAGACACCAACCATGAAACAGGAGCTATTCAAGCGGTTGCCTTCAGCAAACCAGCCCTCCCACGCATTCCCCTTTTATACAGTTCAGGGCGCGGCTTCTCTCTGCCTCCTTCCGAGGTGCCCCATTGCCTTCCTCTGTTTACTCCTGATTGACTGCCTCCTGCGTCGGGCGACCTTGAACAGGGCCAGCTGTGGGTCATCTTCATCCACGCTGTCAGGCTCACACAGCTGGGTCTCCGTCATGACCAGGTGGGAGGGGCCTGGCTGAGGGCTATCATCAGCAAGCTCTCCAACCCCCTCAGCAAGCTCTTCAACACCCCCCTCCTCCTCTGAGTCGTCCGACCCAACTGATGAACCCACAGGCTGACCCTGAATCACAACAGCCGTTGGGAAATTTCTCCTTAGTTCTAGGTTGCTTCCCTTCTTGGTTACTTTACAGCTGTTGTTTCATTTGAACATTGATCAAGGTGTCCCAAAGGTGCTTTTCAAGAGGCAACTGGACTTTCTTGGGGGATTTTTCTTGAAGACGTTTTGCTTCTCATCGAAGAAGCTTCTTCCATTGAAACTGAAGGGTGGGGAACGGAAAGATGTATATTCTTTGCAGATCAAGCTATTCCTAAAATCTAAAACTCCAAGGGCTCCTCTCATATTTCTATTTAGATTAATAATAATAATAATAATAATAATAATAATAATAATAATAATAATAATAATAATAATAATAATAATAATAATAATAAGAAGAAGAAGAAGAAGAAGAAGAAGAAGAAGAAGAAGAAGAAGAAGAAGTTGGAAGGGACCTTGGAGGTCATCTAGTCCAACCCCCTGCTCAGGCAGGAAAACCTATACCATTTCAGACAAATGGCTGTCCAGTCTCTTCTTAAAAACTTCCAGTGTTGGAGCATTCACCACTTCTGGAGGCAGGTTGTTCCACTGGTTAGTTGTTCTAACTGTCAGGAAGTTTCTCCTTAGTTCTAGGTTGCTTCTCTCCTTGACTAGTTTCCATCCATTGCTTCTTGTCCTGCTTTCAGGTGCTTTGGAGAATAGCTTGACTCCCTCTTCTTTGTGGCAGCCCCTGAGATATTGGAACACTGCTATCATGTCGCCCCTCACCCTTTTCTTCATTAAACTACACATACCCAATTCCAGCAACCATTGCCTATATGTTTTAGCCTCTATTCCCCCAATCATCTTTGTTGCTCTTCTCTGTACCCTTTCTAGAGTCTCGACATCTTTTTTACATCGTGGTGACCAAAACTGGATGCAGTATTCCAGGTGTGGCCTTACCAAGGCATTGTAAAGTGGTATTAGTACTTCACGTGATCCTGATTCTATCCCTCTGTTAATGCAGCCTAGCACTGTGTTGGCTTTTTTGGCAGCTGCAGCACACTGCTGGCTCATATTGAAGTGATTGTCCACTAGGACTCCGAGATCCCTCTCACAGTTACTACTATTGAGCAAGGTACCACCTATACTATACCTGTGCATTTGATTTTTCCTACCTAAATGTAGAACCTTACTTTTTTCACCATTGAATTTCATTTTGTTAGACTCAATAAGTCTAAGACTAAATTCAGCTCCTCAGAGTCCCACGTTTTTCTTATTTGATCTGTTTATCAGCTGACAAGATGACTATCCATCTTGCTGAACGCAGCTTTCAACTTGCTCCTATCTTCTCCATTCAGCCTTGGGCTGGCAAAAACACTCAACTTGCTCATCACTCTTAACTATCTAGTTTCTCCCTCCACAGTTCCTTCCTGCTTATCCTCAAATAAAATGCCCTTCTTAAAAAAAAAAGATGTAGCTACCACCCTCCTTGTCAAGAGGGGCATTACGAAGAGCATTTCTTTGCTATGCAGCAGTCACTCTGCTTTTAGTGGAACCATCTTCAACCAGTAGCCCTTTATGGTGCTAGAGTAAGTGGGATCAAAGCATACAATGCCTTTGGCTTTGGGTTTGGGGGTTGGTTTGGAGAAGTATTGGGGACAAAGAGACATTCTTTACGACTTTTTCCTATTAACAGGGGTTGGTAGGAAAGAGTTGTGTTCTTTTTCAAACAAGAGAATGGGCTTAGCATCCTACAAGTTACACTAAAATGGATGGTGTGTGCGTGCGCGTTTCTCTCTTTCTCTCTCTCTTTCTCTCTTTTCTCGCTCTTTCTTTCTCTTTCTTTTCTCTCTTTCTCTTTCTTTCTCTCTTTCTTTTCTTGCTCTCTTTCTTTCTCTTTCTTTTCTCTTTCTCTCTTTCTCTCTCTCTCTCTCTCTCTTTCTTTCTTCTCTCTCCTCTCTCTCTCTGCGCACATTTCTCTCTTTCTCTCTCTTTCTTTCTCTTTCTTTTCTCTCTCTCTCTGTTTCTCTTTCTATCTTTCTTTCTTTCTCTCTTGCTCTGATCTCTCTCTCTCTCTCTCTCTCTCTCTCATCCTCCTCCTCCTCCTCCTCTGCACCTGGAACTCGTTGCTGGTACTCCTGTATGTGCGTCTCCAGAACAAGGGCACAGCTCTTAATAATTATGTCAGCAAAATGACAACTGTGCTCTTTGGAGGAACAGAGATGAATAATTACAAAGCTGAGACATAATTAAGCAACTTTGACTGTCCTATTCTTGAGCTGTCATTCTGATGTGAAGAGCTGTCAGAGACAGCAACATGCTTCACCCTGGACAGGCATCTTCCACTTTGATCAATCCTTATGCCAGAAAACCAGATTTCAGTACCAGTCATTAAATGAAGCTCCCTTGTTTGGCATAATGCCCCTTTGCCTAGCTAGACGTCCAGGCTCTTTTTTATTTCTATTTTAAATCAAGCATCAGACGGATGTTCAATATTTTGACACTTCTAAATATAAACATCGCTGGGTAATGAAGTTCAATGCATTCCACGCAGCAAGAGAAAAGCTCAGCTTTGCTATGTGTTAAGCTGTTTTCTAACGAACGGCCCTACCTTCCCCATCACGACAGTCCCATCATAAACAGACTCAAAGCCACAAAAGATGAAATGAAGCAGGGAAAAACCAAGCCGCACTCCGCTAGGAAAACATAAAATAAAATAAAATAAAAATCTGAGGAAGGCAGGGAGTTAGGCAAAATTAAATATTGATGGCTCCCTCAAACGTTGGGCGTTTGCTAGTTACTTTTGCATATAAGTCAACACAAGCCAGTTGGAGGAATATGTTCTGCCTTGTGTCTCATTCTCCGCGTTGCTTTTAGAGGCGAACGTGCTCTCTAAAGACTCCGATGCCAAGAGTGAAATGAGTGGAGTAACTCTACTTTGTGTCTTGTGTGTGGTTTTTTTTTTTACCCCCTTCTGAACATGTTCTCAGATTCCAATTTAGCACCATAAAATTAGACTTAAATTCAGACACTTCATGAGAATAGACTCTAAAGGCAGCGCAGAGTTCAAAAAAGCACAATTCCGTGTCAAGCCAATTAATGTTTGCAAGGATATTTCATTTTCCCCTCTGATAATTATTTGGATAACATGTCTCACAAATCCCTCTCAACGCCCACATTGACACATGCATAGATTTGAAATGAATACGACTCTAACGAGGAAGGAACGTGTGCAAACAACAACAACCAATCCATCGTTATCGGGATCATAGACCAGCGTAAAATAATAACCCTCTTTTCTTCTTTTTTATAAACCATAAAGGCATGTTTCACAATGAAGTTGCATAAGGTGTAAGAATACGGTCAGGGAGAAACAGATAGTGCTGAAATCCTACTGGGAGCAAAACAAATGTGAACATTCTATGTATCTAAGGACCAGGAAAATCCTGAGTAGCAAAACCTGAGGTTGCACCAAACATTTCTACAAAGCATGATTCAATACAGCAAGGGATGGTTTCTGTAAACCAGGGCTCTTCAAACTTGGCCCTTTTATGACTTGTGGACTTGAACTCCCAGAATTCCTCAGCCAGGCATGCTGGCTGAGGAATTCTGGGAGTTGACATCCACAAGTCATAAAAGGGACAAATTTGAAGACCCCATGCTGTAGACCTTCCCAGAGTCAAATCTGCTATGAATTCTTTTACAGTTATAACCTCACAACTCAAAAATGGTCCAGAGGATGCAAGTGGTAGAGAAGGACCTGCCCACTCTGTGACATCTTAGGATTCCAAAGCTAACCTTTTTCAAATAATATCCAAATTGTGCACAAAGATCAACTTGTAGAAAGCTGGAGAGATTATTCTCACCGTTGGTTTACAGTGCAGAAATCCAGGAATAAAATCTTGCAGACCTCTCTCTTGACGAAATCTTCTTTTAGATAACAACCAAAGTCTATTCTGTTAACTTGGGCATTTATAAAATACTCTACTCCTACTCGACTCGACTTGACTCTAGAGTCAGATCATCTTTTGGAGCTGGACAAATTGCTTTTCTTTTAAAGTTTGGGTTATTGTGTCTAAGGACTGGTGGTTTTTATCGTTGATGGCTTTAAAATGTTTTCTGAACCTGTTAGCCAGGATTAGCAATATGGGAATACAATAATGACAATCATTAGAGTACTTGCAGTCCTCCCAGCAACGACTTCCAGAGTAGTCTGTGTGGTACGGAGAAGGATTTGCCTGTACAGATTTTATGCAACAAATTCATTTTAACGGACT
>NC_138207.1:101465196-101524803 GCF_964194415.1 Vipera berus | reverse complement strand
AGGAGGAAAAGAGAAGGAGAAGTCCTTTCTTGGTGCCTTTTTCCCAACAAAAACGCAAGATGAGCATCTCTGCATTGAAAGCATGATCTGAAAATGGCAACCACACATTGTACAATTTGTCTCTTTCCCCATCACTGCAAGAGCCAGCACCTCATAGAAGAGACTGCTAGATCCTGCAAGAGGGATCTTGGAGTCCTAGTGGACAATCACCTAAATAGGAGCCCGCCATGTGCACCACCCGCCAAAAAAACCCCAATGTAATCCCAGGCTGGATTAACAGAGGGATAGAATCAAGATCACTTGCAGGGTTAGTACCACTTTATAATGCCTTGGTATGACCACACTTGGAATACTGCATCCAGTTTTGGTCACCACAATCTAAAAAAGATGTTAAGAGTGCAGAGAAGAGCATCAAAGATTATTAGAGGGTTGGAGGCTAAAACATATGAAGAACAGTTGCAGGAATTTGGCTACATCTAGTCTAATGAAGAGAAGGACCGGGGTGACATGATAGCAGTGTTCCAATATTTGAGGGGTTGCCCCAAAGAAGAGGAGGTCATCCTGTTTTTCAAAGCACCAGCAGACAAGAAACAATGGACAGAACCTAACCAAGGGGAGAAGCAATCTAGAATGAAGGAGACACTTCCTGACAGTGAGAACATTTAATCAATGGAACAGAAGTTGCCTTCAGACGTTGTGGGTGCTCCATCACTGGAGGTTTTCAAGAAGAGATTGGACAGCAACTTGTCTGGAATGTTCTAGGGTCTTCTGCTTGAACAGGGGGCTGGACCAGAAGACTTCCACGGTCCCTTCCAACTCTGTTAAGGAGCCAGGATTCCCAACAAATACCCTTGCTTGGTAGAGAGTTTCCGCTAAGCAGGAAAAGAGTTGCCTTTGGCAAGATGAATGGCACACAAGTTTGAAAGAGAGATAGATATTGGAAAGAGAAAGAGAAAAAGAAAAGAGAAATGAAGAAATGGCGCATAATAAGTTGGAGAAAAGCAAAGTAATAGCAAAGCACAAACCAATGCTGTAATGATCAGGGCTACTGTCAGTGCATCACTAACACCTAAATTTTGATTTATGGAACAGAGAATGAAAAAAACAAAACCCTTATCCCTCATTTCTCCCTTCTCATGTGAACTATACATGTGGATACAGGAATAACCAGGGTCAAACCACAATCTCCATGCTGAAGTCAATACAGGAGAAGGTGGGAGAAATGGTCAATACGATGTATAAACACATTTTCCACTATTTCTAAAGTCAGGAAGGTTGCATCTAAATCAGCTCTGAAAGTACATTTTTTCCACATAGAATCAGGTACCAACTCTACGTGACAAGATAGATCCAAAAGTAGGGTGTAAATTTACTAAGCGCGAATACTATGAATACAATTTTCATTTTTCTGCTATAAAATGGAGCGTTGGTGTGAAATAAAACAAACAGCGTATCTCCAATTTGAAGACAAAACTGTAGCCTAAACACAGCCTTAATTCCTACAGAAAAAGGATGGGAAAGGGGCTAAAACCACAAGAACACCCAAGAATAATATACATTTCAAGCCTTGTAAATTTTATCCAGACTTATTTGTCACTCCAGATCTCTTTACTGTGATGTATGGCTTCGGTTCCTGGGGTTATCACAACACAACCCCCAAGTTGCCTGTGCATAAAACACTCCAGTTAACAATGCAAAAAGGTTAACTCCCCAAGATAACCTACCCTTCCAGAGGGTTAAACCCAATGATAGACTTCTGTCAGCTGCCAAGGAGCTATTAAGGATTCCAACAGTTTTGTTTCAAAGGCAAAGCACAACACAAAAGGGCAGCGAAAACTTCTTCAAACTGTCAACAAACACTACTTGGGATGTGGCTCACAGGTAAAGTAATTTGGGGTGCTTTAGGACTATTATCACAACGGCCGGTGCTCTCAGAAGCAGACAGCCACTAATGACACTGGGAAGAAAGCTATCATAAAACATTTCACCGCAGGCCCTGGGATCTATAAATCGCATGACATCGCCCAACTGCTTCCCACTTAGAAAATTGCTAGTTAAGGGACCGCTGCTTAATGAAAAAGGATCCATCTCAGTTTTACATTTGATGTATGGAACATTGAATGTCAGCTCTGGACCCCTTCAGCGTTCCTGAAGACTAGGAAACCTACTAACGTCTCTCTCTCTCTTTTTTTTTTCTTCCTTCGCACAGATTTGTCAAAGAAGGTCATTATCTGCCCTGTGAGAGAAAGCAATGACTTCTGGAGAGAGGAAAAAACAGACATCTCTCCTCAGGTCTTTCAAGGCCAATTTATCTCTGCCTGAGAAGCCTCTCTCCTAGTCTATAATGTCCTTAGAAAATTGGCAATGCATAGAGCCCAGTCAATTCGGGAAACTTTCATTTCACACCGGGTCACAGCAAGGAGGTTCAACGTTACTAAGAGACGTTTATTCTTTCAGGCACAAAGAGAGGGGCTCCGCCAGAGCTTCCCTCTGGTTACAACTCCACAAAATGGCTTCCGTTCCTGAGGGATTTTTAGCCCGCTTTGGGCTTTCTGTGCCTGTAAGGCGTCTCTCAAGGCCTGCACAAAATAATACGAGAGGACGCTGCCGCGTGTAGATTTCAGAAGACCAAACAATTTAGTTGTGGGGCTGGGTCTCCTGCCACTGAAAGCCTGGTGCCATTTTTGAGAGACCTCTTCCCACTTTTTGAAGAGGCGGTGAAGACGGTGCCAGAAAGTCCTTTGCGTGGTTAGGCTTTGTGGGCCAGTTAAGCCTACTTCTAGACTTACATCATACAAAGTCCACAAAGAGTAGATTGAACAAAAACCATCCCAGACTTCTGAATGGGTCATTTGAGATACCTTCATAAATTAATGTTTATGGAGATTCTCAGTCATCCAGGTCAGAGCTGTCCCAAAGATGCTTTTTCACCAGGCAACTGGACTACCAGCAAAGATTGGGGGGGTGGGGGGGAAAGAACTAAAACACATCAAGGAAGCCCTCAGTATGTGTGGCTATCCCAAGTGGGCCTTCATCACATCTCAAAAGAGGTCCAACAGGAGCTCCTCCATAACAGATGAAGAAAACAATAAACGAAGCAACATAGTTATTCCATACGTTGCAGGAATAACGGAAAAACTCAGAAGGATCTTTAGGCAACACAAAATACATGCACACTTCAAAGCCATGAATACACTAAGGCAAAAGCTTGTCCATCCCAAGGATAAAACACCCAGTCGCAAACTGAGCAATGTGGTATATGTAGTACAATGCAATGAACCATGTGTAGATGTGTAGGATGAGAAACAGTGGTTGGAAACTGATCAAGGAATGAATTAAGGAGAAACTTCCTAACAGTGAGGACAATCAACCAGTGGAACAGCTTGCCACCAGAAATCGTGGGTGCTCCATCAAAGGAGATTTTAAAGGAGAGACTAGATCAGGGGTAGTCAACCTTGGCTCTTTTATGACTCATGGACTTCAACTCCCAGAATTCCTGAGCCAGCCATAAAAGAGCCAAGGTTGCCTACCCCTGGACTAGACAATCACCTGTCTGAAATGGTATAGGTTCTCCTGCTTGAGCAGGGGGCTGGGCTAGAAGACCTCCAAGGTCCCTTTCAGCTGTATTCTATTCTAGATCTGTACATTGGGGAAACAAAACAACCACTTCATAAACACATAGGGCACAACATAGGAGAAACAAACCCATCAGGATAAGAGTCAGCAGTCCATCTGCATTTAAAGGACAAGGGGTACTCTTTTGAAGACAGCAAAGTCCACATTTTGGAGGACCACTGGTTTGAAAGAGGGGTCAAAGAGGCTGTCTAGGTCAAAATTGAACAGCCCTCCCTCAACAGAGGGGGACGGATATGACATCATCTATCCCCAGTCTACAATACAAACCCTTTCAGCAGCTCCAAGAATGGCTCCACCCCCATTTGCACCATTCAGGTGACCCTGAGGACACAGATAAACCTCCAAGTGGCCTCAACGACTCTCTAAAAGAAGGCAAATGACCAGCTGACTGCAAGGAGTATAAATCCTTCCATTCCCCACTGTCCAGTCAGAGCTGAAGAAGCTGCTTGGATGAGAAGAGAAATGGCTTTCAAAGAAAAACAAGGAAGTCCAGTTGCCTCCCGAAAAAGCACCTTTGGTATTCATAAATTAAAGAGCATCGCAATCTATCAGCTTATGCTAAATAGTTGTAGATGGATTTATAAATTCTAATTGATGGCACAGTCTTCAGATTTTGCAGAGAAGAAGAAAAAACCTGTCCCCTATGTTTTTATTTCTTTATGGGTGATGGAAAACATTTGATATGGGATTGAAAGTATAAAGTTTGATATCTGTCTGCCTCTCAATCATACAGATGTTGAACTTTGGCCCTATTGTATTCATTTAATCTTTGATTGTTACTTTTTATATGTTGCTTACTCAATACTAGCCGCTACTCATGGTGCCTTGACAAATTTGATAGTGTTTGTCTGATATTACGCATTTTGCTTGCCCTTGTTTTAGTTTGCAAGGAAAGCAAGAAATTCTAAACTACACAAAAAGCAGAAAGCAACAGAGACGTTAACTTGGGTTTCCATGGAATCCGATACAGTACAAATCACAATCAAATTAATTTGAAGTAACCTAGAGAAAGTTTAGGCCAAGAGAAACAATATTCGCCCCCAAATGATTAGAGTTCTCCAAGTTTTCATATAATGACCTGCCATAAAGAATGTACTAAAATATATCCTGACCCTCTTTTTCTTTTCAGCAATCAACATTTTGCTAACAAATGCAACAACAGACATGTTTGTTTTGATGTATAGCTGTGTGACATATTGTAAATATTACATCACATAACTGCAGAGAATGTCACTCAATGAGGATTTTTCCCCCAGAAAAGCATTAAATGAAGCATAGAGTTTTGCCTCCTTTAAGGAGCTCCTTGTGCTTAAATGATTAATAGGCTACGCATTGTCAGGAAAATGTCCTTAAAATGAAAAACAGTAAAAAACAAAGATATCATTCATTTTTTAAGGAATTCTGCGGTGAAAATGGCTCATAAATTATACTCTGAAACCACCATTTTGGATCTTAGTGCTTTGCAGTTTAAGGTTAAGGTGACGTGAAGATACTTAGCCAAAATGCAGAAATTGGCATGTGCAGGCGTATATTCAAATGCACATAAATCTCTAGACTATAGGTTTAATTTTTTAAAAAAAAAAATCTGAAATCCCGAAAATGGAATAGTCATTATAGCTCATGTGCAGAGCACAAATGAAACAGCCAAGTCTCCCTTTCCAGATTTGAACTGCATCACTTGTTGCAAGACATTATTGTACAGATCACATATCTTATTCTATAAAATAATATAATTATCTTCTTGGATGCAGCTGCTCAGAATATCTGTGTGATATGCCTGAAGTAGTATTTATTCCCCTCATGCTAGTAGATAGCACAGATGTGCCTGGGATCCCAAGTCTGGTTCAAAGGCCGATTCAGAATAACAGATTCAGAATAACAGAGAGAGGAAAGAGACTTTGGAGGTCTTCTAGTCCAACCCCCTGCTCAGGCAGAAGGCCCTATTCCATTTCAGAAAAATGGCTGTCCAGTCTCTTCTTAAAAACTTCTTTTCATTAAACTAGACCAGGTGGAGGCAATCTTGGCTCTTTTATGACTTGTGGACTTCAACTCCCAGAATTCCCGAGTCAGCTTGGCTGGTTCAGGAATTCTGGGTATTGAAGTCCAGAAGTCATAAAAGAGCCAAGGTTGCCTACCCCTGAACTAGACATACCCAATTCCAGCAACCGTTCTTAGTATGTTTTAGCCTCCAGTTCCTTAATCATCTTTGTTGCTCTTCTCTGCACTCTTTCCAGAATCTCAATGTCTTTTTTATGTTTTGGCAACCCAAACTGGATGCAATATTACCAAGGCTTTATACAGTGGTATTGACACTTCACATGATCTTGATTCTTTCCCTCTGTTAATACAGCATTTTGGGGTTTTGGATTCATCCCTGCACCTTCCAAAAACCACTTCTTCTCCAAATGCAAATCTTAATTCAGAATTTGATTTCCCCAAATTAATTCATAATTTCCCCTGGAAATCAGAACTGGGATATTTTCTCTCAAAACTAGGAAGTGTTTCCTGACAAATAATTGCTTTTGTGCTCCCAACTTTCCTTTGTTCATTCCCTGAAACAAGCAATTTGAAACTGGCAAGCAAAGTCACAGGTTTTGTACAAATGCGGTCCGAGAACCTTGTTACGAATTATGGATTATCTATATATCTTTTTTTTTTAAAAAAAGTTACCTTTATATATTTTATGATACGATAATTGTGAAAAAGATAACATCCAGCACAGAAGCAAACTTGAGTTTTGACACTTGCAACATTTAATTTTAATAATTTAATAATTTAATAATTTAATTTGTATACCGCCCTTCTCCCGAAGGACTCAGGGCGGTGAACAGGGCAATACATAATAAAAAACAGGATACAAAAATTAAAAAGTGATTAAACAACTATGCCCATAGTAATTGATACATATTAAAAGTTAAAACTAATTATAAAAAAAACCCAACCCCATCCTGTCAGACCAGGCCAGCTTGTTCAAAAAAGAAGGTTTTGAGATTTCATGAAAAGGGCAATAATTCCCTTTTTTAAATAATAATAATAATAATAATAATAATAATAATAATAATAATAATAATAATAATAATAATAATAATAATAATAATAACTGCAAAAAGTAATTAGCAATTAGAATGGATTCCTCTCTGCATAGGTGTGAAGAATTTTTGTCTGTTTTTTCTACAAAATGATAAATGCATAATATCTGAGACGTGCTTGCAAGCAAGAATTGTGCAAAGACCCAGAGGAATAGCTACAGGATCGAGAATGTTATGAATACAGGTGATCCTCTATTTAAAACACTTTGCTTAGTGGCCGTTCAAAGTTACAACGACAGTGAAAAAGGTGACTTATAACCATTTTTCACACTGCACCATCCCCGTGGTCACGTGATTTACATTTGGATGCTTGACAATGACTCACATTTATGACAGTGTCCCGGGGTCACATGATCGGTCCCACTTAACGGTGGCAAGAAAGGTCGTAAAATGGAGAGAAACTCACTTAACCAAGGTCTCACTTAGCTACAGAAATTTTGCGCTCACTTGTATATGAAACTAGCTGGGTTTTTCTTTCTGTCTTAGCTATTATTAAATCCCCAAATGTGATGGGCGAAGGGGTGAAGGATGGATATGGAACATAAAGAAGAAAGAGGTGCTGTTGAAAGATGTGAATTTCTGCATTTTCAAACACAAGGATCCTACCCAAGCCTTCTTGCGTCCTACCTGTAAACATTCTGGGCAACCTGGAATTAAGGAGAAATTTCCTGACAGTGAGAACAATTAACCAGTGGAACAGCTTTGCCTCTACAAGTTGTGGATGCTCCTTCACTGGAGGTTCTTAAGAAGAGATTGGACAACACATTTGTCTGAAATGGGGATAAGGTCTCCTGGTTGAGCAGGGGGTTGGACTAGAAGACTTCCAAGGTCCCTTCCAACTCTTATTATTCTGTTACTCCTGCCCCTTTGAGAGATCTAACGAAAAGTATAGCAAACTCTAGAATAGTCTTACGCCATTTGACATTCTGCCCCAAAGCCGTCTCTCATTGCTGATCATCACACTGAATGTCATCAGAAACTGTCAGGAACAAAGAATCAGGACCTCCCGTTAAACTTCATTTAAGTGAATTTATTGCTTGTGCCCATACTTCAACTAAAGTTCAACCCTGAATTGGCACCGGATAAGGGCCAACGGAATTCAAGAGGGGTTGGACTTAGCAGGGCTCTTCAAACTTGGCCCTTTTATGACTTGTGGACTTCAACTCTGAAGTCCTCAAGTCATAAAAGGGCCAAATTTGAAGACCCCTAACTTAGAGCATTTGTGGAAACATAAAGATTCTAGGCTGATTCCTCTCTTGACTCCACCCCTGGCTCTGCATGCTCTTCTCCTACAGAAACAATGGTGGGTCCCACGGTGGTTTCTTGAAGATAGTTTAAGACCGTGAACAATTCATGTCCTTCTTATGGCTCTGTTTTTGGAAGACCTAAGAACACACTGAAAGCATGCTGCTAAAATTTCAAAAAACATGTGAGAATGGGAAACTGGGATAGTCACCCCCCAAAATTATATAATTTAATATCTCAGGCAACAAAATGACCTTAGCCTTGACCACGACTTTAAAAGCTGAAAATGTGATGGAGTGGGGGAAGAGAAAATAATCAACTTCTACAATACAACCTCACCCCCAGGCACAACGAAGCATGCAAATTCAATAGACATGAAATTCCGAACTGTTTGTCCCGATATTGCTATTATGTCTAAAAAAGCTCACGTGCCCCACATATACATAGACCATCTCACTTTAGAACAACTGAGGAAATGCAAATTATGCACAGCGTGTATGGTTTTCTTTGAAAGTGCAGTCATAATTCCTGTCTTTCCACCACTCTGATGATTCTTTAACACTGGCAGCCAATTAGACCAGACAGGGTTAGAGAAAAACATAGCAATGTTGGCTTAACGATTACAAATGGGAAGAGGAACTTTCCAAACAATTCATTCCAAAATTTTGGGGAGCTGTGTTGTATATTCTAGGACCATTTTCTTCCGTTTGTTTCCTTGAATGCTAATATGAAATCATGCATGCATCTATTTTGCTGTCAATTTGATGAAGGCCCCCCACCCTTTTTTTTTAAACCTGAAAGCATAATTGGCGATGCTTGGTAGTGCCTGCACGATAATTTATGGAAATGCGTGAGACTGCCGAGGATTTGGATGGCGCTGCTGATTCAAGCAGAATTTCACTGAGTCAGCAGCATGTGAAGAATGGCTGTCTTGGTAGGGATCTATTATGAAGATGATGGAATTTGCAAAATCTTGGCTGGAAAAAAAGCTGGCTGAATGCTTAGACCCTATACGGAGGTGAACAATTCATACAGTGGAGGGAATGTCAATGGCAGGGGTCTTCAAACCTGGCCCTTTTATGACTTGTGCACGTCAACTCCCAGGCTGAGGAATTCTGGGAGTCGAAGTCCACAAGTCATAAAAGGGCCACGTTTGAAGACCCCTGGTCTACAGAGATTCTCAGTCATCCCGGTGATGGTTGTCCCACAGGTGCTTTTCTCATTAGGCAACTGGACTTTCTTGTTCTTTCTTTGAAGACGTTTCGCTTCTCATCCAAGAAGAGTTGAAGAAACTTCTTGGATCAGAAGTGAAAGGTCTTCCAAGAAAAACAAGGAAGTCCAGTTGCCTCCTGAGAAAAAAATATTACCTCTGGGACAATGGAGGGAATGTTAACAAAATCTGGAACTTATCATCAGATTCCATTCCATGGGTAATCTATCTGTATGTCACATATAATTGTTGTATAGGAACACGGTGGCTTGCATGGTTAGGATGCTGCATTGGATGTTAGCAAGCTCGTGTTCAAGACCCGGGTGCTATGGGGTGGGGTGAGCTCCCGACCTTTGCTCCAGCTCCTGCCGGGGACATGAAAGAAGCCCCCAGCTGGGTGTCCCCTGGGCACCGATGATTTCACCGGCTAATCCTTTCAACTCAGAAGCGCCTTGGTGCATCTGACACAAGTGTGATGACGAATAGCTCCAATGTGTGATTGTAATCCCTGGACTGGATACTTTTATATCAGACAATGAGAAAGATTCTAGGACGTCCTAATGAAACTCAGCTCCTGTTTTCATGGGGATAATACACCACATCTCAGCTTCTGTCTGTTTCCTTCACTTTGGGGAAATAGGGCCCACTGGTTTCCCTCATGTATGAGAAAAGGAGGAGGAAATACATCCTAGTTTAAGATCTAATAAAGTCTCGTTGACATATGGGATCTTGGATCTGCAGCAACTTGCTCCGTTGATTGATTTGTACTCTCATCTAAAAGAGCCCTGTGTCATAGCTAGTAACATTTGATAGACCATTGATTCCCCCAAACTGTTTTGTATTTCCTCTCAACAGTCACAGGTAATCACAGGTACAGTCCAAGATACTAACCTGTATCGTTGGTAGTCTCCCTCATCCTTGTCTCTGCAGACCAGCTCGTTCGGACACGCTGAATTTCCCAACAAACTAAGGAATTCCAGGGAAGGTGCTACTTCAGCCAAGTGATCCAGCAACCCCTCCAACTCTGTTATGTGTCCAAGGGGGGGAGGGGGAGATTAAGGATTCAACAACGTAAACAACAGGGAAACTTTCAGTCAACATTCTGCCTCTCCCACCCCTGCCCTCCATCAAGGTCCCAGAGCATGATTCAAGGATTCGAAGGACATTGTGGCAAACGGGGTGGCAAATAAATTTAATAAAGAAATAATCCAATAGGCAGCTTTTAATTAACATTGCATCATCTCCCCACCATCAAGAACATAGCTTGTCGATCAGAAGGTCGGCAGTTTGGCGGGTCGAATCCCGAGTGCCGCGTAACAGAGTGAGCGCCTGTTACCCGTCCCAGCTTCTGCCAACCTAGCAGTTCGAAAGCACGTAAAAATGCAAGTAGAAAACTAGGGACCACTACGGTGGGAAGGTAACATCGTTCTGTGCTCCTTTGGCGTCTAGTCATGCCGGCCACATGACCACGGAGACGTCCTCGGACAAGCGCTGGCTCTTCGGCTTTGAAACGGAGATGAGCACCGGCCCCTAGAGTCGGAAACGACTAGCACACATGTGCAGGGGAACCTTTACCTTTAACATTAATATAAAGGAAGCTTTTAATCAACAGTATGCTTCTCCCATCCTCGCTCACCAACATAGTCCCGGGGCACAGACTAAAGATTCGATGACATTAACAAAAGGGAAAAGCTACCGGCCACGCTACCACCCGCCATGCTCATGAGTTCCTCAAAGCCTGGCACCCCACAAGCACTTCCATCAACAGGCACTTTGACCTACAACCAGCCTAGGAACCTCTCAGAATAATCCATAATCAACTGCACAGCCAACCAGAGACAGCACCCACCCTCAGCCATCCCGCACAAGCCCCCACTCCCAATGAGCATGACCTGAGATAACCTCCCCACCACAAGACCCATCACAGACCCTCACCTGACACACCCACACCTGAAGCCCTTATAAACAGAAGAACACTTACATCCCCCTAAACCAGAGGTCCCCAACCTTTTGGGCACCAGGGACTGGTTCCATGGAGAAAGGTTTTTACGCAGACCGGAGAGGGCCTGCTTTGCTATGCTGCCTGCATCCCACGGATGGAGCTTTGCTTGTTTGTGCAGGCCACTTGCTGGCATGCTGTGGCCCAGTACCGGTCCACAGACCGGGTGTTGGGGACCTCTGCCCTAAACTCTGCTGGAGATGTTACCTAGCCAGGTAACAAAACATTCAGAAACCAACCCACAAGCTCAGAGAACGAACCTTCACCCTCAAAAGGGAAACTTTCAATCAACACTCTACCCACCAGCAATCTTTATAAAACTATATATACACATGAACACACGTGTACACACACACATTCTCATACAGAGTATATAGATATATGTTTACAATTATTGCCATTTAAAGAAGTGTAACATTAAATTATTTTCAGAAGAAATGCTTTTCTTTCTTTCTTTTTCTTTCTTTCTTTCTTTCTTTCTTTCTTTCTTTCTTTCTTTCTTTCTTTCTTCCTTCCTTCCTTCCTTCCTTCCTTCCTTCCTTCCTTCCTTTCTTTCTTTCTTTCTTTCTTCTTTCCTTTCCTTTCCTTTCCTTTCCTTTCCTTTCCTTTCCTTTCCTTTCCTTTCCTTTCCTTTCCTTTCCTTTCCTTTCCTTTCCTTTCTTTCACCTAAACTGAAAGATCCTGGGATTTATTTGCTCCTTGTTCTTTTCTCCACTTCTTTTTCATTCCTAGCCGACTGTCTGCAAAACATTAAGAACTTTGACAAAGTGATGGATGTTGCATGGGAAAATGGTTAGCGACTGCTGAAGCCATGAAACTTTTCCAACATGGCACTGACGATTATTTTCACAGTACATTCATCACTAAATATATTACAACAGGTTGGAAAAATGAATCTTGGAACGGAGCCAAATGACTGCCGCCCCAGTATACCATTGGTGATTCTTGGGAAATAAGCTAAGTGTGTTAGCAGAGATGCTTGACCAAAGAAGCTGCTATTAAAGCGCTGACTAAACAAAGGCCCAGTTTAAAGGGAAGGAAATAATAAAAATGGAAAAGAATGCCATACTAGCTTAGTGAGATTTAATGCATCTGATGATGTTATCTAATTTGGGTCATGAAAGCTCTGCAAGAAAACAAGCAAGCTCAGAGAGCACCAAGGACCCCTCATTTAATGCATCCTCTATTTCTAAAGTTCTATGAGAAGGAATTCTTTGAATTTTCTGCATTTTTGCCTAAGATAAAAATAAAACACATGAAGAACGGTTACAGGAATTGGGTATGTCTAGTTTAATGAAGAGAAGGACGAGGGGGAGACACGATAGCTGTGTTCCAAATATTTAAGGGGCTCCTACAATGGCGAGGGAGTCAAACTATTTTTCAAAGGACCAAAAAGCAAGACAAGAAGCAACGGATGGAAACTAACCAAGGAGAGAAGCAACCTGGAACTAAGGAGAAATTTCCTAATGGTGAGAGCAATCAACCAGTGGAATAGCTTGCCTTCAGAAGTTGTGGGTGCTCCATCACTGGAGGCTTTCAAGAAAGAGACTGGACAACCATTTATCTGAAATGGTATAGGGTCTCCTGCTCAAGAAGGAGGTTGGACTAGAAGACCCCCCCAAGGTCCCTTCCAATTCTATTGTTCTATGTTTTATATTTTTGCCACTGGGCATTACTAGAGTTTCATGGGGGTCCTACAAATATAGACACTGAATAAATATTTTGGGACTTTCAGACAAGCAGGATTGTATGATAGCCTAGTAGTATTCCCAGCCGTTCGCCAGGTTAGAGGATCATTGAAGAAGCAGGAGATAAATCCTTCTTCTCTGAAGTTATAGGGGGAAGGTGAAATAGGCTGTGGCTTCCAGATGTAGCTGCAGATGCAACAGGATTACATCTTTATGTCTATGGAGATTTTCAGTCATCCAGGTCATACCTATCCCAAAGATGCTTCAGCAGTTCCAAGAAG
This sequence comes from Vipera berus, assembly GCF_964194415.1. Lineage (NCBI taxonomy): Eukaryota > Metazoa > Chordata > Lepidosauria > Squamata > Viperidae > Vipera > Vipera berus. Next base: position 101,511,655 of record NC_138207.1, on the reverse strand, counting down.
TCTCCACACCCATTGACCCAGGTGACCCTTGAGGACACAGATAAACCTCCAAGTGGCCTCAACAACTCTCTAAAAGAAGGCAAATAACCAGCTCTCGGCAAGGAGTATAAATCCTTCCAGTCAGTGGTGAAGAAGCTTCTTGGGTGAGAAGCGAAATGTCTTCAAAGAAACAATAAGAAAGTCCAGTTGCCTCGTGAAAAAGCACCTTTGAGATTACATCTTTAGCATTTGAGCGAGTGATCTCAAACCTGGATTCAATTATCACTACTCCTATGCAAACTAGTATACACGTAGATCTCAAATCCCGAAAGGCGCTCTGCCAAATCATAATTACACTAATATTTCTACAATGAAGTTCACCCCAAGGCTTTCTCCAGCTGTCGGCACAGAAACATTGGTTTCAATCAACCATTCATCTTTTCGTCCTGTTTGTTTTTGGAGTTGGTCACCACAATTATCACGTGGCTCTCTTCACAAATTCAGGGCACTGGGTTGCTTGTCTTTGACTTTGATGTATGTGTTGCCGTTATCTTTGTTATCTCTTGCAGATGGAATATTCCCCATTTTTTCACCTCAATAACTAAAGGGCCGTGGCATTGCCCCAGAGCAGAAACAGATGCTAAACCCTTCAAGGCCTCTCTTTGACTACCTGGATGCCAATTTACATCTTATTTGCTGGAGGCAAACAAGAAAACGGAGAAGTGTGAGACAAGATCCAACATAAGAAATAAGCTTGTATCCTGTCCTCTTTTTCACAATGCTGGGCAAAAGCATGCTTGATGCAGAGCTGAAGACAAATTATTCCTTTTTGCTCTGATTAGAAGGAGTTCCAAATACGATCAAAGAAGCAACAGGATAAAAGTAATTTTCTCTCTTGTAAAAAAACCCTTCTTTTCCCCAACTTGATTTGTTTTTGAACCTTTCATAGGGTTAAAAAAAAACAATCTTTTCCTTACATTTTAAAAAAGCACATGGCAAAAGTGGTCTTTTGCTGTGAAGCACCCAGGCTACCTGTACTTGAAGTCTTTCGAACCTAAGCTGCAGAAAATGTTAGGCTAAAGACAAACAGTGATTGCTGTGGAATTATTCGTGTAATTCTGAATTGGTTAGCTTGTTAGGAAGATGCCAGCACTTCAGGACTTGTGTTACTTGTTCCCAACAGTTCTAAGTCTAAGTTCTAAGTCTTGTGAGTTCAAAATATCTTCTGTAGGTTGACCAGATAAAAGGTTTGCAGGCAAATAGACCTTGAAGGGTATTAACACTATTATATGGAATTCCTTACAATCTTGTTAATTCCTTCTTAACATAATCAGCAAAGGAAGCGATCAGTCAATTAGAATAGGAAGCTGGAAGGGACCTTGGAGGTCTTCTAGTCCAGCTCCCTGCTCAAGCAGGAGAACCTATACCATCTCGGACAAGTGGCTGTCCGGTCTCTTCTTAAAAACCTCCAGTGATGGAGCACCCACAGCTTTTGGAGGCAAGCTGTTCCACTGGTTAAGTTAAGAATTAAGTTTCTCCTTAATTCCAGGTTGCTTCTCTCCTTAGTTAGTTTCCATCCGTTGCTTTTTGTCTTGCCTTCTGGTGCTTTGGAGAATAGCTTGACCCCCCTCCTCTTTGTGGCAACCTCTCAAATACTGGAATGCTGCTATCACGTCCCCTCCTAGTTCTTCTTTTCTTTAGATTAAAGGTAAAAAAAGGTAAAGGTTCCCCCGCACATGTGTGCTAGTCGTTTCCGACTCTAGGGGCCGGTGCTCATCTCCGTTTCATAGCCGAAGAGCCAGCGCTTGTCCGAGGACATCTCCGTGGTCATGTGGCCGGCATGACTAGACGCCAAAGGCGCACGGAACGCTGTTACCTTCCCACCGTAGTGGTCCCTATTTTTCTACTTGCATTTTTACGTGCTTTCGAACTGCTAGGTTGGCAGAAGCTGGGACGTGTAACAGGCGCTCACTCTGCTACGCGGCACTCGGGATTCGACCCGCCAAACTGCCGACCTTCCGATCGACAAGCTCAGCGTCCTAACCCACTGAGCCACCGCGTCCCTTTTCTTTAGATTAGCCAAACCCAAATCCTGCAACTGTTCTTCGTATGTTTTTTGCCTTTAATCATCTTAGTTGCTCTTCTTTGCACTTTTCCTAAAGTCTCAACAACCTTTTCGTAAACTCCTTCCAGTGAATTTGGAACAGAGTGTTTGGGGGCCAGATTTTCACCCCAAAACAATTTGCAAGCCCCTGCTCAGCACTGATCCTTTTTTCAGAGTACAGCTGAATTGTCAATGTCTAAACCGAGAACAGAGGTTGATGCAAACCACAGAGGTGGATTTTGTTTTAACTTATGGATCTTATGAAGATGTTACTAATACAACTCTGTTCTTGGCATCTGTAGTCATCTCTAAGGGGTGAGAGGAACAGGCTAAAAAGGTGACTCAGAAGCAACGCCTCTCAACATTTTCAGGTAGTAATCAATCTCCAGATTGCCCTATGACCATATTTATTTGCATAGATCAGGGGTCTTCAAACCTGGCCCTTTTATGACTTGTGGACTTCAGCTCCCAGAATTCCTCAGCCAAGCATGCTGGCTGAGGAATTCTGGGAGTTGAAGTCCACAAGTCATAAAAGGGCCAGGTTTGAAGACCCCCTGGCATAGATGGACTATTGTTTTTTCCTTTATGACACTGTTCTGACCGTAAGGTTGGACCAGGAGACCTCTAATCTCTTATAAACTATGGTTCTATCCTGGGCTCCTCTGATGAGGGTCTTTTAAGCATTTGGTGCAAACCACGGAGTAAACAGTCTGTCAGCAGAAATGATGTTATACTTCAAGGTGGAGCCACTCTTTGAGTCCCAGGCTCCGGATAGCGTTACCATTTCCCTTGGCGCCTATCAGTCTCCAGGTCTTAACTGGATTTATTCGACTTTGCATAATTCTGATGTTTTAACTACCATAGGGACTATTTCCCCAAAATGGAATTTCCACCAATTCTTGGCGGGAGATGATGGGGGCTTAGGCAGAAGTTCGCCGAAGAGAGGGAAATGGAGGCCCAACTCTGAAAGAAAAACTCATCTGCAGCAGTTCCCTGTTTTATTTTTATTTTTTAATTTTAATTCCATTTATATCCCGCCCTTCTCCGAAGACTCAGGGCGGCTTACAAGCTTAGCAGTAGCCTTCATTCTATGTATATGCCTGCTTATTAGGGCTTTCACACACCCCCCAAGCGGCATTATTACAAAGTCAGCTTAATTGCCCCCAACAATCTGGGTCCTCATTTTACCTACCTCGGAAGGATGGAAGGCTGAGTCAACCTTGAGCCTGGTGGGACTCGAACCTGCACTAATGGCAGGCAGCTGGTGTTACTTAAGGAGGCATTAGCCCACTGCTCCACCAAGGCTTTTGGAAGACTCTGCCTCAAGATCTGCCTCCGTAGCCCCACGGGCCTTCTGCACAGACATGAAAAGTCTCCTGATGATTCAGTGGCTGATTCTTGATGTTGGATTTGGGGCAAACATCTTATACTGTGTATTGTTGTTGCTGACCACCTTCATTAGTTTGCCTGTACAAACGGATCTTTTCCAATAAATGACTAGAGTTTCTACTTCCTATTCTATTCTATATTCTATTTTATTCTCTTCTGTCCTGTCCTGTCCTATCCTATTCCACATTCTATTTTACTCTACGTTCTGTTTTATTTTATTCTACATTCCACTTAATTTTGTTCTATCCTGTTCTGTCCTGTCCAATCCTATCCTATCCTATCCTATCTTATCTTATCCTGTCCTATTCATTCTATTCTATCTTACATTCTCTTCTCTTCTCTTCTCTTCTCTTCTCTTCTCTTCTCTTCTCTTCTCTTCTCTTCACTTCTCTTCTCTTCTCTTCTCTTCTCTTCATATGTATACAGAATAGATAGATAGATAGATAGATAGATAGATAGATAGATAGACAGACAGACAGACAGACAGACAGACAGACAGACAGACAGACAGACAGACAGAGCTATAGAGATATATGCTCAACTGTCTGAAATGCTGTTCTGGAGCCTCCTTACTTGAGTGCTGAGTCTAACCCTGCTTAGGAAATCAAGAATTCAGGATGCAAGGAAGCTGTGCGTCGCCTCCTTTCACTGCATCCCGTCTTCCACTAGAGGTCGGCCTTCTCCAGAATCCAAAAAACCAGCCAGATTCCTCCTTCTTCCCAAGCGAAAACCCGCCTGCTATTTCCACACTCCTGAGTTTCTTAACAAAGATTCCTTCAGAGCCGCGAGCCTCAGCCACAGAGCTCTTTCCCTCCCTCTGGTTTTCGTGGCCAAGAGCGCCAGGCCTCCTGCTTATGAAAGAGCCACTGTAAACCGTCTGGCTGGAGAAGAGAAAGGAGATCAGGGGGACATTGGCCTGCCTCTAAACAGAGTTTTTTTAACGTACTTTCACCCTGGGGCTCTCCCCTCTCTCTGTTTCCAAAAGGATATTTGGTTCTTGTTGAGCATCAGAGTATGGAGGTGTGGCAAGCTGGGCAAGCGGAGGCTGTTTTGCAGAAGGTTGTTGTCCAGAATGAGTTCTTCCAAGCAGCTGAAAGCCTGCAGTCCTTCCAGGGACCTGCACCAGAGAGAGAGAGAAGGGGGGGGGGGGACAAAAAGATCTTACTATGAACCAAGGAGCCTGATGAGGACCTGAAATAAACATTTTAACCTTCCCTTTTGAAAGGAGCCCGGGAGAATTTGGGTTTCTGTCCTGTCAGGAGGGCGGAAGGACAAGAATTAGCGGGAAAGGCAGGGCCAGGGCAGCCCGGAGGACGGAGGCCGCTCGGCGAACCGCCAGGATGCCCGGCTCAAAGGCCCAGAGGGGAGCCCTGCGGGATGGATTTGTCAACGTCTGGTGCCTTCCGGCAGCCACCCAGCCCCGCCTGCCCCCAACCTTCATTCCCAAGACAAATAACTCTGTCACACTTCACCTTCATTCTCAGGACCCGGATTTAAGTTGCCATCCATCATTTCTGCCATGAAATATCATGCCCACTAACAATAATAAATTCAGTTTCAGAAATGGTTCTCAGCGGCCTTTCTAGATATATGAAAGGCAAGGAAAGGCTGGAGCTGGGGGTGGTGGTGGTGGTGGTGGTGGTGTGTGTGTCTGTGTGTACATGTATATAACACACAGACCAACCCCAGTTCCAGCCTTTTCTGCTTGATATATATATATATATATATATATATATATATATATATATATATATATATGTATGTATGTATGTATGTATGTATGTATGTATGTATGTATGTATGTATGTATATATATGTGTGTGTGTGTATATATATATATATAGACACACACACACACATATATATATATACATACACACACACACACACACACACACACACACACACACACACACACACATATATATATATATATATATATATATATATATATTCCTTGATAAGATTAAAAATACGAATCCCAGGCATGTTAAAATTAACAAACAAATGAACACTGGGATAGAATTAAAAACTAAAACAGTTTTTATTGCTGAAAAATCAATATATATATATGTATATAAATGCTGCTGAGAACAATTTCTGAAGTTGAATTTATTATTGTTAGTGCACAATATATGTGTCTGTGTGTGTGTGTGTGTGTGTGTGTGTGTGTGTGTATGTTTTCCTAGATTTTCACGGGTATAGGTATGTAGGTCTTCAGGCTGGTGTCTTCGGTTTCGTGCTTGTGCATACATACACACACACACATACCACCCCCAGCTCCAGCCTTTTCTGCTTGCTTTTTAAAAGCACAAAAGAGTTAGCATTGGAGAGAAATGCAGAATTGTTCCACACCACCTAACAGATAACAAATAATTTGTTTGCCTAACAAATAATTGCATACGCACTCACTCCAATGCAGATATGCATAACCCTTCTTTAAAGAAGCAGGCAAAACATTTTCAGCTATGGCAACACAACTCTCAAGATTGCAAACAAAGGAGACTTGTAAATAAACAAACCAGCCTGGGTAGAATTGTGGTTGTGCATAAACCCGGGTTTGAACCTTTGCCAAGGATGGTGATTTCAGCATTTACTCATAATTTCGCGGCTTTGCAAGTTCACACAGGCTGTGGGGGGAGAAGCACCACATCAATCAAAGAAGCATCGGCGTGTTATATGAAACACACCCATCAACACACATCTGCAGCTTGTTCACCTACCCAACACCTAGATCTGCTGGAGGACTTGACTTGATAGTCAAACTCATCTGCCTACCAGGAAGGAGAATCACCACTTAATCACTGTCTGACTGTTTTATAGACTGTGGTGGCTAAAGAAGATGGAGGAAGAGAATATTTATTCACTGCCAAATGACAATATTTCCTCTCTTTGGCATCCTTCATCGAGGCCTATAGAAGGCGTTCTCTATTACATTCTCTGTAGGCTGGCTTGGTTGCTCAACAGCGAGAAACTGGTGAAGCCGGCACAGCAGCGCCTGCATTTTCTGCATCGCATGAGAAAAGCTCATCTTCCTTCCCCTGTCCTCACCACGATTGGGAGCATCACAGTCTGGGTTGCAAGCATCCCTGCTTCAGACAGGAAGGCGGTGCAGAGAGTGGTGAGGACGGCCGAAAAGATCATCGGCAGTTCCCTCCCCTCCATCCAGGACATGGCACATAAGCGTTGCTTGAGCAGAGTCCACAAGATTGTCTGGGACACTACACACCCTCTTTGCGACCTGTTTTCCTTGTTCCCTTCTGGGAGGAGGGGGCTTCGTGGTATCCGTAGCAGAACATCCAGATTCCGTCGCAGTTTTGTCCCACACAGCATCAACCTCGTCAACTCTCAATTTCTCCTCCTGCTATCTATGCAAGATGGACAGTGATTAATATTTATATGTATTTATATTTAAGGGTGAAGTTACATACCTATGTTGCATGTAGCATGTTTATATGTGTGTTATGTATGGGTACAGTTGTGAGAGCAGGCAGCAGACGTTCATTTTAAGCAGCCAATATTAGAAGGTTTTCTTAAAGTAAAAATATAACAAGAGCAATTCATTGAAAAACTAACAAAATGATGCTCATTCATGACTCGTAAATTAGGTGAGATGGCCACATCAACACCCAGTAGTAGAGCTGGTTCCAACTACATGCTCTAAAGTATTGTGAACATTTTTTTTGTTTTTGTTTTTGGTAAATCACATAGAAGAACATTCACTCCCAAAAGTTACTTTCAGTTTATAATATTTTTTTATTTTATTTTTTATTTTAATTCCATTTATATCCCGCCCTTCTCCGAAGACTCAGGGCGGCTTACAAGCTTAGCAGTAGCCTTCATTCTATGTATATGCCTGCTTATTAGGGCTTTCACACAAGCGGCATTATTACAAAGTCAGCTTAATTGCCCCCAACAATCTGGGTCCTCATTTTACCTACCTGGGAAGGATGGAAGGCTGAGTCAACCTTGAGCCTGGTGGGACTCGAACCTGCACTAATTGCAGGCAGCTGGTGTTACTTAAGGAGGCATTAGCCCACTGCGCCACCAAGGCTCCTTTAATACGCCTATGATACATGGCGATGCTCAGCCTTTCTCTATAAAATGTCAGTGGTAGGTTATGTTCAACATTCAGAATATTACTAAATAATAGTTGCTGCTGCTGCTGCTGTTCTAATTATTGTTTTCACATTTTTCAAACTGAACTTTCAGGATGGGCTACCCGCCTTTTAGGACTATTGAGCCTTAGGGGATACAAACAGACCTTCACTTGGGTCTGATGGCAAAACAGACAACATTATTGAAATCTCTGATACAAGTATGCAAATATAAAAAAGGTAAAGGTAAAGGTTCCCCCGCACACGCGTGCTGGTCGTTTCCGACTCTAGGGGCCGGTGCTCATCTCTGTTTCAAAGCCAAAGAGCCAGCGCTTGTCTGAGGACATCTCCGTGGTCATGTGGCCGGCATGACTAGACGCCAAAGGCGTACGGAACGCTGTTACCTTCCCACTGTAGTGGTCCCTATTTTTCTACTTGCATTTTGACGTGCTTTCGAACTGCTAGGTTGGCAGAAGCTGGGACGCGTAACAGGCGCTCACTCTGCTACGCGACACTCGGGATTCGACCCGCCAAACTGCCGACCTTCCGATCGACAAGTCCAGCGTCCTAACCCACTGAGCCACCGCGTCCCTTTATGCAAATATACAACACCCTTAAGAGAATCTGCAAACCATCAGCAAGATGGGCAAAATAAAATAAAATAAAATAAAACCTGCTTCCAAAATGGCCGGACAGATGGCACACAAGCGAAAAAGAGAGAGCGAGGGCACCTGGTAGCACATTTTAAACAAGAGCAGACAAAAACTGGTTTTCCAAATCCTTCTTCAAGCCTAGTCGGCATCTGATCCTTTGAACCCGGGCGTTTTATCCACTTTTACCTCCTCCACCTCATCGCCCCATCTCCCGGACACAGGTTGGCCCCAGCGACAGGTGTTCACCCCAGAGATGGTGAGACTGGCTGTGTCTATAAAAGTGGCGTTGATGCCTGGCAGAGAGGAAAGGCTTTTCCGAGGAGACGGGATTAGCATCACTCCTTGACCGGATATTAGAAATCAGCTGTTCTGGCACGTGGGATATTTCTGTTATTAATACCTCTCATTCCCCCCCCCCACACACACACAAAAGGAAAGATTACAAGCAGAGTGTCTGTCTGTCTGCCTGCCTGTCTGTCTGCCTGCCTGTCTGTCTTCCTGCCTGCTTGTCTATCTGTCTGTCTTCCTCTTGCTTGTCTGCCTGCCTGCCTGTCTTCCTGCCTGCTTGTCTGTTTGTCTGTCTTCCTGCCTGCTTGTCTGTCTGTCTGTCTGTCTTCCTGCCTGCTTGTCTGTCTGTCTGTCTTCCTCTTGCTTGTCTGCCTGCCTGTCTGTCTTCCTGCCTGGTTATCTGTCTGTCTGTCTTCCTCTTGCTTGTCTGCCTGCCTGTCTGTCTTCATGCCTGCTTGTCTATCTGTCTTCCTCTTGCTTGTCTGTCTGTCTGTCTGTCTTCCTGCCTGCTTGTCTGTCTTCCTCTTCCTTGTCTGTCTGTCTGTCTGTCTTCCTGTCTGCTTGTCTGTCTGTCTGTCTGTCTGTCTTCCTGTCTGCTTGTCTGTCTGCCTGCCTGTCTTCCTGCCTGGTTATCTATCTGTCTGTCTTCCTTTTGCTTGTCTGTCTGTCTGTCTGTCTGTCTTCCTCTTGCTTGTCTGTCTGCCTGTCTGTCTGTCTTCCTGCCTGGTTATCTGTCTGTCTGTCTTCCTGCCCACTTGTCTCTCTGTTTGTCTTCTGGCCTGCTTGTCTGCCTGTCTGCCTGTCTCTCTGTCTTCCAGCCTCCATGCCTGTCTTCCTGCCTGCTTGTCTGTCTGCCTGTCTATCTTCCTTTCTGCTTGTCTTTCTCTCTGTCTGTCTGTCTTCCTGCCTGCTGATCTGTCTGCCTAACCTGTCTGCCTGCCTGCTGGTCTGCCTGTCTGCCTGGCTTGGTGAATTAAAAGCAGCAAAGCACCAGTTCAATGCCATGAACGGTATCCGGGCTTCCGGGGTGATGTCAGGTAGGATGCCTCCCTGGTTGGCTTAAAGGCTAATCAGCATCACTCAGCTGCCTCACAGGTTGATCTCTTCCCTGCTCTAATGACAGGAAAGCCGCCCATTATCTCACCCCACAGGTACCATCTCGCTTACCTCATTGCCGGGCTCCCTCCCTCCCTCCCTCCCACCTACCCCCCCAACACCCCCCCCCCGGGAGGAGAGCCAACGGTTGCCAAGAGATTTCCCTCCGTGCTCTTTGCAAAGTCACATCAAAATGACAAAACATCACAACGCATTCAGCTCTGCCCGATTCCGGCAGAAAGAACTTTACGGTTTCCACTGTAATTAACCCTATCCTCGTTAAGATAATTATGATCAAGCTCTCTGTCACAGCTAATAGCGCAGCATCATTGCCCGTGGCTCACGCTTTGCCCTCATTAGCTTACAAAAACACTGTGCTGAGCAGGCAAAGCAATTCCAACCTTCCTGGGGATTTGGGGGCTCCTGCAGTTGAGACAAAAAGGCCCAAGAAAGCAGCTTTCTTCAGGACCCCTTCTGCCCGCCTTTAAGTCCTTGAACTAACCAGGAAGCGGGCCTTCAGTGTATCCACATCTCATAACTGGGTTATCATCTGAAGCGGAATTCTTTCTTCCTGTCTCTTTCATCCTTAGAAAGTCCTGGTAGGTGGCAATTTCCCGGGGAGGCCCGCACGGCAATGCCAATCGACACCCTGGCCTGACGTGCAAAATTGGGCGGTGGGTTTTGATTTCTGTGTTAAGTGGAGGGAGGGAGGAAAAGAAAAGAAAAACAGCCGGGAGCCTGCGTTAAATTTTTTAAAAAAGGAAGGAGAGTTCTGTAACCCACGCCAGAAAGAAAGAAAGAAAGAAAGAAAGAAAGAAAGAAAGAAAGAAAGAAAGAAAGAAAGAAAGAAAGAAAGAAAGAAAGAAAGAAAGAAAGAAAGAAAGAAAGAAAGAAAAGAAAGAAAGAAAAAAGAAAGAAAGAAAGAAAGAAAGAAAGAAAAAAGAAAGAAAGAAAGAAAGAAAGAAAGAAAGAAAGAAAGAAAGAAAGAAAGAAAAGAAAGAAAGAAAAAAGAAAGAAAGAAAGAAAGAAAGAAAGAAAAAAGAAAGAAAGAAAGAAAGAAAGAAAGAAAGAAAAAAAAGAAAGAAAGAAAGAAAGAAAGAAAGAAAGAAAGAAAGAAAGAAAGAAAGAAAGAAAAAAGAAAGAAAGAAAGAAAGAAAGAAAGAAAGAAAGAAAGAAAGAAAGAAAGAAAGAAAGAAAGAAAGAAAGAAAAAAAAAAAGAAAGAATATACACTTGCTTGTTATATATCTCCAATCCACACAGATGGGTAAACGTTGATTACATTTATATATTATGCTCCTGACACTTAATGGAAGATGTAAAATATTTAACACTTTCCAAATCGGGATTGGGGGGGTGGGGGTGGGGGGGATTTCTCCAAATGGATTTCTGCTTCTTGGCCATAAGCGGCCATTCCCTAAACCACAGGTCTGCAACCCACGGCTCCGGAGCCACATGCGGCCCTTTCAGCCATCTCCTGCGGCTCCCAGTTCTCTGCCATGCGCAGTCCCCCCCAAAAAAGTGGGACTAAAAAAGTTCAACCAATCAATTCAAATATGCAGGATAGGTGCATATCTCGCCTTGGCTCCACTCTTCAGTCAAACCCCGTTCTGCGCATGTGCGCATGTACGCACATGCGCACACATTTTTTGCGGCACCCAGTTTTTCCTTTTGTGAGGGAACCGGTTCCGAGTGGCTCTTTCACTGTTTCAGGTTGCTGACCCCTGCCCTAAACCGAGAGAATGCGTATCTACATTTTCGTTCTTAAGCACTTTTTTTAAAATAAAAAAGCTCAGGCAGGTTGATTAGATGGAGAAGGTAACGAAATGGGCAAAATCGCCACCCGTGTGCATTGCTCTTTTAACGCTCTCAAACGTTTCCGTTAACAGCCCTTAGGTCCTTGGTTAGGACTTGAACTGTTAGGTTTTAACCAGTCCCAGACTGTGAATCGAATTGGAGATTAAATCAATAATAATAATAATAATAATAATAATAATAATAATAATAATAATAATAATAATAATAATAATAATAATAATACTCAAAGGTGCTTTTTTTCACGAAGCAACTGGACTTCCTTGTTTTTCTTTGAAGACGTTTCGCTTCTCAACCAAGAAGGTTCTTCAGCTCTCAGAGCTGACTTGGATGACTGAGAATCTCCATAGACTAATGATAATGATGATGATGATGATGATATATATCAACAGACAGTGCTGCCTCTGCAAAAAAGCTGAAGCATCTGGTAAAGCTGCTGCAAGAAGATCGCACAGACTGACTACAGGCAGCGGCAAGACAAAGTAGCAACAATGGTGCATTGGAAGATCTGCAAGAAATATCATTTGCCTACAAGCAAGAACTGGTGGGATCATAAACTAGAGAAAGTCATAGGAAATAAAGAAGTTAAATTGCTCTGGGACTTTAGAATTCAAACAGACAAGCACCTGCCGCATAATACCCTGGACTTAACAATTGTCGATAAGAAGAGTCTGGTTAGTGGATGTGGCTGTGCCTGGAGACAGCAGAATAGACAAGAAAGAACTGGAGAAGATAACAAAATACAAAGACCTACAAATAGAAATAGAACGACTGTGGCAAAAAAAAAGCAAAGGTAGCACCAAAATCCATAGGTGCCTTGGGTGCAGTCCCAAAACAACTGGAGCACTACTTGAACACCATCATCGGCATTGACAAATTCACCATCAGTCAATTGCAAAAGGTGGCCTTACTAGGAACTGCTTCCATCTTGCGACGAGATCTGTAATACCATCAAACATCCACATCTGCCTATCCCAGGTCATTGGTAAGGACTCGATAAGTAGACAAAAATGCCAAATCCAGTCTGAACATCTGGCTGACGGTGCGATGATCAATAATAATAATAGTAGTAGTCAATGAGCAAAAATTCTTCTGGGGATGTATGTCATTTGCATATGATTGTCATTACAGAAACAAGGCAATATGCACCAATATTATTCCATTTACCTAAAGATGTCATTAGGCAACTAAACCACATAAAATGGTGTGATGGATCGTTTCTATGATGGCATCGAAAGGTGAAGTCAAAATAGTCCTCTTCTGCCTTTTTTAAGGTGGGTTAGGACGCTGAGCTTGTCGATCAGAAGGTCGGCAGTTTGGCGGGTCGAATCCCGAGTGCCGCGTAACAGAGTGAGCGCCTGTTACTCGTCCCAGCTTCTGCCAACCTAGCAGTTCGAAAGCACGTCAAAATGCAAGTAGAAAAATAGGGACTACTATGGTGGGAGGGTAACAGCGTTCCGTGCGCCTTTGGCGTCTAGTCATGCCGGCCACATGACCACGGAGACGTCCTCGGACAAGCGCTGGCTCTTCGGCCTTGAAACGGAGATGAGCACTGGCCCCTAGAGTTGGAAACGACTAGCACGCATGTGCGGGAGAACCTTTACCTTTACCTTTTTAAACTCCAGAAGATGAGGAAGAACTTCAGAATGCTTTGCTCGCATTGCTGGCCTTGCATGTACATCTCGGATAACTGCGCTGAATAACAGAACCATAATTTATAATTTTAGAATTACCTTCTAAACATCACCTGTTTCATAGCTGAGGGAGAAGGACAGAGGGAACAAGACAATCAGCAAACAGATCGGGCCTGGGATTAAGAGCTGGAAGGAGGAGGAGAAAGAAAGTAATTTTTCTCCCATCTTCCCAAGCAACCAAGGCTGGGCAGTCACAAGCAAATTGAGGCTCTCCTCAGAGGGCAAAAGATAAATGTTTGTTGAATGGCCATCGCTGGAGGTGGGATGGCCTTCATATGTGCATAATGGAGATCTGCCTTTCAGCTGAGACCGGCCTGCCAAGATAAGCAACTATAATGAATGGAGAAAGCAGGTCCTCTTCCATAAGAATAGGATAATCCGATGCGTTTTAATAATTTTTTAAAAAAAGAACTGGAAAGGAGTCATTGAAAAACCAGTCTTTGGTACCAGCAAACAGAAGCGCAGGAGAACAACGTGGATGGACCTTCACATGATACAAAAGGAGAGAAATAACATCCGGAGCAGTTGCAATTCACTTCTGATTTTCTGCAAGCACCCGCTTTTGCTCTATGCCTGGGAAGAGTTCCTACAAATTGTCGCTGCAACACCCCTAGAGATGGGCTGAAGGAGCCATTGTGTAATTGTTCTCCCTGTCAAGAAATTTCTTCTTACTTCTAGGTTGCTTCTCTCCTTGGAAATTTTCCATCTGGAATGCAACAACTCGCCGCAGCTAAGTTGTGCATCGTGCAAATGAAAAATCACAGCTGGGATCCTGGAAAGCTCCTTCTACTGAAGAAAGCTTGAGGGGGATACCGACGGCTGGTCCTAAGCCCCGGTCCGTGCTTGCATCTGAGTGCAAGCAGAGAGACAGCCAGCAAGGGAGGCTGATCATAGCCTGCCTCTCAAGATTCCCAGCTTTTGAAGGCAGGAGGTTAATATTCTCACATGTCATTGGGCCTGCTAGCGCTACCGATGGCCGATTGAATCAGAAAATTATTTCCTTCCGCAACAGAGGACCCCAACTTCAGAAGAACCGAACCTGGATCAAGGCAGGCCTCCCGTTCAATTGATGAGCTGGGATCAGCAGAAGTGGCCTGTAGGTAAGAAGGGACAGAGCAGACTTTTTGGGGGGCGAGTGGGGAGACACCCTTCTGTGTCCCCTCCCAGCACCGGGTTTTATGTCAAGCCACTGCCTCTGATTGACCTGGCTTAATCCTGCCGGTGCTGTTTCTCCCTCCTTGATCTCTTGTAATCGGACAAAGGATCTGCCTGGCTAGGGTCCCTGAAAGCTGTCCCACCAGAAGCTCAGAATACACAAGCCATGGTCTCTAACCTGGTTTATTAATTGCTGTTTCATCAGCAAATGAAGGGAAAGAATCCACTGCTTAGAGCTATTCTCCAAACTCGACCGATTCTGCATTGAAAGATAAGATGTTATTTTTTTTAAGAAAAGATGCAAAAATTATAGTCTGTTTGTTAAAAGCAGGTAGAAGATATGTTAAGTGATTGATTAATGAGTATTAAACTTTACTGGTGTTTATTATTTCTACTGGTCTAGGACTGCAATAGAACTGAATTGATTTGATTGGTGAGAGGACCGGGAAATATAGAAACCTGGAAATCAACAACACCCCTACAAAACAGCCTGCACTATCGTTATGCACACACAATACCTACTTAGATACCTATTTAGCCATCTAGCTGGCCAACCAGTTAGCCATACATCCATTCATTTTTAACTTGCTCTAATAAGCACTGGAAATAGCTTTACCAGATTAAACTGTTTAATACATACGATGTACTGAATTTGTCAAATTTCAGAGCCAAAATGAATATTATAATATCAATACCACTAATGTCAGGTTTATTTAAATCACAGGAAATAGTTTACAAGTAACAAAGTTTGCAATGAAGCATGAATTTTGACTGACGCTTTGGAAGGTCCAAATTTTTTCTTCTCTTCTCTTCTCTTCTCTTCTCTTCTCTTCTCTTCTCTTCTCTTCTCTTCTCTTCTCTTCTACCCTACCCTACCCTACCCTACCCTACTCTATTCCCTATTCTGTTCTATTCTAATTTCTATTTCTATTTTATTCTAATTTCTATTTCTATTTCTATTATGTTCTGTTCTGTTCTAATTTCTATTCTATTCTATTCTATTCTATTCTATTCTATTCTATTCTATTCTATTCTATTCTATTCTATTCTATTCTATTCTATTCTATTCTATTCTATTCTATTCTATTCTATTCTATTCTATTCTATTCTATTCTATTCAACTCTACTCTACTTTACCCTACCCTACTCTACTCCATTCCCTATTCTGTTCTGTTCTAATTTCTATTTCTATTTTATTCTAATTTCTATTTTTATTATGTTCTGTTCTGTTCTAATTTCTATTTCTATTCTATTCTATTGTATTCTGCATTCTATTCTACTCTACTCTAATCTACTCTAATCTATTCTATTCTGCTCTACTCTATTCTACTCTATCCGATCATTATTCTATTCTATTCTGTTCTGTTCTGTTCTGTTCTGTTCTCTCAGGAATACACTCACAGAGATGAGATATGTGGAATGAGTCATTTTCTTGAAGGAGTGATGTCCTAGCTGTAGTAACAATATAATTCAACTGTCTTTCTAAAAGTCCAGCAAGCATGCTGAAAAGGTATATCCAAATTAAAGTGCTGATAATGAACATCTAAATTAAATGCTCTTGGCTACAATACTCCAAGGAGGGCATCTATTTTAAGAGTGTGGGAATAAATAGGCAGTTGGTTCCATAGTCTCACTCTAGATAATCCACAACAGATAGAAGATGATATAGGTCAGTGGTCTTCAAACTCGGCCCTTTTATGACTCATGGACTTCAACTCCCAGAATTCCTCAGCCAGTATGCCTGGCTGAGGAATTCTGGGAGTTGAAGTCCATGAGTCATAAAAGGGCCGAGTTTGAAGACCCCTGATATAGGTTATAGCCTGGAGATCAGCAGGGTTTACTTTCTGCACAAGACAATCTTCTTTAAGCCAAGTCTTAATATTGACAGAATACAGAATAATAGAATTGGAGGGAACTTGGAGGTCTTATAATTCAACTCCCTACTCAAGCAGGAGACTCTATGCCATTCTGGACAAATGGCTATCCAAACTCTTCTTAAAAACCTCCAGTGATGAAGCACCTACAACTTCTGGAGGCAACTTCTGTTCCGCTGGTTAATTGTTCTCACTGGCAGGAGGTTTCTCCTTAACTGCAGGTTGCTTCTCTCCCATAGTTAGTTTCCATCCATTACCTCTTCTCCTGCCCTCAAATGCTTGGAAGATAAGATCTTCTCTGTGACAACCCCTCAACTATTGGAAGACTGTCATCCTGTCAGCCCTAGTCCTTCCCTCCGTTGGACTAGATATACCCAATTCAAGGACACATAGAGAAATGCTCAGTCTGGTTCCTTGGCATGGGAACACCTGCTAGTTTTATCGATAAGCCAAAGATTCTGTTTGAGTTAGGCTTGGTCCCAAACATCAGAGTTGTGTTGGGATCCTGTGTGTTGCTAACTGCACATGCATTTCCTGCCTTTATTTCCTTTCGGCTACAAGGGAAGAAAAAGTGGACCGTAAGATAGATGGAGGCCATCAACACCACCTCAGGACCAGCAAGGAGTGTGTCTGTGGTGGGGGGGCTGCTTGAGGTCCCTTATCAGCTTTTGATGGTGCTGATTGGCTGATTGCAATCTGCCCACGTCTTTAGTCTCAACTTCCTTTCAACCACAAAACCCTAACTTTGAAAGAATTTTTTTTTTCCCCATTTGTCCCATCCCTTGGATGGAACAAACATTTGTAAAGAAAAGTCAGCTGTAAAGTCTCTGAAAAAGTACTTTGCCCCTATCCAAGGAATAGGATAGTCATTTTTTTTAAAAAAAAAATTAATAATGAAATAAATACATAAATTTAAAAAAATAAATTATCTTCTTATGTAATTGGAACTAGGCCTCAGGCTTCAGTGGTAAAGAAAGGATTAAGGCCTTCAACCACCTGGATTGTCATTCTCTTGGGCTCCAATGCTCCCCCTTCCTCGTTTTTTTTTATAGCCAACAGATTAAAATGCAAGCACCACAATCTTTGATCTTTCACTTGCTGACACAAATCCTTTCAAGCCTCCAACCGTTTTCTGCTGAGGTAATTAGTACTAATTAAAAGGTTTCCAACAGCCTTTGCTTTAGGTTTCCTCCCCTCCACCCCCTCCAAAGAAATTGCTTTTACAAGGGTCTTCCATCCTTGAAATCTACGCATCCCTCACTTTCTCCTTTATCTGACTCGGAGAGATCAAGTAGATTAGTGACTCCATTATTTGGCAAGACAAAGCCAGACAGCAAACAGGTTCTCTCTCTCCCTCTCTCTCTCTCTCTCTCTCTCTCTCTCTCTCTCTCTCTCTCACACACACACACACACACACACACACACACACACACACTGAGGCCTGTTGAGGTGCAGTTTTTATATCCAGAAACAAATGCCTCCCGCATGCATTAAGGGACAGTCCAATTATGCATTAACAGGCACAAGGCAGGACTTCAACATTTAACCATGGACATCATTTAATGATCCACTGCTCTCTTAGATCGGCCAGAGGCAACTAATCAAAGTGACAACTCGGAGAATAAATAATGGAAGGGGTTGTTGTGTTCGGCCTCCTCTCCGGGAGACGATGATGGGGCAAAGTACAAACACTGTGTTTTGTTTTCTTTTGTCCAAAGCTATCTCCAGACAACTGGGCCAAAGTTTTCATACCCAGCATGGCTAATGCAAATGAAGATTAAAACGTCACTTGTTGCAAAGAGAAAGAAAGCATATGATATTACCGAGAAAAAGCCGAGCTTGTGATCTTAAAAGGCCAATTAGCAGGGCACAAATCCAGCAAATTTCACCAAGGCGTGGAGGTTTGGGGCCCTGCTGATCGGAAAAAAGCTAAACAGCCAAAAAGTGTTGTCTGTAAAAGCAGGAGTTTAAAGGCCCTCACTTGCTATAACAGATCAGGAATCACACAACCTGGTAGAAGAGGCTAACATATCATTAGAAACACGAAGATCGATTCGCAAGTACTAACATGAGCACAAAGCACCTGCCAGGACTAATGGGCCCATGTCAAAAAAGGGCACGCCGAGAGAATGCCACATTGCGAGTCAAAGGGACAAGAAACGCTTAGGAGGTAAAGCAACGCACACAAAGATACAAATCCAAAAGCTGGACGGTAGCTAGCATCTAATCACGGAGTCAGAGTTTGCTCTAAAGGGGGACATACCTTTCCAGGACTCACCTACAGGAAGCTCTGCAGTGAACTGGCCATGGAAAAACTGTTGAAGACGGGGCAAGGGATGAGTCTGTGTTGTCTGCATCTCAAACTGAAGCGCAAACTGTTCCTGGAGTCTGCAATGTGTTCTGGAAACCCGTCTCCAACAGTGAAGGGACCCAAGGCAGAAAAAATCCTGCAGCCAAGAAGGCTCCCCACCCATTTCCACCACTCAGGTGACCCTGAAGACAGAAATCAACCTCCATCTCTAAAAGGATGCAAATGACCAGCAGCCTGAAAGGAATATAAATCCTTCCATTCCCCACCATCCAATCAGAGTAGAAGAAGCTTCTTGGATGAGAAGTGAAACGTCTTCAAAGGAAAAACAAGAAAGTCCAGTTGCCTCCTGAAAAAAAAGTCCTTTTGGGACAACCAGGACCTGGATGATGGAGAATCTCCATAGACATGCCTGCGCTACTGCATTTTGACCCAGTTTCCACCTCTAGATGCTCTTCAAGGGCAGTCCTGTGTAAAGTACATCATAGCAATCCATTTGAGAGGTGACTAACGCATGAGTAAACACGAGCGGAGCATTCAGATCCAGGAACAAGTTCAAAGGACCCACAATACAAAGTTATGCAAAAACCCTCACAACCCACGGCTGCCACCAGTTCCTGAAACAGGACAGGAAAGTCTCCCAAACCACATATTGGTTTTATTTTGGGTAGTGTAAAGTCGATCAGATGGTCAGCAGTTTGGCGGGTCAAATCCCGAGTGCCGCGTAGCAGAGTGAGCGCCTGTTACTCGTCCCAGCTTCTGCCAACCTAGCAGTTCGAAAGCACGTCAAAATGCAAGTAGAAAAATAGGGACCACTCCGGTGGAAAGGTAACAGCGTTCCGTGCGCCTTTAGCGTCCAGTCATGCCGGCCACATGACCACGGAGACATCCTCGGACAAGCGCTGGCTCTTCGGCTTTGAAATGGAGATGAGCACCGGCCCCTAGAGTCGGAAACGACTAGCACGCATGTGCGGGGGAACCTTTACCTTTACCTTTAAAGTCCCTGAACTGGGAGCCACTCAATCTTCCTATAGCTAAGTCAAAGCCTGTTTTACTCCATGCAAGAAAGAACTCTCACTGCATCACCTGGGCATCTCAGGGTGGGATTATAAAGCTGGGCATCATCACTACACTTATTAGCATGTTATGTCCACTAATAGGCCTATTTTGGGGTTTTCACCAGTATACATACTTTGTAGTTGCATAGCAACGTTCAGAATAATTGAAGTGCTCAAGGATAATTGAGTTTGGGTTTGCAAAGGGCAAAATTGGAGAAATAAGTATTAGCCTGTGAAGGAGACGTATGGTTTCAATCCTTGGTAGATGATCTTCTGCACGCTTTCAATCCATATAGGCAATGATTGCAATAGATAGAAATACAGGTAAGTTCAACCTCACTCGTTTTTTTAAAACAGTTTAAGGCATCCAATTCACCCTTTATGACAACGTATAGAACCATCATCAGGACTAAGGAGAGAACTGATATTAATATCCACTATAAATCCTAATAATGCATACTAATTAAAACTAAGGGTGCCTAAATACTTGAAACATGGTTTTCCATCACCTATAAGTAATGAGCATGGCACTGCTTTCATAGTATATTAAGAAAGGTGAATTGGTTTTTTTTCTATATATTTTTTGTCCATTATTTTCTAATAGTCCTGGTTTTCCACATTATTCTTGAGTTAATATCGGCTAAGGGAACAGGAAAGTCTGCTAGCAGTTCATGCTGATACCAAGGCTGTTCCTCCATATTACCTACAAGTTTAGATCCAATCCAATATATTTCTGCCCCCATCTCCATGTCTCCATCTCCATCTCCACCTTCATCTCCATCTCTCCATCTTCATCACCATCTCTACCTCCATCCCAGAATAATGGTATAATAATAGTAATAATAATAATAAGTTGGAAGGGACCTTGGAGGTCATCTAGTCCAACCCCCTAAGTTGCTTATCATCAAAACATCTAGCCTCTCCCAGGGGCCTCCAGCTGCTAATGTCCATCACAGGGCTTTCCATATTAATATCCTTGATTGATTTATGGCGGACAGAACCAGATTCTTCATTCGCAGCCCTGGCCAGGGATTGTCCTGAAAAACGCCAGAAACTGTCTCTCTACACAGCACAAACAACCACAAAAGGAGAACTGTTAAGAGATCCTGCTTCCTCGCGAAATCCATTTTTAAAAAACAACATCAAGAAAATGAAGACAGAGCAATTCCAGAATTATGAAGAGGGAAAACCTGAACAATTTCTCTGAAATGACACCAAACTCTTGAAAAATATCCAGCCAAAGGCTTCGGTTTGACAGCAAAATAAAATGAAAAGCAGAGGCAGGAAAGAAGTCTTTCTGTGGATGATCTTTCTCACAAGCTGAAGTTAAGCTTGAATATTTTTACAAAGCCCATCCAGGGCTAAGAGTTCTCACAATTTTATTTTATTTTTAAACGGCGCTTGCGCTGCAACGCCAGCTATTCTGAAATGCAGACTGCTTAACGTGTTCTAGATTTGGGAGCAATCACAGCCTTCTTTATTTTTTTTCCCTCGCCACTACATTTTAACTTCCCATCGGATAAAGAATTCTAACAAACCCTCAAAGCCACGTTCACCATTTTACAGCATTTCTCTTTTAAGTGCAATAAAGGTGACATTGCAAAGTTTAAGAAGGTTGGACATGGTTAATGCTCACCAAGACATTTTCGGGGTTAGAAGCTACACGGAGCACCAAAAATATTGGAAAGGTCAAGCTACTTCTATATTATTGCCAGAAAACCTACAAGGTTGCATTCATGAACTTTGGAAAAAGTACAAAGAAGAGCAGCTAAGATGATTAAAGGCCTGGAGACTAAAACATATGAAGAACGGTTGCAGGATTTGGGAATGGCCAGTCTGGAGAAAAGAAGGACTAGGGGAGACATGATAGCAACGTCGCAGTATTTGAGAGGTTGCCACAAAGAGGACGGGGTCAACCTTATTCTCCAAAGCACCAGAAGGCAGGACGAGAAGCAACAGACGGAAACTAACCAAGGAGAGAAGCAACCTAGAACTAAGGAGAAACTTCCTGACAGTTAGAACAATTAACCTGTGGAACAACCTGCCTCCAGAAGCTGTGAATGCTCCAACACTGGACATTTTTAAGAAGAGACTGGACAACCACTTGTCTGGAATGGTAGAGGGCCTCCTGCTTGGACTAGATGACCTACAACATCCCTTCCAGCTCTATTCTGATTAATTTATAGTTATGAGGAGTCAAGTGTGGGTAGAAGACCATTGCTTATTGTTTGATTTTTAAAAATAAAGGTCTTGCCATGTCAGATGAGAGCAACCCTGCTTTTGGTTCTACAGAACCTGCCCCTGCCATTCAGAAAAAGTAGATGTTAGAAAGGACATCTTTGCCAGCATACAGCAATCAACAATAAACTGCAGCCCAATTTGTTCATTATTTTATTTACCTCCCGCCTCTATTGATATTTTTTTACAAATAAGTCAAGGCAGTGAATATATCCGATACACTGTCCTCTTCCTGTTTTTCCCCATTACAAAAACCTTCGGAGGTGACTTGGGGTGAGGGAGCTTGACAGACCCAAAGTCACCTAGCCAGCTTTCGTGGTTAGGGCAGGACTGGACGTCACAGTCTCCCATTTTGTAGCCTGGTGCTTTAACCACTAGGGAAAACTGGCTCAGCTTGAGATATAGATACAGAGTATGCTGAAAGGTTTTTGAACCCTTTGGCGCGTTCAGTATCTCTGCGTAAATAGGACCTTTAAAAAGTTGACCTGTACTCCATTCGAGCCCTAAATTCGGCAGAGAATTCAGTGAAATTAATGAATCAAAAACAAAATTAGTCAAAGTAAAACGATTGTTTTCTTTGATAAATAAATACATGACTATTGAGCTGCTAGGTTTGCATGTAGAGATAGCCAAAGGTGAAAGAGAGTTATCTGTTCTGTTTTTTCAAGATTCATCCACTGGTTAATTGTGCTCACTGTTAGGAAGTTCCTCCTTAATTCCAGGTTGCTTCTGTTCTTGATTAGCTTCCATCCCTTGTTTCTTGTCCTGCCTTCTGGTCTTTTGGAAAATAAGTTGAGCCCCCCCCCCTCCCTTCTTCATGGCAGCCCCTCAAATACTGGAACGTTGCTATCATGTCCCCGCTAGTCCTTCTTTTCTCTAGACTGGCCATTCCCAAATCCTGCAGCCGTTCTTCATACGTTTTAGTCTCCAGGCCTTTAATCATCTCAGTGGCTCTTCTTTGCACTTTTTCCAAAATCTCAACATCTTTTTTTGTGATGTGGTGACTCAAACTGGATGCAGTATTCCAGGTGTGGCCTTACTCAGTGGTGGGATTCAGCCGGTTCGCACCACTTCGGCAGAACCGGTAGCTAATTTTTTGTGGCCCAGGCCCAGAATGGACTTCCGGAAGCGGCATCCACACGGAGAACCGGTTGTTCACATATTTAAAATCCCACCACTGGCCTTACCAAGGCTTTGGAAAGTGGTACTAATGCTTCACGTGATTTTGATTCTGTGCCTCTGTCTAATTAACCATTTATACAATTGTCAATGGGACTTTTCAACACTTTGCACCACGAATGTACAAGCCCCCACCCACCCACCCCAGACGTCTTTTGTGGTATCCCACTGATTCGTTGCCTTATCCTGGAAAGGAAAGGACAAGTTTTTATCATCTTCTTTATTTATACCTTTAGATCCAGATGGACTTTCTTGGCATTCTTAGAAAGTAAAAGAAATGATGGACTTTGGGTGGGTGGGTGGGTAGAAATGGTTTCTCTGGAAGAATACTCATTTGTCTGGGTGGCGGTGTGTGTGGGGTTGAGGGTGTGGGGAAGATCTGGATCCTAAAGGGAACAATCTCAATGAATGGCTTTCTGATGAATGGATTTGTGTGCCATACTTGTCAAAGCAGCCATTTTGTGACCGGGCATGTTCACCCTGTGGGGGTCATTCTCTGCAACTCACCCACAACAAAGTCTTGTCCTTTCAAAGTACCTACAGAAACTGGAAAATGTTGCCTAGCTGTAATTTTTTCTCTCTCCCAATTTCGATTATACCTTCCTGTCCATTCTTTTTAAACTAACTCAGGTTTGAGAGCTGCCAAAGGCTTTTGCACCATTGACCTCAACAAAAGACTCACGTCTCGGGCCTTGAATATCCAAGAATAAAAATAGCCCATAAACACAATGCAAAAATAAATAACTGCCCCAAAGAATCTATTCTCATTCCAGAGACAGGCTGAAGAAGCTCACCTCATTATTAAAATCACTTTAAGATGATTTACTTTCCCCATTTTTCTCTGAAGAGATATCTGTAAGAGCAACACGGGATTAATGTAATTCCTTGATTACACCATTTCAGGCTGCAGGCAAAAACTAAAATTCACAGACGGAAACCGAACGTTATCAGCAAGAAGTATTTGAATTCAGCCTTCTCTCTGGCATCCTGTTCTCCATTCATGCTATATATAGAGATCAGCCCTTAAGAAACATTTATTTTGCATATTCAGGGCAAGGCAGAATACATATTAAGCTCTAAAGCAATTAAATACTGTATTTCTACCGAGATTGCTAAATAATGGAAAACTGACTAAAGAAAGCTTTAGTGCTAGTGAGTGACAGGGTAATGCTACTGCCTGTAAATTATTGCTGAAATATAAGTTATTGCTGATTGCAGGAAAACAACAGGGAATATTTACAGAAAATAAGTTTTGTACTGGTACTAATGAATATTGTGCAGATTTTTAAAAGAGCTGTTTGTACTAGCCACTGCATTACGCTAACACAATTAGTGCGCAGTGAATATTTGTACACAAGCGATGCTTAATGATATTTGAGTAAGCCTACATTCAATCTTTTGGTGTAAAACCGTTTTTCTGTTTTAAACTCTAAACAGATGTGTCCGTTACCACCTAATTCTTATTAATCATGCATAATAATACTTATTCTTTCACTATTATGTTTTCAGGTAAAAGGTGTGGGGGGGAGGATCAAGAAGACAATGTCCGTCATGAAATTAATTAATACAGAACAGCCACAATCATTACAGCTGCCTTTAATAGGCAAATGTTATTACTCTTATTTACACTGTCTTTATATTTCTGGGCCCGTGCTGTGTTTACATTTATTAGCAAAGAAATGTCGTTGAATTTGTTTCTATTAGGGAGAATTTCTCCTTGCCATATAAAACTAGAGGCTTGCTTTTGCTTGTTAAATAAAAAGCTTTGTCAATTTGTCTGTACACAAAGGCCTTTGGGAAGAATGCTTGGTTCAAATGACTGAGAAGCATTCTAAAATCAGAGCTCATAGATAGATAGATAGATAGATAGATAGATAGATAGATAGATAGATAGATAGATAGATAGATAGATAGATAGTCATTTTAGGATTAATAAAGAACAATTTCTTCTGCTTTGTATACCAAAATGTCCAATGCATGTTAGTTTTCCAAAAGAGATAGACCTTGAAATTTCAATAAAGGGAGGAAAAAAAATATATGCACTTAAAACAGCACAAAGCAGCCTTAGGCTTAAGGTGTGAAGCAACACGCACTGTTTAAAATCCCTCTCTTTCTCACACACTTAAGATCTCAACGTCACGTAAAGCAGGGCACACCAGGAAAGATGTGCTTAAACAGTGGCAGAATTAACAGGTTAACCAAAAAAAAAGCCATTTCCGCTTTTGTTCAATGGGAATCAAAGCCATTATTTCAAACTATTTTATTTGTTCTCCAGGCAGCGATAGAATTTCTCTCCCCCCCCACCCCTCCGTCTCCTAAGTTTCTTCTGAAATAGAGGAGTGAACTCTTTCTGCGTGTTTCCAAGGGTTTCTTTTAATACATACATAACAGCCCTTTGATTTCTTCAGCTACAAGGAGGTAGATATTTCTCCGTGCTTATTCAGCAATGTTCAACTATTCAGTGGTCTTCTAACTGAGCTCAAACTCTTTCCAGTGCCTTCAAAAACCACTAGTTAGCAGATACTGTTTTCAAAATCATGGCAAAGCCCCAGCTGGATTTCAGGCGAAGAATGGCAGACTGAAGATGGCTACAGACACAAGAGAGGATGTGAGATCACCCAATCTGTGCTCCGTACGCTCGCTTCTCACAAGGAGCCTGCAAAGCAGTGGTCTGGAGGGCAGGAGAAACTGGAGCTGAAGGAATCTGCCTATCAAGTATGAAACTTTGGCATCGATGTGCCTCTGTGTTTCGACTTGCCTTTAGATAAAAGGGGTGGGAGGTGTTACTTTCAAGTGGGTAGATGGAGAAATAAAGGTTCTTTGATTAGGCTGCAGACCGTGGGAGCCTGAAGCCTTGTCAAGGACACCAGAAGAGGTGTGGATTTGAAGCAGACAGTTCCCATAACAAAGTGGACGTTGATATGGATTACGTAAGAAGTTGGGGGTTTGGCTGGGAAAAGCTATTATTTAAGTCTATGAACTGGTGTGGGAACCTCAGAGTTACTTTTGCTTCGACATAACCACGCAGTGTATTCAATAAACCTTAAGATTTTTCAGAAACGGAATTAATTTGGAGTTGCATTTGGATTCTCCAGCTGGATGCTGACACTGCCATAGTTTCTCCAGCCACAAGTTTGCGCTTCCCTTGCTAATCACATTCAGAGATGGACTATTAATTGTTTTAAAGAAGCTAGTCTTCTATTCATATGAGTATCTACTTTATCCTTTCTAAATTTGGGTTTGTTTATAGTTGAGATACTGGATGTTTATTTGAATGGGGCATACGATTAATGGGGATGGTTCTCTTTGGGTTTGTGGACATCTGGAAAAATGTCGTGTACCAACAGTCCTCAACTTAGGAACACAATTGGGGCTGGAACTTCCACTGCTAAGTGATGTGGTTCTTAAATGAGTTATGCCTGATTTTTGCTGCAGTGGATCATGTAATCCTAGGATGGTGCTACTGTCACA
The DNA here is from genome assembly GCF_964194415.1 of Vipera berus. Classification (NCBI taxonomy): domain Eukaryota; kingdom Metazoa; phylum Chordata; class Lepidosauria; order Squamata; family Viperidae; genus Vipera; species Vipera berus. Next base: position 101,485,260 of record NC_138207.1, on the reverse strand, counting down.
AATCCAAGCACCTAATTTTAATCATGTGATTGTGGGGATGTTGCAATGGCTGTGAGAGGACCAGCTATAAATATTATTTTTTTTCAGCACCGTTGTAACTTCAAGCAGTCCTTCAATGAATGGTCGGTAACTGGAGAATTACTTGTTTTGCATTTGTTTAGAGTTAATAAGGCATTTAACCCTTTTTCTCTCTCCTCTAGTTACTTTATGTATCCTTATCTGATAGCGCTTAAATCGGCTTTTCATTTAATTGTCTCTCCACTTAAAGTAAGGGATATTTATTTTCTTTGAAGCAAAAATTGTCCCTCTTTGTCATGTTCAGTTTTAGCATTTGTTCAAAATTAGGACGATACGATTTCTTTCTGGGCTCCAAATGTCCATTTTCTTACAGTTAAGACTTGAGATGTGGAATCCTGAATTTTAAATTTGTTAATCAATATTATTTATTCTAAGTTTCGGTTTGGACTTTTTTGCGGACCGGATAAGCCTATAGTTAAAATACGAATTGTGATAAGAAAAACTTTGTAATGAAAAGGAAGGGAAGAGACAGTGAAATTGTTTGTATTTGCGATAAGAGTGGGAAGTTGCCAATCTCAGGATTTTTTTTTCCTTCTCTTTCTACCTTTTTCTTTAATTTGTGTTCTCTTTTAGATCGCAATCAACGCATTGGCTAAAATTATGGGGGGGGAGGAAAAAACATGGAAAAAAGCCCCCAAATGGCTAATGAGATCAGCTTAGTAATATTCATCAATAAATGGAGCCATTTGCTTCCATAAGCAGAATAAGGCTAATGACCCACAATAGAATTAATTCCCCCATCAGTCCCCATCATTAGGACTTTCCCTCCTATAAAATCATTTGAAAACCGTCAAAAAAAAAGAGGAATGCAAAACATCACACAGATCCTTCTCTCTCTCTCTCTCTCTCTCTCTCTCTCTCTCTCTCTCTCTCTCTCTGTGTGTGTGTGTGTGTGTGTGTGTGTGTCCGTCCGTCCGACTTTTCTTCCTCCTCCTCCTTCACACTCGATTCTGTTCAAGTTCTTAAAATAATAGTTTGAGCCACAACAGTAATTGTTAGCTTCTCTCATTTCATAGCCCCAAACTAAGATTCCATGGTGAATTACCTCCCCCCAAAAAGTCTTAATTATTTCACTCAGGGATGGAGGGGAGGGCAAGAAAGAGAGAAATCTCTCTCTCTCTCTCAATGCCATTGTGTGTATCCCTAGCAAGGACATTAAAGTTAGACAACTCGCCCTTTTGAGGACTACAGTAAATCTTCAAACAATTTATCCAAACAAAGGCCAAGCCTACAGCCAGAAAAACACTGGGGGAAGCAGATGAATAAGCAACATCAATTATGGAGGGTTGACCTTTCTTGCCCCACACCATGGCACAAATTTCACACCAAATCGGGGCAGATTGAAGTTGACATCCAGGTTCCTACAACGTCTCTCGCTGTTGCTGCTGCTCAGCGTTCAGTGGAGCTGACGAATTAAAGGAGAGGAGAGAAAGCCGAGAGAGCACTGTGTGTGTCTGTGTGTGTGAATGAAAAATTACACATAATGGTCTGGGGTTTATTTTTACAGCGAGCAAAATAGCTCAATTTCAGCACTTAGAAGATGGTCGAAATGGGCTGATGGGAGACACAGAAGGCACCTCCAAAAGGAATCAGCTACATAGTCAGGGGGGAAAAAAGAAGAAAAATTAAAAGTGCTTTGGACAAAGTGCGGTAATAATTAGACAACTGGGTCTGAGAGTTGGGGAAAATAAAATCGGCCAGCCTGTTCTTGAAAACTGAATTATTATTATTATTATTATTATTATTATTATTATTATTATTATTATTGTTGTTGTTGTTGTTGTTGTTGTTGTTGTTATTAGTAATAATAATAATAACAATGATAATATTAATAATAATAATAATAACAATAATATTAATAATAATGATAATAATAATAATAACAACAACAACAACAACAACGACAATAATAATAATAATAATAATAATAATAACGGCACAAAGACTGTATCCGGTGTCTTTGAATTATTATTGTTGTTGTTATTGTAATGCATCAGCACAAATTGAGGTGAATACACACTTTCACTTTTCCTTTACTCCCCCACTCACTTTGCGCATGACTTGTAACTATTTAGTTTGAATTTCTTGCTGAGAAGACAAATGGATCAAGGCAATCTAATCTAAGTTGTAAACTTTTAGCTCTCCAGATTTCACTACAATAAAAAATAAACCTCTGGTCCCATTTAAAATGTAGGGTTTATCAGAGATATAAGTCTGGAAAACAATTGCCTGGCAAAGATAAAACCATTCAACTCCAAAGCAGCTCCGCTGACTAATGTTTACCAATTAAAATGCATGTTCCAGCTTTTGAAATTGTCTGTTTAAAGATTTCCCTCCCCACATTGACTGCAGACAGATGATTATTAAATATTTATCAGTCTCTAAAAGGCAATGCAAAGGCATTAGCTTTGTTTACCCAATGATTCTTTTTTTTTTCTCCTGCAAAAAGACATTTACGGGCGGACTGTTTTATTTTGTTGATTGTATCACCTAGTTAGTCACACAGTTAACTACTGTGCCTTCTTTACAGAGCATTAGTAAAAGTTTAGTGCCGGCTATGAAATACTAAGAATAATCCACAGGGAGGACCCCTTCTGTGCAAATTCTATTGAAATGAGTTGCAGAAAAGTGTGAGAAAAGACACTCGTGTTTGGTTGACTTCCATTCAAGAACAGAAATCATGTTTCCTGTTGGCTTTAGTACAAAGACCCAGACATCCCTTTGATATGGGTTTAGAGATACTGTATATAGCAAAACATCTTTCATACATTTCAGCCAGTCGTTCTGACAAATGAAGAAGCGAACGAATAATTGGGCATCCACTTGCTGTTTTAGAAAAGCTGGTCAGTTCCAATTTACCTTGACCCGCCTTAAAAATAGGGATAATAAGAGAAAATCTACCTTATAGACTTGTTCTAATTAATAACATGAGGGTTAATATGTAAGATGCTTTAAACGATATAAGGATTTGCAGATCATATGCATAGAGAATGGGAAGAAGGCCACCACTTATCCGGGTAGATGGTATGAAGGACCATCTGGCCACCTGCTTGTTGTTTAGTCTTGGAGACTGAACACTTAGTAGAAACCAGGTGTCCAGAACCACATATATCTCCTGACTTTGGGACCTAAGCAGAATAGTGGACTGGTGAACCCAAAATTGGCCAAGACAGCATCCAACTTATATCCATGAAGGTTGAAGAGGCTGGGTGAAACTGTGTTGAGACTTGGGGGGGGGGGGAGTGCAAAGAAGAGCAACTGAGATGATTAAAGGCCTGGAGACAAAAACATATGAGGAACGGTTGCAGGAATTGGGTTTGGCCAGTCTAGAGAAAAGAAGGATCAGTGGTGACCTGATAGCAGTAGTCCAGTATTTGAGAGGCTACCACAAAGAAGAAGGGGGGTCAACTTGTTTTCCAAAGCACCAGAAGGCAAGACAAGAAACAATGGATGGAAAATGATCAAACAGAGAAGCAACCTGGAATTAAGGAGAAACTTCCTAACAGTGAAGACAATTAACCAGAGGAACAGAAGTTGCCTTTAGAAGGTCCATCACTGGAGGTTTTTAAGAAGAGACTGGATAGTCACTTGTCTGAGATGGTATAGGTTCTCCTGCTTGAGCAGGGGACTGGACTAGAAGACCTTCAAGGTCCCTTCCAGCTTCTATTGTATTGTATTGTATTGTATTGTATTGTATTGTATTGTATTGTATTGTATTGTATTGTATTGTATTGTATTCTATTCTATTCTATTCTATTCTACTCTACTCTACTCTACTCTACTCTAATCTACTCTGATCTACTCTACTCTACTCTACTCTACTCTACTCTACTCTACTCTACTCTACTCTATTCTATTCTATTCTATTCTATTCTATTCTGTTCTATTCTATTCTACTCTAATCTACTCTAACCTACTCTACTCTACTCTACTCTACTCTACTCTACTCTACTCTATTCTATTCTATTCTATTCTATTCTATTCTATTCTATTCTATTCTATTCTATTCTTATTTTGCCGTACAAACATCATCAAGGTGAGATTGTCCAATATGTTCTGCAACCACATAAAAAGGAGGAAAAAGCAAAAGTCATTCAAGGATGGAAATAAAGATTTAGACCCTCCTGTTATCATTGAATGAAATAGTCGCAGATTATTTTAGACATTTGTATCTGCAACTTGAGAAGAGCTGCTATTTATGCAAGCCGTGATGGAGATAACCGATTTCCAAAAAAAAAAGAAGTTCCTTAATTAACTCAAGAAGACTCCAGTTTGAGATATTATTATTATTATTCCTTTTTATCATTTGCCATCCAGCACTTGGTATAATGTCAATACTTACACCTTTCGCTCCCAATCGTTCCAAAAACATTTTTTTATATCTTAAAATGTTCACCCCAATTTTTTTTTGAAAAAAAAAAAATTATCTCAAAGATAAGAGATTTCTTTCCATTTCAGTCCTGCAACAAGAGGAATGTCAGCATTGCTTTTTTTTGACAGCAAATTATTGAATCAAAGGAAGAATACGCCATTAAACCTACAGGTTAGGAAGTGTCAGGAATGGCTTAAAGAGATATTCCATTTATCTTCAAAACATGCACGGAATGTCACTAATGTGTGTTTATCATGTATAATCAGACAAAGGAAATATCGAAATAAAGTACTCCCCGCATACAATAGACAATTCCTTCCATCTCTCAAGATATCACTGCTATTCAAATAGAATAATAATGATGAGACCCCTTTTTTCCCCCTTGAAAATGGAAATCAAGCAAAATGTAGATAGAAATGATTTTCTTGCGGTGGATGTACATTTCTAAAAGTGCATTAACAGGAAATCCAGAACTTTTTAGGTCAATTATATTGTCAGCATTGTCAATGCCACTGAAATGAATACCTAAGCAGCAGCGCCTATTCCTGCTGGAGCAGTGAAATTCTGCATTTTTTTTTAAAAAAAAAAACTAGGATGGGAGATGGGAAGGAGTGAAATTAAAGTGCTACTTTGTTAAACGGCTGCTGCACGCAGATCCAACTTACCATTTCATGCAAAAATGTGGCAGTCACATTAAAACAAATGGCTGGAAATTCTTAACATCTCCCAAATTACCTGCGTTGCTTTTCTTCTTTCATTTTGTCTAAAGGTGATTACACACAGAAAGTATTTTGCCTGGCACCGCTGAGTTGTTACGAACTTATCTCATCCAAGAATGAGAAGCTGCATTGATGGCTTCCTCCATCATCCGTGGTTCATAGTAGGCTCACTGTTGGCCACTGTGAAAGGCCAACATCAGCCAGTGACAAATTGCTATCTAGCACAGACTTCAACCGATGATATTTAAGCAAAGCAGGAAGCTATCTCCAACGTAACCCCAACCCTCTTTCTAACAGCCCACCCCAGTGTTTCTCAGTATTGGCAACTTTAAGAAGATCAATCAAAATAGAGCTGGAAGGGGCCTTTGAGGTCTTCTAGTTCACCCCCTGCTCAAACAGAATACCCTATACCATTTCAGACAGGTGGATGTCCAGTCATCAGCCAAAGAGAAGGAAAAGTATGTTGTAATAATGAAATGCATTTTCATTTCAGTATCTTTTATCACCCACCGACATGAGCAGAACCTTTAGAAAAATTTGCTAAGATAAAAGTGATTCCTGCTGGTTTCGTGTACTTTTCTTGATATATACATTGCTTATTAGTGCATATTCCAGGATTTTCATAACACAGACCCACAGATGCACGTAGTCTCCAGCCTAGCTACAGCCCTGAGATCTCCTGGTAATCTCCTATCCAATTACCCAGCTCAGCTTTTCAAGATCAGCCAAGTGCTGTCTGCTGAACTATTTAGTAAGCAGAACATGTGTAGCAAATACTTGGGCTATGCAGCTTTAAAAGGCAACTGTGCATTCTGCTTAAAACAAAGGTGTGTTTCTGGGGCTCCCTAGCTATTTATATGTGTGTTAAGTATGTGTACACTTCAGACAGCAGGCAACAGAATTTCATTTTTAATGTGTGCCAGTGTGCCCACAGTGAAAAATGACAATAAAAGTTTTCTATCATCTATCTATCTATCTATCTATCTATCTATCTATCTATCTATCTATCTATCTATCTATCTATCTATCTGTATCCCTATCTCTCTCTCTATCTGTCTTCATCATCTATCTATATCTCCATCTCTCTCTCTCTCTCTCTCTCTCTCTCTCTCTCTATCTATCTATCTCTCTCTATCTATCTATCTATCTATCATCTGTCTATCATCGAGAACTACCAGAAGTACAGGCAGGATTTCGAAGAGGCAGAGGAACTAGAGATCAAATAGCCAACATACGCTGGATCATGAAGAAAGCTAGAGAGTTCCAGAAAAACATCTACTTCTGCTTCATTGACTATGCTAAAGCCTTTGATTGTGTGGATCATAACAAACTGTGGCAAGTTCTTAAAGAGATGGGAGTACCAGAACATCTTATTTGTCTCTTGAGAAACCTATATGCGGGCCAAGAAGCAACAGTGAGAACTGGACACGGAACCACTGATTGGTTCCAAATTGGGAAAGGAGTCCGGCAAGGCTGTATACTGTCGCCTTGCCTATTTAACTTATATGCAGAGCACATCATGAGAAAGGCAGGGCTAGATGAATCAAAAGTTGGAATTAAGATTGCTGGAAGAAATATCAACAACCTAAGATATGCAGATGATACCACTCTAATGGCAGAAAGTGAAGAGGAACTGAAGAGTCTCTTGTTGCGAGTGAAGAAGGAGAGTGCAAAAGTTGGGTTGAAACTAAACATTAAGAAAACCAAGATCATGGCATCTGGCCCTCTCAATTCCTGGCAAATAGATGGGGAAGAAATGGAGGTAGTGACAGATTTTATTTTCCTGGGCTCCAAGATCACTGCAGATGGGGACTGTAGTCAAGAAATTAAAAGACGCTTGCTCCTCGGGAGGAAAGCCATGGCAAATCTAGACAGCACAGTAAAAAGCAGAGACATCACCCTGTCAACAAAAGTGTGTATAGTCAAGGCTATGGTCTTCCCAGTTGCAATGTATGGCAGTGAAAGTTGGACCATAAGAAAGGCTGAGCGCAAAAGAATTGAGGCCTTTGAACTCTGGTGCTGGAGAAGACTCCTGCGAGTCCCTTGGACTGCAAGGCGATCAAACCGGTCAGTCCTAGAGGAGATCAACCCTGACTGCTCTTTAGAAGGCCAGATCCTGAAGCTAAAACTCAAATACTTTGGCCACCTAATGAGAAGGAAGGACTCACTGGAGAAGAGCCTAATGCTGGGAAAGATTGAGGGCAATAGAAGAAGGGGACGACAGAGAATGAGGTGGCTGGATGGAGTCACTGAAGCAGTAGGCGTGAGCTTAAATGGACTCCAGAAGATGGTAGAAGACAGGAAGGCCTGGAGGAACATTGTCCATAGGGTCGCGATGGGTCAGACACGACTTCGCAACTAACAACAAAAGCTATATCTTTCTATCTATCTATCATCTATCTATCTATCTATCTATCTATCTATCTATCTATCTATCTATCATCTACCCATCTATTATCTATATCTAGCTATATCTTTCTATCTATCATCTATCTGTCTATCATCTATCTCTATCTATCTATCTATCTATCTATCTATCTATCTATCTATCTATCTATCTATCTATCTATCCATATCTTATCTATTTATCTATTTATCTATCCATCCATATCTATCTATCTATCTATCTATCCATCCATCCATCCATCCATATCTTATCTATCTATCTATCTATCTATCTATCTATCTATCTATCTATCTATCTATCTATCTATCTATCTATATCCCTATCTCTCTCTATCTGTCATCATCTATCTATATCTCCATCTCTCTCTCTCTCTCTCTCTCTCTCTCTCTCTCTCTCTATCTATCTATCATCTGTCTATCATCTACCCATCTATTATCTATATCTAGCTATATCTTTCTATCTATCTATCTATCTATCTATCTATCTATCTATCTATCTATCATCTATCTATCTATCTATCATCTACCCATCTATTATCTATATCTAGCTATATCTTTCTATCTATCATCTATCTGTCTATCATCTATCTCTATCTATCTATCTATCTATCTATCTATCTATCTATCTATCTATCTATCTATCTATCTATCCATATCTTATCTTGGTGGAGCCTTGGTGGAGCAGTGGGCTAATGCCTCCTTAAGTAACACCAGCTGCCTGCAATTAGTGCAGGTTCGCGTCCCACCAGGCTCAAGGTTGACTCAGCCTTCCATCCTTCCGAGGTAGGTAAAATGAGGACCCAGATTGTTGGGGGCAATTAAGCTGACTTTGTAATAATGCCGCTTGGGGTGTGTGTATGAAAGCCCTAATAAGCAGGCATATACATAGAATGAAGGCTACTGCTAAGTTTGTAAAGCCGCCCTGAGTCTTCGGAGAAGGGCGGGATATAAATGGAATTAAAATAAAAATAAAAATAAATAAATAAATCTATTTATCTATTTATCTATCCATCTATATCTATCTATCTATCTATCTATCTATCTATCCATCCATCCATCCATCCATCCATATCTTATCTATCTATCTATCTATCTATCTATCTATCTATCTATCTATCTATCTATCTATCTATCTATCTATCTATCTATATCCCTATCTCTCTCTATCTGTCATCATCTACTGTATCTATATCTCCATATCTCTCTCTCTCTCTCTCTCTCTCTCTCTCTCTCTCTCTCTCTATCTATCTATCTATCTATCTATCATCTGTCTATCATCTACCCATCTATTATCTATATCTAGCTATATCTTTCTATCTTTCTATCTATCTATCTATCTATCTATCTATCTATCTATCTATCTATCTATCTATCTATCTATCTATCTATCTATCTATCTATCTATCTATCTATCACATATTTCTACCGCACAGGAAACACAAACCATGTTCAGTCATTGCCTGATTTCTTGAGAAACAAAGACAACCAACCACATCACGTGTTGGATAAACGGCACAATTTGTCGCAAGCCAAAAGCAAAGAAACTACCATGCCTACAACGGACGGACTACTGGGGTTCTGTCTCGTGAATCTAGTATTCACTGGGATGTTCCTCCTTTTTCAGAATTCAGTTTCAGTCAGCCAATGAAAATCTTCAGCATAAAATGTTCGGCCAGAATCAAGGAAGATGAGACTGCAAAACAAAAACTGGATTTTGACAGCAGAAAGAAAAGAAAAACAAAAAACAAAACACCCCCGTGGCCATTGCATAATAAAGTGGGGTATAAATTGTAAAAATTAAATAAATAAAATAAAATAAATAAATAAATAAAGTAATAAAGTAAAATAAAATAAAATGAAATGAAATGAAGTAGAAAAGTTTCCTACTTCTACGTGATATGAGACAGGTGCAGAATAAAGCTTTCTAAGCATGGATGGGATGGTTGTTTGTTTTTTTCTTACACATACTGCTGCCTTTTTCCTTCTGTAATTCTGCCGTGGTTGGAAACTATTATCTTTAATTCCTGGTCTGCCATAACAGGAAGCTTATATTTACCCTGGATCCCTGAAGAGCAGAGAACCAAAACAGCAGGAAAGATGCTGTACGGAGTGAATTGCTCTCCTGCACAACCTGGCTTAATAAACCGGGATTTGAAGCTACTGTTAAATTTGCTGCAAAATGAATTGCAGGGGATACTTATTAAGGGTCACAACTGGCCAGTGCTGAAACAGGATGAAATTACTTAGAAGTTGAAAATGGCTAACTCAATACGTGGCGCCCTCCCACAAATGACGCAATTATCTACCCGCATCGTGATGTCCAAAACACGTTCTTTTAAAGGCATCATGTATGTGGTGACATCATGAGACTTTATTTCTCCCCCCCAGCCTCACGTGTCATGAGGCAAATTACACACAGTATGTCATTTTCTTCATGATGGAACTGATGCAAACTAAATCCTTTGTCTCGTTTCTCTGTAACTTCATTCTGGTTTCATCCAGATATTTACTGGGTCTACTGGATCTGGCCTTGACTTGGAGGAAATGGTTAAATTGACGCTACTGAATTGCACCTTAAGGAATTGCCAACAATCAATAAAATGTTGGATTGGGATCATGGATGCTCAGATCCAAATCTTTGAGGTACTATGTGTCCTCAAAGGGCTGCAGGTTGAAATACACACAAACATGCTAGGAAATAATTATTATTTGGCAAAGCTCTCCCCCCCTTTTTTGTTGGTTTATATTTCAATGTAGAATGCATCTCATCCTATGTGGCGTTTACATTCCTGTGTTAGTTTTACCTTCCTATGTTAGGTTCGAGGGATGTAAAATATATTTACCATTGTAAATAAAGATAATGGTGTGAATTTGGAGAACACTTAACCCTTTGAGTGGCACCTTAAAAGGGAAAAGCAAAAAAACCACAGTCGAGTAGAAAAAAAAATGGACACCAGAAAAGTAAATAAAAATAAACCCAGAGAGAGAGAGAGAGAAAGAAAGATAATGCAGCGATTCAACATTTTGCCTCTTGAAAATTTAAATGAAGGCTCCTTCAGAGCAAACTACAAAATGCTAACCTTGAAGTGTTGAGTGGCAGAAAGAATTATGGGTTATTGTACTGTCAAAATGCCAGACAGCTGTACCTTGAGTTACTGTGTTATTTAGACAATCAGAAACTTGGAAGTGAATGTGACTTCTTTTCCTGTGTGAGCGTGCCTGACATGCGTCATGATAATTTCTAAAGGGAAAAAAAATGCAAGGTAAAAAAATAAAATAAAATAAAAATGGAAAGAGGGGGGGGGGAGAGAAAGAAAACCTGCCCCATCCCTTAAACAAAGCTGCTTCGTAGGTAGAACTGCAAAAACGATGTGAAATAGAATGGTCAAATTTCAAAAAGTTTCCCCAAAGCAAAATAGAATTCTATCCTTGCGTCACGAAAAACCCGTGAATAAGTGAGTAACTCCCCTCCATAAGTGGGGTTATTTTCAATTTCTCCAGAGGCCAGCAACGGCCCTTAAAACTTCAAGGCTAGACAGCAGGAGCAACGTCTTTACTATATGGGGCTGTAAGACGGTGGGACTGATGAAATATTGAGCACTAAAAGCAGGCAGAGAGGCTGGAGGATGGCCTGTCAGAAAGGCCAGGAAGGATCCCACACCAAAACTCTGTGAGTCTTTTAGTCAGACACTCTTTTTATAGTCAGACATTTCAACGTTTAATTCCTTATATATCAGAAACTGCGTTGCTACTTTATTCAAGCTGGTGTCAGCGTTGTGATTTGGGGGGAATTGACAATAGAATAGAATAGAATAATAGAATAGAATAGAATAGAATAGAATAGAATAGAATAGAATAGAATAGAATAGAATAGGGAATGGAATGGAATGGAATAGAATAGAATAGAATAGAATAGAATAGAATAGAATAGAATAGAATAGAATAGAATAGAATAGAATAGAATAGAATAGAATAGAATAGAATAGAATAGAATAGAATAGAATAGAATAGAATAGAATAGGGAATGGAATAGAATAGAATAGAATAGAATAGAATAGAATAGAATAGAATAGAATAGAATAGAATAGAATAGAATAGAATAGAATAGAATAGAATAGAATAGAATAGAATTAGAGTAGAGTAGAGTAGAGTAGAGTAGAGTAGAATAGAATAGAATAGAATAGAATAGAATAGAATAGAATAGAATAGAATAGAATAGAATAGAATAGAATTAGAGTAGAGTAGAGTAGAGTAGAGTAGAGTAGAGTAGAGTAGAGTAGAATAGAATAGAATAGAATAGAATAGAATAGAATAGAATAGAATAGAATTAGAGTAGAGTAGAGTAGAGTAGAATAGGAATAGAATAGAATAGAATAGAATAGAATAGAATAGAATAGAATAGAATAGAATAGAATAGAATAGAATAGAATAGAATAGAATAGAATAGAATAGAATAGAATTAGAGTAGAGTAGAGTAGAGTAGAGTAGAGTAGAATAGAATAGAATAGAATAGAATAGAATAGAATAGAATAGAATAGAATAGAATAGAATAGAATAGAATAGAATAGAATAGAATAGAATAGAATAGAATAGAATAGAATAGAATAGAAGTAGAGTGGAGTGGAGTGGAGTGGAGTGGAGTGGAGTGGAGTGGAGTGGAGTGGAGTGGAGTGGAGTGGAGTGGAGTGGAATGGAATGGAATAGAGTAGAGTAGAGTAGAGTAGAGTAGAGTAGAGTAGAGTAGAGTAGAGTAGAGTAGAATAGAATAGAATAGAATAGAATAGAATAGAATAGAATAGAATAGAATAGAATAGAATAGAATAGAATAGAATAGAATAGAATAGAATAGAATAGAATAGAATAGAATAAATATGGGATGGAATAGAATAGAATAGAATAGAATAGAATAGAATAGAATAGAATAGAATAGAATAGAATAGAATAGAATAGAGTAGAGTAGAGTAGAGTAGAGTAGAGTAGAGTAGAGTAGAATAGAATAGAATAGAATAGAATAGAATAGAATAGAATAGAATAGAATAGAATAGAATAGAATAGAATTAGAGTAGAGTAGAGTAGAGTAGAGTAGAGTAGAGTAGAGTAGAGTAGAGTAGAGTAGAGTAGAATAGAATAGAATAGAATAGAATAGAATAGAATAGAATAGAATAGAATAGAATAGAATAGAATAGAATAGAATAGAACGGAACGGAACGGAGCGGAGCGGAGCAGAATGGAATGGAATACAGAACAGAACAGAAAGGATAGAGTAGAATGCAAAACGGAACAGAACGGAACGGAACAGAATGTGGAATGGAATAACAGAGTAGGAAGGGACCTTTGAGGTCTTCTAGTCCAACTTCCGGCTCAAGCAGCAGACCCTATACCAGAGGTCCCCAACCTTTCCGAATTGGCAACCTGGTACTGGTGGGGAAAGGTAATGGTTATGTGCGAGTGGGTGGCCCACATGTGCAAGCGTGCACACAACCTGTGTGCAATTTGTGGTTTATCTTGGAGGTCTACCTGTGTCCACAGGGTCACCTGAGCGGTGCAAATGGGTGTGGAGCCTTCTTGGAACTGCTGGCAGAGAAACATTCCTGCAGAAAGCACAGGTCCACAACACAAGTCCTTTTGGCAGTTCTCCTTCATCAGCAGAGCTTCTCTTTCAAGACTGACCATCCCAGGAAAGAAGAGACTCACCTGGTTCTCAAACGCAGCCATAGATTTGGGAACGAGCGCATCTCAAGGTACACCGTGCGGATTTGCAAAGCGAATGAGCAGAGATTTCTTTCTACGTTCTCAGCGAGTCGGTAATGTTCTCTAACCCTCTCGTGTTTGAAACTGCATCGCTAACAGAGAATCAGACTTCTCCCCCAAGTTTTGTCCTTGGACTCCCTTGCACAACACACACACACAACCACACCCCGCTGCGTAAATCCCAAAATTGCTGGGAGCCTTTTCCCTTTGGAAAAATGGAAAGACTCAAGATCAACAATCCAGCCGTCTCTTACATTGTTTGCTTAGACAATACAACTTCTGGAAGCCCGAATTAAAACCACATAAAGCGATCTCACCTGATCCTTTTTGCCTTTCCAGACCTATTTGACATTCATAAAAACCCCGTTGCAGTGGGAGCCGCGGCTGAATTAAAGCTAACATTTCAGCAGGAAAGACATTTCAATTAAGGTTGGCTCCAGTTAAGGGTTTTAAATGAGGAATGCCTTGTCTTTTCTTTTTTTTCCAGCTTATTAATTTTTATTTTTATTTCACAGTTAACCTAATGCTAAGATAATACTGTGTAACTTTAATGCTGAAATTTGATATATAGCTGCAGCCTGGGCTTTGTGATGGATGGAAGCTGGGCTTTGAACAAGGAGCAATAGATTCTGATTGCAGTTGTTCATGGTAGGCAGAGAGGTTGATGGGTATTCTAAAGATTATTACTGAATTATTTAAACAGTGATTGTTAAAATAAAATTCGCAATATTGTAAAACTGGAGCACTTTCAACATTTATAATAGCCAAAAACCGCAAAAGGCCTTTTGGCCTTCCTTCCTTCCTTCCTTCCTTCCTTCCTTCCTTCCTTCCTTCCTTCCTTCCTTCCTTCCTTCCTTCCTTCCTTCCTTCCTTCCTTCCTTCCTTTCCTCCTTTCCTTTCCTCCCTCTCTCCCTCCCTCCCTCTTTCCTTTCCTTCCTTCCTCCTTCCTCCTTCTCCTCCTCTCTCTTCCTCTCTCCCCTCTCCGTTCCTCTCTCTCCCTCTCTTCCTCTCTGCCTCCCTTCCTCTCTATCTGTCTCTCTTTCCTGAAGCAAAAATGAAAAGCCAAAGAATCAGAGCAGAATCCTAATCTAGAACAGGAAACACTTCCCAATACAAACCTTTCAGAGCATCAGATGGGCAACCTTAGCCTCAAAGGATGCATTCAATTCTATAAATCATGTTGAGGATTACATACCCAAAACTGGACAGAGCCCATAGTACTCAGGGCGAGGAACACGCCTGTGCTCCTAGACATCAAGTTTAAATTTAAAGATTACTCTTATTAAGTGGATTCATCTCCACTGCATCCTAAGTATGTGCTATCATCTATGAGTTATAATCAATCAATCCGAATAGAGCTGGAAGGGACGTTGAAGGTCTTGTAGTCCAGCCCCTTGCTATATGATATGATATGATGATATGATAATATCCTACAATATCTTATAATATCCTATAATATAATATAATAGCATAGAATAGAATAGAATTTCATATAATATAATATCCTATAATATCCTATAATACAATAATATAATATAATATAATATAATATAATATAATATAATATAATATAATATAATATAATATAATATAATATAATATAATATAATATAATATAATATAATATAATATAATATAATATAATATAATATAATATAGTATAGTATAGTATAGTATAGTATAGTATAGTATAGTATAGTATAGTATAGTATAGTGCAGTGCAGTGCAGTGCAGTGCTGTGCTGTGCTGTGCTGTGCTGTGCTGTGCTGTGCTGTGCTGTGCTGTGCTGTGCTGTGCTGTGCTATGCTATGCTATGCTATGCTATACTATACTATACTATACTATACTATACTATACTATACTATACTATACTATAATATAATATAATATAATATAATATAATATAATAGATAAGATAAGATAAGATAAGAACAATATTTTATTGTATTGAATTATAGGATATATCATATTGTAGGATATGGCCATATTAACTTGCAAGGTTAATTTGGATTAGAGATCCTAGCTTGCATAGAATAGAATAAGTTATAACTGGGCTTAATTTGTGCTTCTCGCATACCTCCCCAAATGTGTCAAAATATACCAGTTCTGTTCCTCGTACTAGAGGTAAGTAGTAGGAAATACTGCCCTTGGTATGGGTCCAAATTAGGCTGGTCAAGTTGCTCTATTACACCTTCTCCTACCTTCTTAAAATGTTTTTATGTAGAAGCCTTCGCTGACCCAAATCATGACAGGCAGCAGAGGTCAAGAGTCGCTTTGTGCGATGGGTCGCTGTGCAAATGTGATCAATAAATAAAATACCTATAGACCCATCTGGTGTCCACTGTGACTTATGGGAAGGTGGCATTTTGGAACAGAGGAGGAATAAATGGGCAAGGGAGTAAAGCAATGACTGAAATGAAAGGAAGAGTCAAATGATTTTGGAAACAATCGTATCTTCTACTGATCATCCACGTCGTCTTCCACAGTTGCGTCTTGCACCCTCCATCTTTTTAGAGTCCCAAAGTTACTGGCTGTTATTTTCCCATGACGTAAGGCTCTCTGAAATTTGGGTATCTCATCACTGTTAAAATATGGACCCTTTATCATCTTAGTTGTTCTTCTCTGCACACTTTCCAGGACCTCAACATCTTTTTTATACGGTGGTGACTACTATATTTTATTTTATTTTTTAAAAAAATGATTCTAAACAATCTCGAGTTCTCAGCAGCAATAGAATGAACGCATGCTTCATTGGATCAGTTATTAGATCTTTATTATCTATGCAAATATTCTTAATAATTCCCTCTCCTATCCAGAATGCTTATTCTCATTCTCTCTCTCTCTCTCTCTCTCTCTCTCTCTCTCTCTCTCTCTCTCTCTCTCTCTCTCTCTCTCTCTCTCTCTCTCTCTCTCCCTCTTTCTCTCTCTCTCTCTCTCTCTCTCTCTCTCTCTCTCTCTCTCTCTCTCACACACACACACACACACACACACACACACACACACACACACACAGTATATCCATCCATCCAGCAAGATCATATTTTACAAATAGTTTTCTCCATTGGCACAAAAGCTTTTCCGACATTATGCATCAGCAATTCCCCTACTTCTATGCAAGTTTTATGATAAAAAAAGGGTTTACCATAAATACCGGCGTTTGAATTCCACCCAAGTAACGCATTAATAGATACTAAACCATTAATAATTCTGGTACTTTTTTTTCACAAATGGGCAAAGTCCAATAAACAAACGATAGCTCTTACATGTCAAAGCCGGGTTAACAAGGACCAAGGAGACTTCAAAGACAAACTGCTTACGGGCCTGCCAGCAGATAAGATTCATAGTGGTGCCACAAAATCCAGAGGCCCATTTTTTATTGCCCACTGTGGCAAGTCTCTGAAATTAAATGCTAAGCAGAAATTTGTCCTGAGTCCTGACATGCAGTAGTTAAGGGTAAACAATCTCTAAAATTAAAAACAGATTCTTGATAGTAAATCCAAGCACGTATATCTTGCAAACAGACAGCTCTTCCTGGTAAATCAAGAGCTTAATCCATCCCGGTAGAAATCTCTCTTTTTTAAAATAAAAAATAAAAATAAAAATAGAACTCAAGATAGTTCCCCGGAAATATTTCACCTGCCTCCCAACCTTAATGAATGTGCCAAATTAACTCCGAGAGGAGAAATGTATTTCAATAAACAAACAGACAAAAAAATAATATCCAAGAGACTATGCTACTTGTGATAACTGGGGTGTATGGAATTTAGATCTTAGGGGAAATAAACACAGGAAGTTCCTATATTTATTTCCTTGGCATTCAAGCTCTATATAGTCCCCTTATCACAAATAATGTTATCCCACTTTACACAACCACACCTTTCCCATCACAACACCCATCACAAGATCCTCACTTGACCTGACCTGCCACAAGATCCTCACTTGACACAACCACAACTGTCCCATCACAAGACCCTCGCTTTTGTCCTACACCTGACCTATCACAAGACCCTCACTAGTCACAACCACGCCTGTCCCATCACAAGACCCATCACAAGACCCTGGCCTGATCTGACCCCCACCTGACATGATCTCCCCATCACACAAAGCCCTTATAAGCAGAAGAACAACAACCATGACATCTCCTAAATTCCACTGAAGATGTTACCCAGCCTGGTAACATTCGGAAACCAACCCACAAGCTTGGAGAACAATCCTCCATTCTCAAGTGTGCATAAGTCTATAGAGAAGCTAGGATCTAACCACCCCTACACCCACTACTTCACTGAAACTAAAGACTTACTCCATTGTGGAATGGAGAAGATGGATTGAATATATTCAGAATAAATATGGGACTAAAAAGTATCATTTAGCATTTGAATAAGTAGCGGATTTTTATGACGTATAATTAGTTAGTAGTTATTTTATTAATATTTTGACTATGGAGAGTTAAAGTGTGATAGAATTTGATGTTTTATTATTGTTGTTAGCATATTTTAGATTATGCTTGTTTGTATTATTATACCCTGTATTCAGCTATGGGAAGTCGGGGAGGGGCGAGGGGAGGGTAGGGGGGGTTGGGGAGAGGGGAGGGGGGAGGGGGAGGAGGGGTCTTTTCTTTTTTCTTTTGTATTCAAAATGTATTGTAAAACTTTTCAATAAAAAAAAAGACTTACTCTATTCCAGCTATCTTCTTGACTTCCTTATCTAGAGGAGCATAAAACCATCAAGGCAACCTTGATTTAAGCCCAAAGTTCATTGATGCACTTGAGATGTAAAACCCCAGAAGATCTTACCCAATGGTGCATCTTACCCAATGGTACATCTATGCTTGTCAGAAAATAATGAAGTATGGTCCATGCATGCATAGTCTACCGTGTTTCCCCCCAAATAAGACCCAACCGGGAAAATAAGCCTAGCATGATTTTTTCCAGGATGCTTGTAATATGGGTTAGCCCAAAAATAAACCCCAGTTAAGATCGTCTGCCAGATGGACACAGTACCCTATTTCCCCAAAAATAAGTCCTAAGTGGAAAATAAGCTCTAATGCGACTTTTGGAGGAAAAAATTAATATAAGACTGGCTCTTATTTTCAAGAAACACGGTAGTTCCTACAACCTGCAGGGTATTATTGTCTAAAGTCAAGGAAACCAAATTTGAATAGGCTCTTCTCCCAAAGTAAAAAAAACAACCTTACACAATCTTTACATAAGCAGAAGCACGAGAACTGTGATTTCCAGATGGAACTGCCAAGATTTTTTTTTTTTTTTTTTTGCAAAATGGTATTTCCTTCAGCCCAAATTTCTTTGGAACTGACTCTTTAAAAAATATTTAGTACTAAGGTGTCCTGCATGAGGTTCCTGAGGAAGGCCCTCAGACCTCCAGAAGTTATTACTGAATATGTCCCTTTCTGTCCCTCAATCCTGTGTTAATAATATTAATGCTGTTTTAATATTTTAATGTTAGTTTTAATATAATAATATTGCATTAATACAAGAAATTGGTAGCCTTCATGCCTGCATTATTTCCTGAGCTAAGTTCAAGGATCAACGAGCCTGATATTGCAAGGAACATCAGGCTAGTTTTGCAATTGCGATTTGATTCTTTTTTTGTGTATGTGTCATTTGTAAATCCTTCCAAAAAATCTACGTCTTAGAGATAAATTTTTAGCGGTAATTTTAGGCCCCTCCTTTAGTTCCACTCTCTCATGTCTTGTAAATATCTGGCTTTTCAGACTCATGTGCCGTAGAGACAACTATAATGCATTAATTATATCTTTTTGACCATAATCATGTTCTATATTTTTTTATTGGCAATTGGATTATGTTTTGTATTAACATTATTATTATATTTTGACTGCAATGGCCAAGAATATTGTTTTTGTATGTTCTTTGAGTAACCTTGACCGAAGCAGTTTATAAATTCACAAATAAAGTTATCGACAGAAAAAACTTAGTTCTTTCTATTTCTATTTACCTTTTGCTTCTGTTCATGGATGGGCATGACAATCAAAAAACACTTGACCTTATTTCTCGTGCCAGTGAGAAGATGGGGAATATCAAAGCCAGCATTTCACTTATTTGTTTTAATTGACTGTGGATTATCATATAAACATTGGGCATAATCTAGACAATGATAATATATTGTATTGGGACAATTTCAAAATTTGAAGACTGGACCTTACTCCATGTCTATGGACTAAACGAAGACAAGAAAAACAAGCACATACAGTACTTTTTCTGGCATGTTGTTGTAACTTCCTAAATGATCACGGGAATGGATTATAATTCTCAATAAATGCCTATATAGCATGCATGTAATCTTCCATATGGATACTCTGCTTTCAAGAAGTGACAGCTGCAGCATGAAGGAAGATCTTGTCTGGGCCTTTTTAACAGATAATGACTTCAAGGTCATTCCATTAGTGATCAGCAGCTTTTAAATGAAACACATATAACCCTAATCCAATTAATGAAAGCTTCCTACATTTCTTCCACATGGCAATCTTAAGTGGATGTTTAAACCTTGGTCATTCACCAGAGCATCACGTCATAAGTCAAAATGAGAAGAGCAGGGCAGAGGGAATGGGTCAAGGGAAAGCGAGAAGAGAAATGGGGCGAGCATCTTCTGAGCCCTTTTGATTTCTTTGGTGCGCATACTCAAGTAACTTACTGCCTTCCAACTCAAACTCATCTTAATTTATATAAAGAGATAGGTTGATGATGGATGGATGGATGGATG
>NC_138207.1:101445196-101462696 GCF_964194415.1 Vipera berus | reverse complement strand
GTAAATTTTACTATGCTTCTTATTCATCAATAGTACTGTATTTTAGTACCGTTCACAACACTTCGTTGATGTTATTTTTCAAATTCATTTCAGACAACAGGTTGTCCAATCTCTTCTTAAAAACGTCCAGTGTTGGAGCATCTACAACTTCTGGAGGCAACTTCTATTGTCCTCACCTTTAAGAAATTTCTCCTTACTTCTAGGTTGCTTCTCTCCTTGAATACTGTAGTTTCTACCCATTGTTTCTTGTCTGGCCTTCTGGTGCTTTGGAGAATAGCTTGACTCCCTCTTCTTTGGGACAGCCCTTTGAATACTGGGATACTGCTATCATGTCCCTCGTCAAACTTTACAAATCAATGCAACCTTTGAGGGATATCAATGTTGGATTGTTATGTTCAATTATTTACTTCCTGGGTGGGACTCCAGGCAAGTTGCAGTCTGTGGGCAATGGAGCTCACATGTCATCTAGGTCATGGTTGTCCCAAAGGTGCTTTTTTTTTCATGAGGCAACTGGACTTCTAGGATGAGAAGCAAAATGTCTTCAAAGCAAAACAAGAAAGTCCAATTGCCTCATGGAAAAAAAGCACCTTTGGGACAATGGAGGACACACATTAAGAATTCCAGTTTTCCATCGTGGTGACCAAAACTACATCCAGTTTTGGTCACCACAAAGTAAAAAAGATGTTGAGACTCTGGAAAGAGTGCAGAGAAGAGCAACAAAGAGGTTTAAAACTCAAATACTTTGGCCACCTAATGAGAAGGAAGGATTCACTGGAGAAGAGCCTAATGCTGGGAAAGGTTGAGGGCAAGAGAAGAAGGGGACGACAGAGAAGGAGGTGGCTGGATGGAGTCACTGGAGCAGTAGGTGTGAGCTTAAATGGACTCCAGAAGATGGTAGAGGACAGGAAGGCCTGGAGGAACATTGTCCATAGGGTCGCGATGGGTTGGACACGACTTCGCAACTAACAACAACAAGTTTAACGAAGAGAAGGGTGAGGGGTGACATGATAGCAGTCTTCCAATATCTCAGGGGCTTCCCCAAAGAAGAGGGAGTCAAGCTATTCTCCAAAGCACCTGAAGGCAGGACAAGAAGCAACAGATGGGAACTAATCCAGGAGAGAGGCACTCCGTCACTGAAGTTTTTAAGAAGAGACTGGACAACCGTTTGTCTGAAATGGTATAGGGTTTCCTGCCTGAGCAGGGGGTTGGAGTACATGACCTCCAAGGTCCCTTCCAACTTTTTATTGTTATTGTTACAGGTTACCTTACAGGTTACCTCCTACATTTCTTCCTCAGACCTTCGAAGTACACAAGACACAAGATCCTTCTTGCAAATGGAGAATGTTGCAGAAGTGAAAGCTCGATGACAGGAACCCAAGGAAGCTAAGAAGCCAGGCTGGATAGGAACAGTGACCGGCTGGTCTACCATCTTCATTTTATTTAATTTCATTGGAGACATTGGAAGAGGTGGTAAAGAAATGCGAAAGGGAAATGTTGCATTTAGCTGGAGGGGCGGGGTGGGAAGGAGAACGCCTGAAAGGGAATAATGGAATAAATAATAACAAGGAAACATCCTTGCAGTTGGTAAGGATGCACCCGTGCCTGTCCTTCTGTTCCGCCTGGTCAGGTCAGCCAGGGGTGTTTTTAGCGACAGGGGAAAGAGTCGTGGCCTTGAATCCAGTCACAAGGCTTAGCTTTTAATCAATGCTCCAACTGCCTCTTTGCAATGCACACAGCACTCTTCCACGGAATGTGAGGATACGTGTCCATTAGTGTTAATAATTCAGCCACTAGGTTGGCATTTATTGGTAAAGCCTCCCTTTTCCAAAAGGATGCAGTAATAGTTCCAAGCAACCCTATGAACCAGGTAAAAGTGTCTTCCGGCTGTATTCTATTCTATTCTATTCTATTCTATTCTATTCTATTCTGTTCTGTTCTGTTCTGTTCTGTTCTGTTCTGTTCTGTTCTATTCTATTCTATTCATGTTCTGTCCTGTTCTGTTCTATTCTATTCATATTCTATTCTATTGGTATTCTATTCTATTGGTATTCTATTCTATTGGTATTCTATTCTATTGGTATTCTATTCGTGTCCTGTCCTGTTCTATTCTATTCGTGTTCTGTCCTGTCCTGTCCTGTCCTGTTCTATTCTATTCTATTCTATTCTATTCTATTCTATTCTATTCTATTCTATTCTATTCTATTCTATTCTATTCTATTCTATTCTATTCTATTCTATTCTATTCTATTCTATTCTATTCTATTCTATTCTATTCTATTCTATTCTATTCTATTCTATTCTATTCTGTTCCATTCCATTCTATTCTATTCGTGTTCTGTCCTGTTCTATTCTATTCTATTCTATTCTATTCTATTCTATTCTATTCTATTCTATTCTATTCTATTCTATTCTATTCTATTCTATTCTATTCTATTCTATTCTATTCTATTCTATTCTATTCATATTGTATTCTATTGTATTCTATTCTATTCCATTCCATTCTATTCTGCATTCTATTCTGCATTCTGTTCTGTTCTGCTCTGTTCTGACTGTTCTGTTCTGTTCTATTCTATTCATTACTGCACTGTATTCTGCATTCTACTCTATTTCTGCATTCTATTCTATTCTGCATTCTATTCTGTTCTGTTATTCTAATTACTCTACTCTACTCTACTCTATTCCAAATAACTTGCCTCCTAAAATAAGATTTGCAACGGAAATTTGGAGAATAAAAAACTCTACCCCAGTTCTCATCTTTAATAAGTCCCAAATTAAGATATGGTTCCATATGTCTATGGAGGTTCTTCCTCATCCAGGTCCTGGTTGTCCCAAAAGTGCTTTTCTTCAGGAGGCAACTGGACTTTCTTGTTTCTCTTTGAAGACATTTTGCTTCTCATCCTAGAAGCTTCTTCAGCTCTCAGTATGGTTCCATATCTTTATGCCATGCCATCCAGGCCTCTCTGTGCTAGCAAAACTGTTACACGGGTGGTCCTCGGCTTCCAACAGTTCATTTGGCGACTGTTCAAAGTTACAACGGCACTGAAAAAGTGACTTATGACCGTTTTCCCATGCTTGCGTCCGTTGCAGCATCCCCTGCGGTCACTTCTGGCAAAAAAGGCCTCGGGCGTCAGCCAGTTCGCCGAAGTCCACAAAAACGTAGCTACCACTTCTGCCAAACCGGTGTGAACCAGCTGAATCCCACCACTGACCCTGCCCCAACTAAGTTTAAGATGTGATGCAGCCAAAAACATTTATCTACACAAATTTCTTTCAAAGAAGTCTCCTCCTTTGCTTCTGAAGCCTGAGTAGCTTTCCCATATGGTTTTGGACAAAAAAAAGACCAAGAATGTCAAAAACTGGTTATTAAAGCGTTAACTAATATTTCCATAAGTTGGCAAATGTTCAGTCAAAATCTGGCCCACTGCCTGTTGTTTACTGAAGCTAAAGGAGAAGCATCTGCAACATTACCAAAAGCATATTGTAAAAGGCACCACATGCAAATTAAGCCTCTCGAGCTATAAGTAAATTGCTGGGAAAATTTATAACACATTTAATAAAAGCTGAAGTAAACGCATTGCCTTGGCTCTCAGGGAGAGCAAATTTTTTCCCATCATTCTCTTTCCTCTCCACAAATTAGAAATAAACAAAACAAAACTAAACAAAAATCTGCAGTTGGGCCAGTACAATATTGAATTTGCAGCTGAACAAGTTTCCCCAGAGGGGAAAATGCATCTGCAATTGTACATTATTAGATAAATGTATTTGGATTAAAATTAAGGTTTTTCTTTCTTTCTCTCGGTACAAATATTAAGGAATTTAAATTTAGAATTATCTGGCTTTTGTCATCCAACGTAAGCTTAAGTGTTATTTGTGATTTAGCTTCCTGTCCCCAGTTAAATGGTGTAGCTGATTATCGATATCTGTCCCGTAATGTAGCATATAATCAATAAATGGAGAAGCTGAAGAAACCACAGTTGTTAACTTTAGCGAGCTAAGGATGGATGGAGCAAACGTCTTAACAGAGAAATGTCATATTTTCTCACGGGCATTTTTTCACAAGCAGATTTTATCAATAGTTCTCTTAAGACACACAGTTTGAAATCTTCAGTTCTGACATCTCAACAGGCTTCAGATATCTCCATATCAAGAATATCTAGAAACATTTGAGAGGAGAGGAAAGGAGAGGAAAGAGAATGGAGGGAGAGGAGAGGAGAGGAGAGGAGAGGAGAGGAGAGGAGAGGAAAGAGAATGGAAGGAGAGGAGAGGAGAGGAGAGGAGAGGAGAGGAGAGGAGAGGAGAGGAGAGGAGAGGAGAGAGGAGAGGAGAGGAGAGGAGAGGAGAGGAGAGGAGAGGAGAGGAGAGGAGAGAGGAAAGGAAAGGAAAGACGATGGAAGGAGATGGAACGAGAGAAGAGGACAATTTTAATGTTGAGTTCAGCATCCAGTACTACTCTTTCACTTCTGCTATATTCTCTCCCCGAACACCACATCCTATAGAAAGCTGCTTCTGTTCAAGGGATCATAATTATTATTCTCTCTCATGACTGCATCCAAAATTACAAGGTCCTGATGTAAGAATGCTTACATGTAATCCCAAAGGTGCTTTTTTTGCGAGGCAACAGGACTTTCTTGTTTTTCTTTGGAAACGTTTTGCTTCTCATCCAAGAACTTTCTTCAGAGCTGAAGGAGCTTCTGGGATGAGAAGCGAAACGTCTTCGAAGAAAAACAAAGAAAGTCCAGTTGCCTCTTGAAAATGCACCTTTGGGACAACCCTGACCTGGATGACTGAGAATCTCTACAGACAATGCTCATGTAACTGTATAGAAAAATAACTAGATGAAAAAGACAGATTGGAAAAGGGCACAACAGTTTGTCTCCAGAAGTTGTGGGTGCTCTGGAGGCTTTTAAGAAAAGAAAGCCATTTGTCCAGAATGGAATAGGGTCTCGTGCTTGACTAAGGGGTTAGACTAGAAGACCTTCAAAGCCCCTTTCAACTCTGTTATTCTTTATTCTGTATCTTTAAGCTTTTCAAAACCATTGCTTTCTTCAACCTAACTGCACAAATCTCTGTGAATGATCAGTATGTCGGCTTAAGGTTTTGGAAAGATGATGTCCTTAGAAAGGTCCAAGTTTCCATAACTCTCATAACACCTCCAACAGAGAAGAGCTTAACAAGTTTGCCAGGAATAATATTCTTGCTGTTCTCCTTCTTGGGCTGAGTTTCCCAAAGGAGTAAACAGACAACTACTTTAATGACTTGGGACACTCACCTCCTATCTACCCCACTGAGTCCAATCCTTGCCAAAGGATGCTGCAAAACAACATTGGAAACAGCAAGGAGAAGTCATGATAGCATTAAGACTTTACACTTTACAACAATATTGCTAAGCACATTGATTTGTGCTTTAGATGGTAAGCCGCCCTGAGTCTTCGGAGAAGGGCGGGATATAAATGGGATTTTTTAAAAAAAACACCCCGAGTTGTTGACGGTAAGCCAGTTGCCTTTCCCCTTCAGTTTTCATCAGTTCTGGCTGACGCACACCAGCGAATTGGGAGTAGCACCTGAAAAGGCTTTCTCCAAATCCTATAATCCTGAAGAACATTTCCAATCATCTCCGTGCAGTTCTTATGGGAAAAGACAGCAGCGGACACTAATCCCCTTTTATAACCAAAATGAGATATTCATAAGGTGACTCACGAAAAGGCTTGACGGTTCCTTGAAAGATATCAATGTCTTCCTAGACTAGCATACCTTCAAGTTTATGGGATGAAAAGTATTTCTATCGTTTTCCTGGGTTGTTCAAAGTATGGCTCAGAGCAGCGGCCCCCAACCTGCTGGGCACCAGGGACCAATTCTGTGGGGAGAGGTATTCCCACGGATTGGATGGGAGATGGTTTTGTGTGCTGCCTGCATCCCATCGATGGGACTTCACTTGTTTGTGCGGACTGCTTTCTGGCATGCCATGGACCGGTGCCGGTCCAAGGACCAGAGGTTGGGGACCCCCAGCTGAGAGTAAACACCAAGGAAATTCTTCAGTTCCTCTCTGGATGGGTTAGAAAGGGAATCAACATATTAAGAAGCCCCATCAAAGGGCCAGAATGAAGCTTTGTAGAACTTAGCAGAAATTCATCCAAATATTACTACAGTATTAGAATGAGGTATTAGCTTTTCTTTCAGCATCGATCTAGGATGATGAAACATTAAGTTCAACAAAGAATAATGTAATCTGTTTTTTTTCTGATATAATTACAGCCAGGCAGGCTGGCAGGCTTTTGATATAAATGTGTCTCTGTGCTTGTAAGTACTGACGATACAGTTCCAAGATGTTGCATTAACCTATTGAACAGCTCATAAAATAACAACTGCACTGATTATTATCAGCAGCTTCATTTCTATTTTTAATTAAGCTTCCTGGGCCCCATATCATGGCACTGCCTGGACTTAGGAGGCACCACTGAAGTCCAGGAAAGAAGTATCAATAATCTTACTTGAAAAAACTGGAAATAGAAATAGAAAAGAATGGACACATGCCATGGCTGGCTTCCTACACCTCAGAGTGAATGAGTCACCCCAGGTCACCCAGCTGATTTTGTGTCTCAGGAGGAACTAGAACTCATAGTCTCCCAGTTTGTAGGTTGATTCCTTATCTACTACAACAAAATGGCTCTCAGAGAATACTTAAACCAAGTAAACACACACACACACACACACACAAACACACAAAATAAAAGACTTTGGAAGAACTGCAGAGAAGAGCAACTAAGAGGATTAAAGGCCTGGAGACTAAAACGTAGGAAGAAGAACAGCTGCAGGACTTGGCTTTGGCCAGTCTAGAGAAAAGAAGGACTGGGGGGTGGTGGACATAATAGCAGTATCCCAGTATTTGAGGGGCTGCCACAAAGAAGAGGGGGGTCAACTTATTTCCCAAAGCACCTGAAGGCAGGACAAGAAGTAACGGATAGAAGATCATCAAAGAGAGATCCAATCTAGATCTAAGGGGAAGTTAACCAGTGGAACGACTTGCCTCCAGAAGTCGTGGGTGCTCCATCACTGGAGGTTTTTAAGAAGAGACTGGACAGCCATTTGTCTGGAATGGTCTAGGGTCTCCTGCCAGAGCAGGGGGCTGGGCTAGAAGACCTCCAAGGTCCCTTCCAGCTCTATTCTGATTGATTGATACTCAAGGGAGAACTTCCCAGAAGAATCCATGAGCACAGAATGTGAAGGAATGGGCATGGAACAAAGTGTCCTGAACAGGAGTACCACATACCTTTGATAGCTTTCCAGTTTATCCAACTTCCCTTGTTATAAATCATGATAGGGAATTCAGTGGTTTGATACTCTAACAAAGGGGTCCCCAACCTCGGCCACTTTATGACTTGTGGACTTCAACTCCCAGAATTCCATTCCATTCTATTCTATTTTGTATTCCATTCCATTCCATTCCATTCCATTTTGGATTCCACTCCACTCCGTTCCATTCCATTCCATTCTATTCCATTCCATTCTGCATTCTATTCCATTCTATTCCATTCCATTCTGCATTCTATTCCATTCCATTCCATTCCACTCTATTCTCACAGAGTTCCTGCATTTTTTTTTTGTTTTTAATTCCATTTATATCCCGCCCTTCTCCGAAGACTCAGGGCGGCTTACAAGCTTAGCAGTAGCCTTCATTCTATGCATATGCCTGCTTATTAGGGCTTTCACACACACCCCAAGCGGCATTATTACAAAGTCAGCTTAATTGCCCCCAACAATCTGGGTCCTCATTTGACCTACCTCGGAAGGATGGAAGGCTGAGTCAAATGAGTGTAAGATAATATCCTACAGACACACACCCTTAAAATTTTCCCTGTCAGAACAATTGAATCTTCAAGCAATCAGGACGGCAATGTGAGCTAAAAACGGCCTGCTTATCTGTAACAATTTTTCTTATAATACATACAATTCCCCAGTGGTAGATGTTTAAAATACAACACGGGGGCCATTTTCTAACAAAAGTTCTGCACATAATAATAAAAATAGAAAATTATTATTTTACACACAACTTCAGCCCCTTTTTTCCCCTCTTCTTTGTTCGTTGCCATCCATCACAAGCTGTCGAGGGTGTCTGACTGTTATATGCTGACTGACAACAGAAAGAAAAAATGACAGAGCTGTCACGGCTGTTGCAAAAAAAATGAAAATGGATAGATAACGTTTTGAAGGCAGTAGCGGTGGGGATTTGCAGAAAGACAGCATGGACACCCTATGGGGTGTAACATTCCTGAGGTCCTATCTGCCCGGACTGAGTAGTTTGGTCTATCGATCTCGCTTGGTTACGGAGAAGCACAATTTTTATCTCCTGAAATGCATGTGGTTGACAGCACTTGGCATCTTTGAATTGATGAGGAGGAAGGTTTTATAACTAACTGTGATCTTGTGACTGTTCTGGGTGAGATAATTGGAAAGAGGTGAGGGCTGAGGAGGAACGGGTGGGGATGAGTCAGGAATCAAGCCCGGGCAGCCACGTGAAGCCTCACTGGTCAGAACTCAAGAAAGGTCAGGAGCTGGGCAGGGCCCAACAAACATCTTCAAGTTAACAGGGAAATCCCACCTTTATAGCCAGCATCACCCATGGCAACATGGGTTGGGCGTTATAGAAATTCTTAGCCATCACATCTTCAGGAGATTATAGCTAAAGGCAGGCTGTGGGAGTTACCTGTCGTTTGCAGACATAGGAACACCTCAAATGCAATAGATCCTCTTGTCAGCTTATATAATGGTGCCATTCAATCTAATACCTCTCTCTCTCTCACTCACTCTCTCTCTCTATCTATCTGTCTGTCTGTCTGTCTGCCTGTCTGCCTGTCTATCTATCATCTACAGTGTCTGCCTGTCTATCTTCTGGTGTATCTATCTATCTATCTATCTATCTATCTATCTATCTATCTATCTATCTATCTATCTATCTATCTATCTATCTGTCTGTCTGTCTGTCTATCTATCCATCCATCTACCTACCTATCTATCCATCTACCTACCTATCATCCATCCATCTACCTACCTATCTATCTATCTATTAAATTTCCCTGGTGGCATAGTAGTTAAACTGTAGTATTGCAGACCAACTCTGCCCACAGCCTCGAGTTCAATCCTGAAAGGGCTGAAGGTTGACTCAGCCTTCCATCCTTCAGAGGTTGGTAAAAGGATTGTTTGGGGGCAATATATACAAAACACTTCTACATGGAAACTACCCAGAGAGCGTTTTAAAGTGCTATGAGGCCATATATAAAGCTAAACGCTATTGCTACTGCTGTCTGTATCCAGTTTCTACACCGCGCATCTCAGGGTGTCTCAGGGTTGTTTCACAGACTACAAATAGCTTCCATCTATGACGGACTTCTAGTTCTGTCAGGCAGCACACCCTGTAGCACACTGCCTCAGCGTAAGGAGAGTTGTAGTCCAACAAACGCAGAGGGCACCAGATTAGGGAAGTCTATTACAGCATATTGTCTAGTTGCTTGTGAGTCCCAAAAATTGTCTATTTAATAGGGAGTTTCAGGCCTGAATAGTTTTGGCTTTCAAGTCCAACACTTGACAGAGACAGATAGATTGCTAAAGAGTGTCCTTGTTAAGGACACCACATGGAAATATAACCTTGTGATATCAAAGGAGAGCAATTTTGTGCCTCTGCTCACATGCAAGCCAGCCAAACCTTTACAAAGAGCTTTAGAAACAGAATCACAGTTACGGGTGCTTTGAAAGCAGCCATCCCAGTAAATCAATCACATAGCACATGATAAAGTGGTTATGTGTGAATGCCAACCTAGGAAATTAGTTTGAAGTTTATCTCCCAGTGTGTCATATGGCTTGGTTTGGGTAAGCTTTGGGGGAATAATGACCGTTATAAAAAATAATCAAGCCATTTGGACACAGCACATCCACGCTCACAGATGAAGGTAAGGATATATGCTATCAAATATCTCTTAACTGCGAAAATCTATTGTTCATGGATCAACTTAAGAAAAGAGCTCAGACAATGAAATCACTGTATATCAGTTTTTAGAAAGGCTCAGGACTGTTATATAATTTTAGTCATTAAACACAACTGTTGCAAAGCAATTACATTATTTGATAGTTGATTTGTTTCCTTTAATTTGGAGCACAGAATGTTCAGATCAGATTATTATTCATGAAGTTATGATCAAAAGTAGAAATATGACCACATACCTTAATTATAGATTAGTTACAATGGCCTTTTTAAAGTTTTCTATCTGTATGCGCACTTTAAAAACAGATAGCCATGCCATATCCATTTTCTATAAGGAGACAAAAATGATACTGGCAAAGGCCATCCTAAAAATTATTGTGAAGGTTGTTTTCAAGTGTACATCATGGTTAACACCATTTTAAAGTAAAGTGCTGAACCCCTGGAGGAAATGAAACAGTTTAAACACACCATACACCACAATCGAGTGGTGGATATCGTTCTATGATGACTGAAATGCCACACATGTGTCAGTGACAAAATTAAAAACATCAGAAATTACATCCAAAATATAGCTATAGCTTATTATATAGAATAGAATAGAATAGAATGGAATGGAATGGAATAGAATAGAATAGAATAGAATAGAATAGAATAGAATAGAATAGAATAGAATAGAATAGAATGGAATGGAATGGAATGGAATGGAATGGAATGGAATGGAATGGAATGGAATGGAATAGAATAGAATAGAATAGAATAGAATAGAATAGAATAGAATAGAATAGAATAGAATAGAATAGAATAGAATAGAATAGAATAGAATAGAATAGAATAATGATGAATAGAGTAGAGTAGAGTAGAGTAGAGTAGAGTAGGGTAGGGTAGGGTGGGGTACAGTACTGTAGAATAGAATAACAGAATTGGAAGGGACCTTGGAGGTCTTCTAGTCCAACCCCTGCTCAGGCAGGAAACCCTATACCATTTCAGACAAATGGCTGTCCAGTCTCTTCTTAAAAACTTCCAGTGTTGGAGCATTCACAACTTCTGGAGGCAGGTATTTCCACTGGTTAATTGTTCTCACTGTCAGGAAATTTCTCCTTAGTTCCAGGTTGCTTCTCCACTTGATTAGTTTCCATTTGTTGCTTCTTGTCCTGCCTTCAGGTGCTTTGGAGAACAGGTTGACCCTTCCTCTTCTTTGGGGCAACCCCTGAGATTTTGGAAGGCTGCTATCCTGTCACCCCGAGTCCTTCTCTTTATTAAACTAGACATAGCCCATTCCAGCAACCATTCTTTATATTGTTTTTACCATTCCATGCAGCTTAAAAAGCTGGTGTTTATTGTCCAATTTATCTGTCACATGTGAGTTCATGGAACGTCCAAAGTGATATTCAATGAACAAAAGACCTAATTAAAAAGCAAGCACTATGTAAAGCATATATACGTGTATAGCTTTGGGGAAGCAAAGGTTTGTACACATTCATATTCAAATTCTACAAATAATTCAGTAACTGTTACACCGCGAAGAGCACAAAGGGTAAGAGTAAGCAACAAAGTTGGGATACTAGTTTGTCTTCCTTTTCCCCCAAAAAATATAATTAATAAATGTCTATGGAGATTCTCAGTTTTCCAGGTCATAGTTATCCCAAAGATGCTTTTTCCCAAGGCAGTTGGACTTTCTTATTTTCTGTGAAGACATTTAGCTTCTCATCCAAGAAGCTGAAGACCATGTGTGAAAAATGGTCTCATAAATCACTTTTGTCAGTGACGCTGTAACTTCGATCGGTCACTACATGAGCTGCTGTAACTGTTGCTGCAACCAGCACTGGGGTTGCAACAACACAAACGATACTGTGTTTTGCAATCACCTATAAAGCAGCGAGTTCCTTGGACTGCAAGGCGATCAAACCGGTCGGTCCTAGAGGAGATCAACCCTGACTGCTCTTTAGAAGGCCAGATCCTGAAGCTAAAACTCAAATACTTTGGCCACCTAATGAGAAGGAAGGACTCGCTGGAGAAGAGCCTAATGCTGGGAAAGATGGAGGGCAAGAGAAGAAGGGGACGACAGAGAAGGAGGTGGCTGGATGGAGTCACTGAAGCAGTAGACGTGAGCTTAAATGGACTCCAGAGGATGGTAGAGGACAGGAAGGCCTGGAGCAGGGGTCTTCAAACTTGGCCCTTTTATGACTTGTGGACTTCAACTCCCAGAATTCCTCAGCCAGGCACTCTGGCTGAGGAATTCTGGGAGTTGAAGTCCACAAGTCATAAAAGGGCCAAGTTTGAAGACCCCTGGCCTGGAGGAACGTTGTCCATAGGGTCGCAATGGGTCGGACAGGACTTCGCAACTAACAACAACAACAATAAAGCAGCTACAATCCAGCCTAGCAATCAGACGTTAACCTTAAGCCTAACAAGTTGCAGATTAAGTTCCAACTCTGTAGTATTTCCCACACAAACCAAAGACGGATAGCCAAACAGGAAAGCCCATCACAGCATGTGAAAATTCTCCTCTTTTTTGTGTGTGTGTGTTTGTTTGTTACAACCCACAAACCTGTACAGGGTTGTTGATTGATGTAACCCTCAGATTAGAAACACACATCATGAAATAAAGTTCCCAGAGTGGAAAAAAGAAAGAAAGAGGGGAAGCCTTGATGAGACTGTTGAAAGAGCAATAAAAGCTTCACTCAAAGACTGGGCTTTAGCATCTGATTGTGGGAAACTTTCATTTAAACAGCCCAACGGAGTCTATTAGCCATCAATCTAAGGCATTAAATAAAGCTTTAGCACCTCTTCTTTAGAAACGGCCACATAACCATCCAGTCAAGCTGTTGGAGTTACTGACAAAAGGAGACGGCTATGGATTGGCGAAAGTTTATGGGGAAGAAAAGAAATTTCTCCACCAGCCAGTGACCACAATAAACTTTATTTTCTTTAGTGGGCAATTGATCCGGCTCAGAATGAAACTACTCTCCCTTCAAACAAACAGGACAATAAGTGAGACGGAAGTGTTTGGGGCAGCTTGTTATTTCAGAAAATTTAAATTAAAACAACAACAACAACAACCCTGAGTGCATTATATAGGTATATTTATACATATTTTTCTTAATGCTGAAAATTATTTCCAGACAATATCGACACACAATTTTAAGCTAAAATTCAGCTTCAATGTACACGTTGCTGTTTGAGAAATAACACCCTCATTTTCAATTAGGAGCTATCAACAAGGGAAAGAAATCACTTTCAAAGTTTTGGTTTATGATCCAGGTTTTTGTCTGAAAAATACAGCCAAAGCTGCCATTTTTTAAAAAAAAATACATAATTTGGATGAGACAATAAAAAGCAAAGCAAAGAAACAGAAAGAACCATTTATACTTCTGAGTAGAACATATCCTGATAGTCTTCACTATAAGACAAAAATTTAAATAAATGAAGTGCAAAATTCTGAACTCCTAATAAAAATTTATAACTTCTGTCTCTAATTGGACTGGGGAGGGTTTTTTTTCCCAAAAAATGACCCAGGGAGATCCAGAAAATTACAGGCCAGTCGGTTTGAGATCTGCTCCAGACAACAAAAAAAATGTTGAAAAATGGAATCAAAAGAAGTTACAGAGGAACACGTCTTGCTTACGAAAAATCAGCACAAATTCTCAACAACCTCTTAGGTTTGAGGCATGTCAACAGCCACGGAATGAATAAAAATGAACCAATCAAAATTAGAAATTTGGACATGAAGTATAAACTTCTTGCTCCAAATTCAGGGGCTATGCTGTAATAGGGATTCTTCTTTTAAGGATTGCTAACTAGTTAAAGAGAAAAAAAAGCAAATAAGGAATAAACGTGTAATTTTTCCAATGAAGACAACTATTCTTTGGCAGCTTGAGAGACCTGTGTTGGGAACAGCACTTTTAAACATGTTCATAAATTATTTGAACTACTCTGAAGAGCTCCAGAAGGATGTGTATAAAGGAGATGAATGTTCAACCAAATGTCAAATGGAAATCAATTTAAAAAGTATAAGTATAAAGTGAGGCACATTAAGCCTAATGTCACGTATACCCTGATGAGATCAGAGCCGTCTACCTAATTAATCAGAAAACCCCGTATTTGCATCCTTGGCACAGATTGGTGAGAATTATCTTAAAATAATGTATAGAAGGCACGTGATGGTAGTGAAATTAACAAAAATAACTAAAAATAAATCTATGCACCATTGAGAAAACCGTAACCAGGATGCCATACTTTCATACCGGGTAAGAATGCTCCGGTTTATAGATGCAAGTTTCACATTACACCACATGAAAGTGTGTAAAATTGTCAGTCATTCAAACTGACCCCAAGCACTGTCGGCAATGCTTATTTAAGCCAGTAAGAAAATAGAATAGAAAAATAAGAGTTGGCAATTTGTACGTTGATTGTTAAGTGTACAGATAAAATGCATGTATACGCCATGCACATGTGTACAAAAGCCGAACTAGACAGTGTTGTTTCTCCATGCGGTATAATATCTGGGGGTACAGGCATAATTCTGTATTTGTTTTATTTATTTTTGTCACATTAATGTGGTGTATACATTGGAGAGGGTGATCCTTTCAGAGCTGTATACAACAAAATTTCATTTTAAGGTATGCCGATTAGTGTACATTCAAAGTGACAATAAAGTTGTTATTCTGTTCTATTCTAGGGATGGAGCAAGGGGGTTTATGAACTCTACATTGCAGAAAAACAGGGTTAGATGTGTGTTTTGCTGAGTTAACCTATAGGCTAAATGGGTTCCCACACGACTGACCTAATTTTACTTTTCTGTTTTGTGGTGATGGCAAAGCAAAACTACCATGGTTGCTAATCGTATCCACATGTAATTAATGCCTGCAGTGAGGGTTTTTGGCTGGAAACTCACAGTAAACACCACTTTTATGACCAATATATATATATATATATATCATAAAGTGAGGTCACAGGGCCTGATGGCCAGAAAGCCAGAACTTCCACATGCACATTTTTGCATTCACTAAAATCAACTCACATGACATGAAACAGATTGCCAAGAGGCATATTTTTTATCCGGGATCCTCATGTGATTTTCACTCAGTTTTGAAAATGTAATCCTAAGTCCGTGAAACCTACCCCAAGGTGTCAAGGCAGAGAAACGGAAATTCAGTATTTGTAAGATTAGTGAACTGGCGTTTTGTAGAAAGTTGATGAGTTTATTGGTTTTACTTTATTTTTCTTTCTTTCTTTTTTGAACTCCAGTGAATACTATTCATTCTTGTTGAATTTCTTTCCTTGAATGGACACCCCCCTCCAAAAAAAATAACAGCCTCTACTGGATTTTTTTAAGGCTGAACAGGTTAAAAAATTATTAACTTGTCCTAGTTAGAGTGGAAAGTATCAAGATGAAATAGTGAAATATCTAAGCACGGAAGGCTGAAAATTATATTCCACCACAATAAATTTGAACTAAGAAGTTCAACTAATAATTTCAGAGATGTTTTTTCATAGTTCATACCCCTGATTAGGCCTTATTTACTATAGCGAATATTTTGAAAGAAGCCGTTAGAAACAACTTTAAAAGGAGACATTGGCTGTAACTATAAGTAAGACAGAAATTTGCAACTTAAAAGCTAGTTATTAAGTTAGACAGAAAGACATAGCTATTACAGATAGCAGGAGAGAGAGGGGAACCTGGAAAATTATTTAAAGAGGAAAAAAGCCTGTGGTTCTTAGAAAAATATTTTGAAGAAGATGAATAATTGGATAAAATTCTTGACTATTTGTCATTGGATGGATACCTTCCTACTTCCGCTTTGTTGAGGTTTTAATATTTATTTTATTTTTGTTTTATTTTATTTTATTGTTGAGACTATTGCAATTTATCTGCTGCTAATTTTGAGTACTGGTCTATTAGGTTCTAAGCCCAGTTTTGAATGTATGATCTCAAGCTACCCAGAATGTTGCTTATATCATATTAATATCATTGTAAGACTCTTTAATCCAGTAATATAAATCTCCAAAGGGACAGTCTGAACAAGCAATTTATAACTGAATAGCATCAAAATGACTGGAAATTGTATTTC
The DNA here is from genome assembly GCF_964194415.1 of Vipera berus. NCBI lineage: Eukaryota > Metazoa > Chordata > Lepidosauria > Squamata > Viperidae > Vipera > Vipera berus. Next base: position 101,446,652 of record NC_138207.1, on the reverse strand, counting down.
GGACCACAAATTTCTGCTCAGTGTGGATTAAAGGTAAAGGTAAAGGTTCTCCCGCACATGCGTGCCAGTCGTTTCCGACTCTAGGGGCCGGTGCTCATCTCCGTTTCAAAGCCGAAGAGCCAGCGCTTGTCCGAGGACGTCTCCGTGGTCACGTGGCCGGCATGACTAGATGCCAAAGGCGCACGGAACGCTGTTACCTTCCCACCGGACTGGAACCTATTTTTCTACTTGCATTTTTACGTGCTTTCGAACTGCTAGGTTGGCAGAAGCTGGGACGAGTAACAGGCACTCACTCTGCTACGCGGCACTCGGGATTTGACCCGCCAAAGTGCCAACCTTCTGATCAACAAGCTCAGCGTCCTAACCCACTGAGCCACCGTGTCCCTCCAGTGTGGATTACGTGGATAAAAGAGGCTGCAAAGTACAGCAATCAGAAGTCAGGAGTTTAGTTCTATGACGGGGAGAGGTTGCTAGAAAGTAAGATAAAAGGAGTAAAATCAAACATTTCGGGGCTCCACGTTTGCAATTTAAAATACCCTCCTCTTCCTAGCTTTCCCCTTTTAGCGTGCGCTTCCACGAGGAGCTTAGACCGCACAGCAGAGTTAGCATGAATTAAAAGCTTCCCCAGACTCCATCCATCACCCTCAAAAAAGACACTATAAAAAGAAGATGAATAGCTGGGCAAATCTGTGTTCAGGTGAATAGATGCCTTAAAAAGTAAAGGCCCCTCCAAGCAAAGCCAAATTTTGATATTTCTTTCTTTTTTGGGGGGGTGGGGGAGACAGAAAGGTTTATGGAGGTGGCTTGCTCTTCTTTCAAGAGGGAACCCCAACTCCTGCATTCAGTGGCTGCTGCTTACAACTACTCATGCTCGGCTCCATGTCGGAAGCCCCGAGGCGCTTCCGGGTTCAAAGAATTAGCCGATGATATCTCTGTTGCCCAGGAGATGACCAGTTTGGGGGCGGTTGTCCTTTCCTGCCCCCATTAATGTGCCCACCAACCTATCTATCTACTCAAGGGTGACTGCACCTTCCATCCTTCTGAGGTCGGTAAAATGAGGACCCAGATTGTTGTGGGGCAAGAGGCTCACTCACTAAACCACTTAGGTAAAAAGGTAAAGGTAAAGGTTCCCCCGCACATGCGTGCTAGTCGTTTCCAACTCTAGGGGCCGGTGCTCATCTCCGTTTCACAGCCAAAGAGCCAGCGCTTGTCCGAGGACGTCTCCGTGGTCATGTGGCCGGCATGACTAGACGCCAAAGGCGCACGGAACGCTGTTACCTTCCCACCGGAGTGGTCCCTATTTTTCTACTTGCATTTTTAGGTGCTTTCGAACTGCTAGGTTGGCAGAAGCTGGGACGAGTAACAGGCGCTCACTCTGCTACGCGGCACTCGGGATTCAACCCGCCAAACTGCCGACCTTCTGATCGACAAGCTCAGCGTCCTAACCCACTGAGCC
>NC_138207.1:101417696-101440196 GCF_964194415.1 Vipera berus | reverse complement strand
CAGATGTTTCTCCACCACAACCCATAATAATGCTCTTGGTCTCATTTCAGATGTACAGTGAGAAGAATACTAGAATGGACAATTTTCCAAGTAACATATGTCCCCTCCATCTTGACAGCAGCATGTCACAATGGAGATGAAATCCGAGTCTCACAGAGGCTTGAAGGTTTAGGTCTATTTCAGTGTCCTCAGAAGAAAAATGACATCAAGATGAAAAGCCAAAGCCACGTTGACGTGATGAAACCTTTGCCAATAGCTCCACCATCATTTCTGTGACCTTCCTCTTAAAGGTGGGCTTAAAGAATTGGCTTAAAGACAGCCAAGATGCCTGCCTCAGTGCATATTATCCCCTGCCTGGTCTGGAGTTCCAGGGGTTTAGACCGACAAACCAGTGGAGACGACCACAGTCCTCTAGGTTCCTCTGCTCAAGCAGGGGGCTGGACTAGAAGACCTCCAAGGTCCCTTTCAGCTCTACCCTACCCTACCCTACCCTACCCTACCCTAGCCTACCCTACCCTACCCTACCCTACCCTACCCTACCCTACTCTACTCTACTCTACTCTACTCTACCCTACCCTACCCTACCCTACCCTATTCCTGTTCTGTTCTACTTATGGTTCACCTCTGCAAATCCTATCAAATGCAAGGCAGACTTGCTCCCAACTCAGGATCACAGGCTTGTGCCAAGCACAACACAAATGATTTGTAAGCAAAGAAACACTCTCTGCACAACTGTCAGACTGCAGAAGAAGCATTTTAGCCTACGCAGCATCTGCTCATTTTCTGCCCCAAAACAGGTTGAAATGCATATTTTCTATTATGAATATATGCTGTTAATTTCACCGTTACTGCATATTTTCCAATTTACGAAGATAGATGTTTGTGGCCCATGGGGATAATCCTAGCATCACCTTGGAAAAGACATAATTGTTTATAAATATTGTAAATCAGTCATAGTACAACAGAAGGGAAATTTCCATTTGTCAGTGGTATTTTTAACTGACAAAATACAGTAGTGGAGATGAGGGCACAAAAAAATAAATAAAACAGAAGTGATGTCATTACCCTTTTTTGGTCACCATGCTACAAAAAAGATGTTGGGAAAAGTTCAGAGAAGAGCAACTAAGATGATCCAAGGCCTGCAGACGAGAACATACGAAGCACGGCTGCAGGATTTGGGTTTGGCTAGTCTAAAGAAAAGAAGAAACAGGGGTGACCTGATAGCAGTATTTCAGTATTTGAGAGGCTGCCACAAAGAAGAGGAGGGGGTCACATTATTCACCAAAGCACCAGAGGGAAGGACAAGAAACAATGGTTGGAAATTAACCAAACCTGGAATTAAGGAGAAAGTTCCTAACAGTGAGGACAATCAACCAGTGGAACAGCTTGCCACCTGAAATCGCGGGGGCTCCATCACTGGAGGTTTTTAAGAAGAGGCTGGACAGTCACTTCTCTGAGATGGCATAGGTTCTCCTGCTTGAGCAGGGGGCTGGACTAGAAGACCTCCGAGGCCCCTTCCAGCTCTATTCTATTCTAACTTTGGCTCTCTAAATCTATAATATTGAAAAGGTCTGCTCACACTAACTCACTTCTCAAAGCTCTATTCTCCAGATCTCTTTCCCCTTCTTCCCAACCACCAGGGGGGTGTTTCTTCTGGATATATTGAAAGGAAAAAATGTGCCCGATAAGTGAGAGAGGTCAAACAGAAGCCCAGCCATTTATTAGATATACTGCAACCGGATGGATGTAACTCATCCATCAAAGAGCTGAAATGCCCTCAAAGACTTGGCTTCTTATGAAAAGACTCCCTTCCCACTCAGCCACGTGGGTCAACTTCCTTCCCTTCCACCTTTGGAAACTGAACCCTCAACTAACCCCCTTTGCCACATTCTTCTTAAATCATCACCACACACACACACACACACACACACACACACACACCCATTCCATGGCTATATTTAAACTTTCCTTTTTCTCAAGAGCCTCGGGGGGGGGGGAATGCTGAAAGTGTCCCGGCATACTGAGGGGTGCTCTGACACTTGCTCTTTCATAGGTATAAAAATTAAATTAAATAAATAAATAAATAAATAGGTCAGCCTCCTCACACGCCCGTTGGTGACAATGAAAAGATTGCGCAATACCGCTGCAGCAAAAACTCATTCTCTTACTCATCCATCATGTTCAACCTAGCAGCGGTTGCACTGACCTAATCTGCAATGCCTCGGTGCTTGTTGGAGAATTTTCTTTCTTTTTTTTTTAAAGGCAGCCTCCTTCATTGTTGTGAGTTACAAAAGAACAAGTCTGGGCTAGTAGATAAGAGAACTAAATGGCCCAAAGATTAATGCAATACTTTCTGATCGTGGCCACCAAGGTTCAACTGCTGGGGATGAGCTGGAACATCTGGCTTCTGAGTTCCCTTGAAGATCTCAGCTGACATCTTTCCCCCTCCCCTCCAAATTTTTAGACCTTCTTCAAGAGGAAAACAACATTTTAGACGGTGAAGAACGAAGTGCCACCATCCACTGATCTCTTCAGCCATCTTCAGAGTAATCTGCAGCAACTGTGGTTTGATATTATAATGCGTAAACAAAAAGAAGCTGTTCTGTCAAGACAGGATAATTGTGAAGGGATGTTTAATACTGTGACCGAGTAGAAGAGGTCCCCGGATTTTTTTGCATTCCTCCCCTCGATGAGGAATAATCAACATGGGTGGGAATCGGAGATTCAGAAAAGCTAAATCGGAACAAGAAACTTTGCATTGTCTTATAAGGAAGGGAAGAAGAATAAGCACCCGGATATAAGGAAAACCAGTAACAGCGGCTTTTGCCTTTGATGCTCAATACTCACAAGTTAACAACCCTGAAAACCATTTGAGCTTTAATAAAGGAGAATATTTGTAGCTCAGGGTTGACACGAAGGGTCCTTGGTGCTCTCTGAGCTTCGTCGTTTTCTTGCAGACGTTTCATTACCCAACAAAGTAACATCATCAGTGCACTGATATTGGCTAGTTGGGTAATGAAACATCTGCAAGAAAACAAGCAAGCTCAGAGAGCACCAAGGACTCCCCAGTCACCATCCTGCCTTTCTCTTCCACTCCACAAACACATCCGCACCCTGGCCAGCCATTCCCATGACCTGTCATGGACCGATAGTGGGCTGCGGCACACAGATGGGGGACCCCTGCCACAGACAACTGGAGCATCACTTGAACACCATTGACACTGACAAATTCTCCATCAGTCAGTTACAAAAGGCAGCTTTACTTGAAACATCTTGCAATGATACTATTCAACCAGAACACCTGCCTATGCCAGGTCACTGGGAAAGACTCGACAGGTGAATAAAAATGCCAAATCCACTCTAAACATCTGTCCGACTGTGCGACAATTTATAAAAACAATAAACATGAAAAGAAAATTCCCCATATTGAGAAACAATCAACTGCCAATATCACCACCCCACATATACTGTACCTATTCGTATTTCAGCATGAAGGAGCAGGAGATACAACAGGTACATAGGCTGAAAACAGATAATTCAGAACCCATCTGGGAATATTGATTTAAAGTGCTCTTCTCTTACAAGTTTTCAGAAACAACCTGGCCTTGTGCATTTCTGCCCATGAAAAAGTATGATACATTTCCTTTAACCTGGAATCGGTACTTGATGGAACATCTGTGTTTCCTCTCCCCCCACCCCAAAAAAAGCAAGAAACAGCAGCTCCTTGTGAATCAGAACCTACATACTGATTTTAAGAAAACCATTACATCCAGCCAAATTGGTCCAGCTTAACTTATCAGCTCCAATTGCCTTATGTTTCTTATTTTCGCCCTGAAGGCGATGCCTTCAGATGGCAGATATTAATCTTTGATCTCTAGAGATATCTTTCTGAAAGTGTTTAATCGGTAATGACCCAAGTTGTGTCACCTTAAGATGGCTACATTTAAAAATAAATAGAGGTCTATCGTAGGCATCAAGATTCATTATCGTCCTCCTGAAAAATTAAGGCAGAAAGCTATTGTGGTTAAGTGGAGACAGCTAAACCTGCACGTTGAATTCAAAATCTTTCCCTTAACCTTGACATGCTCTTTAGAAAGTCAGATTTTGCCCTCAAGTGTCCCCTTGTAAGCCACCTCACAAGCCTGTTAGAAACATGGAATGGAGAAAACCCACAAGGGTCAAATAATAAAAAGGTAAAAGGTAAAGGTTCCCCCCGCACATGTGTGCTAGTCGTTTCCGACTCTAGGGGCCGGTGCTCATCTCCGTTTCGAAGCCGAAGAGCCAGCGCTTGTCCGAGGACGTCTCCGTGGTCATGTGGCCGGCATGACTAGACGCCAAAGGCGCACGGAACGCTGTTACCTTCCCACCGGAGTGGTCCCTATTTTTCTACTTGCATTTTTACGTGCTTTCGAACTGCTAGGTTGGCAGAAGCTGGGACGAGTAACAGGCGCTCACTCTGTTACACGGCACTCGGGATTCAACCCGCCAAACTGCCAACCTTCTGATCGACAAGCTCAGCGTCCTAATCCACTGAGCCACCGCGTCCCTATATACATATATACATATATACATACATACATATATGTGTGTGTGTATGTGTGTGTGTGTGTCTGTGTGTATATATATAAGTGTGTGTGTATGTATATGCATATATAGATATATATACATATTTGTGTAAATTATTTGGCTTGAGCTGCCACTGCTGTGGCTACTGCCTGTAGATGGCCTTGGGCTAGGCTGAAACAGGAAATAAGATTTGTCCCGTGTCTGGGACTAAGCAAGTGTATTCTGAATGCTTAACAAACATTTAACATATATACATATATCTATATATTTGTGTATATGTGTGTACGTATATATGTGTGTGTGTGTATATATATATGGGTGTGTATGTATATGTATGTGTGTGTGTATGTTTGTGTGTGTGTATGTGTTTGTGTGTGTCACTATACACACACATACACACACAGAATACTTTGGCCACCGCCAAGGTTTCAAAATTCTGCCTATATTCCATTTTTAAACTATCTTTCACTGTTTCTAAATCGTTAAAAAGATGAGAGAACAAAATATATAAAATCAGTAAGTCCATTTAAGAATGTACTATGTACTCAGAGGAATGGGCACTGGTTGGAGCAGAAGATTGCTCATATACACTTAACAAAATATATGTAAATATATGAGGGATGATTGACTATGTGAACAGAAAAAAATCACGATTAGTTTTTCTTCTCAATTTATTTCTCCTTTCTTTTTGTCAACGAATTTATACAAGGATAGATCATAAACTGTAGCTGGAGAAATTCCAGCAGATAAATGGGAGTTTATTTTCATAACTGTGCAAGAGAAAATATGTTGAATGTGTTCCAATTAGAGAATCAGCTATATTGAACTGAACGTTCCCCTTGCATACAGACTATATTACTAGCCAGATCAAGATCAAGATCAAAATTTAAAAAGAAGACAGAAACACCCTCAAAAAATTAGTTTCGAAGGCTTTCGGGGAAAAATAAAACATGTTAAGTATACTACATATTGGGAGCAGCACACAGCTTAAATTTTAATATGGGATACCAATTGACATCGAATGAAAACGTTTACCTGCTATGTAAGGCTGAGGTATTTTATTTTTAATTCAATATTTTTTTTAATAAAAAAAAGGAGAAAGTATCAGGAGAAAACCGTTCAAGAATTTTTCTTCAATACTTATCTTACAAATGGGCCATTTGATTCATGCACATCCCTAATGTATATCATCAGTGACTGAAGGAGTTTTTTTTTTATATGATTTTTGACAATTTAACAAGTTCTCTTGACAAATTAAATGGTTGTGTTGACAACTTAACTGTACTGCCAATCAATATTTTTCAATTACTTTCATTGTCATTCAGAAAAAATACAACGCGAGGTCACACGGTGGCAAATCCAAGCGAAGAAGATAAAATGGTACAAAAAACGGTTGAGGGAAAACTTAAAAACTTTTAACTACAACATACAATTTAAGGAACCTTTCTGTCTCTCTGCTAAATCTCCTTTAAAATAAAGAAAAGAAAAGAAAAGAAAAGAAAAGAAAAGAGAAGAAAAAGGAAGGGAAGGGAATCCTATTGATGCTGTATTATTTCTATCTGATTAGTGGAAAAATTAGTACAACATCAAACCTTGAACACAGCTAAAAGATTGAAGAATTTAAAAAAAAAATTAGGCATGCCAAAGATCAGTTATAGGTAGTCCTTGTTTAGTGACCGCTCAAAGTTAGAAGGGCACTGAAAAATGTGACATGACCATTTTTCAAAGTTGTGACCTTTGTGGCATCCCCACCTGTGATCAAAATTCAGATGTTTAGCAGCTGATTCATAGTTATGACGGTTGCCGTGTCCCAGGGGTCACGTGATCCCCTTTTGTGACCTTCTGACCAGCAAAATCAATGAGAAAGGCAGATTCGCTTAGCAACCGGGTTACTAATTTATCAACCACATTGTTTCACTTAACAACTGAGGCAGGAAAGGTCATAAAGTGGGGCAAGCTTCACTTCACAAATGTCTCACTTAACAACAGATATTTGGGGCTCAATGGTGGTCGTAAGTAGAGGATTGCCTGTACAGCTGACACCAACTCCAGACACGTAAAATAAAGCTTTAGTGCAGCCCAGTTTTTAGGAAATACGGTCCAAATTAAGAATACAAATGAATTTACCCTAATGTTAACACGTTCAATTCTGCTTCCAAGTATTTATGACCTCCACACAGTACCACACTCTTTGTTTATTATATTATTGTTATTATTATTTATTATTAATATTATCAAGTACAAATTCAAACCCAAGATGTGGCACTGTACACTGTAGGATTATTAAAAGACAGTAAATAATCTTTTGTTAGAAATTCTGTTTCTATAAAGCACCACAAAGCAAAAAGAGAGTACCGTCACCATGTGGTTTACTGCTCAACTATTGAACTGTAGCAGGAGAAGGAAACTCCACTCAGAACAAAAGAGCAAAGATGCAGACTTACAAACACTGCCATCTACTGCTGAATACTACTGCAGTTGTGGCATAAAAATACATTCTAACAATGAATTCCAACCTCTTTAATTAAGGCCACCCAACTTTTACTTAAGAGATTATTTATTTTTTATTTATTTTAATTCCATTTATATCCCGCCCTTCTCCGAAGACTCAGGGCGGCTTTATTTATTTATTTATTTATTTATTTTATTTTTGGGACTTATATGCCGCCCTATCTCCCAAAGGACTCAGGGCGGCTTACAACAATAAAAAACAACAATACAAAAATTAAAAAACGCATTAAATAACAGCCCCAAAATAAATTAACTACAGTTAAAAATTAAGACATATTTAAAAACCCATCATCAATCCAGGTCAGCCTGATGGAAAAGAAAAGTTTTGAGATCGCGGCGAAAGGACCGGAGGTCCGGGGCCATCCGAAGCTCAAGGGGAAGCTGGTTCCAAAGGGCTGGTGCCCCCACAGAGAAGGCCCTCCCCCTGGGGGTCACCAGCCGACATTGTCTGGCCGACGGCACCCTGAGGAGGCCCTCTCTGTGCGAGCGCACTGGGCGATGGGAAGTCGTCCCCGGTAGCAGACGGTCCTGCAAGTATCCTGGGCCTAAGCCATGTAGGGCTTTAAAGGTGAGTACCAGCACCTTAAATCTCGCCCGGAAGACAACTGGTAGCCAATGCAGCTCACGCAGGAGGGGTGTAATATGGGAGTATCGGGATGCTCCCATCACTACCCGCGCGGCTGCATTCTGCACCAGCTGAAGCCTCCGGGTGGTCTTCAAGGGCAGCCTCATGTAGAGAGCATTGCAGTAATCTATCCGAGAGGTAACGAGTGCATGAGTGACCGTACGTAGGGCTTACAAGCTTAGCAGTAGCCTTCATTCTATGTATATGCCTGCTTATTAGGGCTTTCACACACACCCCAAGCGGCATTATTACAAAGTCAGCTTAATTGCCCCCAACAATCTGGGTCCTCATTTTACCTACCTGGGAAGGATGGAAGGCTGAGTCAACCTTGAGCCTGGTGGGACTCGAACCTGCACTAATGGCAGGCAGCTGGTGTTACTTAAGGAGGCATTAGCCCACTGCTCCACCAAGGCAATTCCACCCCTAGCTCAAGCAGGAGACCCTATACAATTTCAGACAGATGGTTTTTCCAGTCTCTTCTTTAAAATCTCCAGTGAAGGAGCCACCCACAACTTCTGAAGGCAACTTTTGTTCCACTGGTTAATTGTTCTCACTGTCAGGAAGTTTCTCCTTAGTTCTAGGTTTCTTCTCTTTTTAATGATCTTCCACCCATTGCTTTTTGTTCTGCCCTTGGGTGAATTTATCTGGAAGGACTCCTGCCATGGGCAGGGGGTCAGATTAGAAGACCTCTAAGGTCCCTGTGATTCTGTGTTCTTTGTAATCTCTGAAGTTTACTTCCAAAGCATTTGGCCTCCGCAGAACAATTGCATTATTTCTGACCGTCTGATCAGACTAACGTTACTGCAGGGCAATGACTGTGGCAATTTCTTCTTCCTATTTATAAATTTCTGCCTTATTTGGTGAAGGTAAGCTATAAAAGCTTTTTCCCTTGCTTATAGGTATAACCCTAATGAAAGCAGTCTCAATAGTGTCGCAGGACTTAAAAGTGATGACACAAATATCAAATCTTCTTAATAACAACACTCTTCCTAGTTACTCGGATCAATAAGCTTTCCCAGTTAAGGGGAGAAATATATATATATATATATATATATATATATATATATATATATATATATATATATATATATATATATATATATATATATATATATATATATATATATATCTCCAGATAATTCAGGGCAAAGTAAAATAAAATTTGTCTTATGAAAGAGCCACTTCCAGAAGTTAATTTGAAGAGACTGACTTCTTGAACAAGATAGCGACCACGCTTGTGTTGCTACACAACCTATGGATTCCACACAGTTCTGTTAACCATCAGCAATTATCTTCCTGTCAGAGCTAAAGGTAACAAATTTCCCCATATCCAGCGAGGCTATATCATCAACCGGACACCGGCATCATTTGACGGGAGCTAAATCACCACAACTAACCCACAGCTCTGACAGACAAATGTGCTGCCTCGGAAAATCTGGGCCTATCACTCTGGCAACATGGTTGTGGGGGTGGGGGGGGTTGAAGGAGGAAGGGGAAAAAAAAATCCTCTCCCTGAAAAGAGATTAAATGTTGTAGATGCCGTTAAGTACAGTACGGGAGAAAATCCTAAATATGAGAATTATTAATGGACTTTAGGCTGGCCTTTTTTAATCTGTCGCCAGCACATGTTCATCTATTTTACCTCGTTTCCTGACGGACAGAAAAAAAAGAAGAAGAAGAAGAAAAAGAAGAAAGCGTACATTCCCTTTGCTTTAATCACAGCCCACGGTGGAAGAACAATAAAATCTCACCCGTCATCCAGAAAGCATTTTAGAGATACTTGGTGTTCTTTCATAATGAAGATTGCATAATAAAAGAGACGGCTAATGTGTCCTGACTTTATATCCGACAATAATGTTCGGTGCACGCCAGGCTACATAATGGGGATATCGGTTTCCATCCTGCTCAAAAGCTAAATAAAGCACGATCAGGTGGTAACCACAGCTTGGCTAGAATTTCCTGTCGATCTTTGGTTAAAACTTGGGTTTCCTCCATCCCAGACCGGGAAAAAACAAACATTGGACGACGCTGGATCATCCCGATGCAAGCAACTTCCAACCAACCGTTTGGGTCTGTGAAATATTCAAGATAAATTGCATGGAGCTCTTTGCAAATTGCTATTAAAATAGAAGCAAAACCCAAAGAGATGTTTATTGGTCTGCCAGTAACCAGGATGATTCCCCCCCCCTCAAATTCAAATTAATCACTGGCACTTTTCTACGTAGGTGGCAAATAGTCCCAGACTTGATGGTGAGATATATATAACCCCCTCTTCTCTAGGGCACAGATTCGAGCAGAGCTTATTTCTACTCATCAACTGACCAGGGCCCTGTTTTAAAAGCGACACTTTTAAGAGCAAGCGGTGATCTGTAACTCTTTCTTTCTTTCTTTCTTTCTTTCTTTCTTTCTTTCTTTCTTTCTTTCTTTCTTTCTTTCTTTCTTTCTTTCTTTCTTTCTTTCTTTCTCTTTCTTTCTTTCTTTCTTTCTTTCTTTCTTTCTTTCTTTCTCTCTCTCTCTCTCTCTTTCTTTCTTTCTTTCTTTCTTTCTTTCTTTCTTTCTTTCTTTCTTTGAATATAGCATCATGTAAAGATGATTTGATGCACCGTGTGAAGGTGCTTAGAGGCCCTTTCAAACAAAGATGCCAAGAGCTAAAATTTATTCGCCAGGCACATCTTCAGAGCTTTCCACCTACAACTTAAAGCTCATGAAATGCTTGTCAGCCGGACTATCTTTCTTCCAGCAAAGCCATAACATTTAAAACACAAGGCTCCTTATTATTAGCACCACAGGAAAAACAACAACAACCCACATGTATATGACTTATATCTAAATGCAACCGGAAACAGTCATCGGTCGCCTGCCCTGTTCTTTAAAAAGCCACAGTCAGACAGGCAATTTTTCCTCACTGCAATCAATGAACATTTTTTTGTGGGGGATAAAATACCAGTTTTACTTTATCCCTCCAATAAATGGACATTTCAAGGGAGGGGGGGGACCCAAATGCCTACATTGCCCATTTTCTTACCAGCATTAAACCAATCTTAGTATTTTAACATGAAGTTGGCTCTGCTCATTTTTCCACCCTTCTAAGTCTCCATATCTTTGATCACTAGCATAGCGATTTGGTTTGTGGCAAGGGTGCCTTGTAGTGTGTCAGTGACCTTGCAATCAAGAGCCACAACAATCCAGAGGCACATCAACGCAGTGTCCCTGCAAGAACACAGACTGTGAGCAGTTGAGTTTATCTGATGAAAAATCAATCTGGGGGGGGGGGTGGGGGAGGAATACACTCATTAATAAATGTGTTGCATGTTAATATCTAAAGAAATCGGTTTTGCTTCTCCAGATCATATTCTACCTGTGTTGCCCTTCATTTGGAGATAGAGGCTTGCCTTCTTTTTATTTTTATTTTTTTTAAAAAAGTGCAGTGCATTTATCTTATTATTATTATTATTATTATTATTATTATTATTATATTATTATTATTATTATATTATTATTATTATTATTATTATTATTATTATTATTATTATTATTATTATTATTATTATTATTTAGTTCCTATTGTGCATAGGTTTTGTAAAAAGTCACATTTTTAATATAATAAACTGAGTTACCTTGTGGCAAGATGGGCAGTTGATAAATTTAATAAATAAATAAAATTCAACTCTATATTTTCAGAGTGTCTAAAAACATAATATGTAAAGAAGGTTAAAATCCAGAAATGTTACTACAATATTTTTTTTTCATTTTCATCATCTACATAATTGTCGAAGGGACTTAACCTTCTAGCTATTAATTGCTACAGCAAAGATCTATTTAAGATGAAGAGTATTTGACTAGTTCAACAATCTGCCTTTCCTAATCTCTTAGAAAAAACTTGGGTGTAAGTAATCCATGCCAGTTAAAAGCTCTGCTTCATAATTTCACAATCCTTGCCAGTTTATTGCTCCAAATATACTCCACTATCAAGGTTTTTTTGCAATTAATTTAATGGAAGGAAACCTAATCATCAGCATTTCCACAGTTAAAGTAATGACTGACAAAATATTCATTTCAACAAAAGGAGATAATAGCTAGCAATATTTTCTTTATCCTCAAACTGTATAGTTGTGGTTGAGTATAAATGTGATATATTAGTAAAAATAGAATGGAATGGAATGGAATGGAATGTTTTCTGTCTGAGATTAGGTTTTTAGCAGACCAATTACAAAATAGAGGGATAAAGACTTTGGGTCTGACTATATTGTCATTTTCTTTGGACAACCCTAAGTCCTATTTTTTCCCAATCATTTAAAATGGTAGAAAGTTTTATATGGTCTACATCCACCTTCACTAACCTTATACTTTAATTCTATTCTATTCTATTCTATTCTATTCTATTCTATTCTATTCTATTCTATTCTATTCTATTCTATTCTATTCTATTCTATTCTATTCTATTCTATATTTTCTATTCTATTCTACATTACAGATGAGATTTTAAATCCAAACTATACATGCAAATAAGAGCAGGTGATAAATTAATGCATATTTGACACATAGCTCTTGATAACAATGGTTACTAAATGTCAGAACTGCTATTTTTTTTTTCACTTGGGCCACAATGGCTTAAGTGCCACTGGACTTTCTTGTTTTTCTTTGAAGACGTTTCACTTCTCATCCAAGAAGTTTCTTCATCTCTGGCTGGATGGTGGGGAATGGAAGGATTTATACTCCTTGCAGATGGCTGGTCATTTGCGTTCTTTTAGAGCATCATTGAGGCCACTTGGAGGTTTTACTCTGTCCTCAGGGTCACCTGAGTAGGTGTGCAAATGGGTGTGGAGCCTTCTTGGCTGCCGGATGTGTTCTGCCCAGGGTCCCATCACTGGGAAAGACAGGCACAGGCTGTTTGGGATGAGTCTGTGTTGTCCATCTCAAAGTGAAGAATCTCCATACGTGTGTTCTTTTTAAGTTTTCATTTGTACAAATTTATTTGTCCTTTCAAGCCATGGAAGTTGCTTTCTAATCTTTAAGAAGATCTAGTCAAATTTGCCAATAGGATACTTTTTAACAAGCCAAGCAATTTACTGCCCACCTTGAACTGCCAAAGGCACACAATCTGGCTAACAAACCCATCCTTACTTACTTCATCGAGATTAGAGGTTAAGGATAAACTTGATTACAAGTTATAAATGGGACTCATTTGAAATGTTATTGGTTATTATGGAAATATGTGGTAATAATTTCCTCTTTAATGAAAGGCAGCCTGTTTTTAGTGGCCCCTGGTTTCTTGTTTAGGCTTTACGAAGGTGATCAAGGTATGATTAATAGCTACTACTGTGTGATAGGCATCTGGGATACGATCAGCAGAAATGGAGATTTTCCCACTTAGCTGCATCGTAAAAAATAGAAAAGCACCATCCTCTTGTAGGATATAAACCAGGTTTATAGGCAATAGGCGTCTGATTTTTCTCAAAACTGCTCCAGTCTCAGGAGATGCTCAAATGCCAGGCCCAGCTCAAGAACAACATAGAACAATCCAGCCCAAGTTCAGTTCTTTTTTTCCTCACACCACGTAACAAAATCTTGCCAGACTAAACCCTCACTACTTACACCCTACAAGACGTACCCTGGGAGATTCTAGGACAGCGTCCCCAAGACCCCGTCTGTGGGCTGGCACTGGGCCATGGCATGCCAGAGACTGGGCCGTGCAAAGAAGCGAAGCCCCATCCACAGGATGCAAGCAGCACTCAAAACCAGGACCCCACTGGTCCACTCTCTCGACGGAACCGGTCCCTGGTGCCCCAAAACTTGGGGGCCGCTGTTCTAGGGAGTGGTTATTGTAAAAGTCTTCCTCTGTCTCCAATCCAGCTTTGGGCCTTGTTGATAATAATAATAATAATAGTAGTAATAATAATAATAATAATAATAATAATAATAATAATAATAATTTATTTTTATTTTTATTCCATTTATATCCCGCCCTTCTCCGAAGACTCAGGGCGGCTTACAAGCTTAGCAGTAGCCTTCATTCTACGTATATGCCTGCTTATTAGGGCTTTCACACACACCCCAAGCGGCATTATTACAAAGTCAGCTTATTGCCCCCAACAATCTGGGTCCTCATTTTACCTAATAATAATAATAGTAGTAGTAGTAGTAGTAGTGATAGTAATAGTAGTAGTAATAGAGTTGGAAGGTACCTTGGAGGTCATCTAGTCCAACCCCCTGCTCAGGCAGGAAACCCTGTACCATTTCAGACAAATGGCTGTCCAGTCTCCTTAAAAACGTCCAGTATTGGAGCATTCACAACTTCTGGAGGCAAGTTGTTCCACTGGTTAATTGTTCTAACTGTCAGAAATTTTCTCCTTAGTTCTAGGTTGCTTCTCTCCTTGACTAGTTTGCATCCATCGCTTCTTGTCCTGCTTTCAGGTGCTTTGGAGAATAGCTTGACTCCCTCTTCTTTGGGGGCAACCCCTGAGTTATTGGAAGACTGCTATCATGTCACCCCACGTCCTTCTCTTCATTAAACTAGATATTTCATATCCTTTCTTGGAAGATGCTCCGTCCGTCCTGGGCAAGTGCATCTTCCCTGGACAGAACAAGACAAGACAGGACAGGACAAGACAGGACAAGGAAGGAAAAGGCTTTCCTTCATTTCCAAGCAGCTTGCCTTGACAGATCCTTAGAGAGAAACATTTTTTGCAGTAGGGAAGAAGCATTGCGTTCTCTGATGATAAGGTTGCCTCCCATCAAAAATAATGACCTCAGCTCCTAGTTTCAGATATTATAGCCCCGAGTCAGTCAATTTTTCAACCGGTGGTCCTATCGCTTATATTTTGGCGAGATGTGCAATACCACGAGCACTATAAAGTTTTTACTGCCTCCGTTTGGGATGACCGCATTACTCACAAATGGCAAAGGCAACGGTGAATCACTGAAGCCTCGCCAAACAAGATGTGATAAAGCAACCTTGTCCCATCTCTCCACAGCAAACTTTTCCTCCTTCAGACTTCCTTTATGGAGCCCCCGTTACACTCCTTCTCCAGGGCTGTTCCCTCCAGGAAGTCTTTCTTCCTCAAAATGACCAACAACTAGGAAAAAAAAAAAGGTTATTGGAAAAGCGTCTCTCTTTTTTTTAGCCCTCTTTTTTTTTCCTTTTCAAATATTGTCAAGTTGGGTTGAACAGTAGAAAAAAAATCACCGCTAACGTAGACATCGTATAGCTTGGGGCTTATGAAACCCCCAACTTCAATCAGCACCGCAGAGAAAGCCGTTGGTGTTTTAAAAAAAAAGACTTTTCAAAATTCCTGGCTGAGGAATTCTGGGAGTTGAAATCCACAAGTCATAAAAGCGCCAAGTTTGAAGACCCCTGCACTAATCCTTAGTAAAAGACCCTGTCACTCCAATCAAATGGGACCTAGCTGGGGAGGGCCTGACAATCGCTCACCTACAATCACCCAGTTGGCTTCCATTCCTAGGAAAGGACTACAATGCAAGCCTTCGTACTCATATTCTAGCAAACTAACAGAAACACCCCAGTTTGGTTAGGCTGAGCAGCGGGGTGAAAACACTCTAAGCCAGAGGTCCCCGACCCCTGGTCTGTGGACCGGTCCATGGCATGCCAGAAACCGGGCCGCACAAAGAAGCAAAGTCCCATCCGTGGGATGCAGGCAGCATGCAAATCCACGTTCCCCCCTCCGGTCCGTGGAAAACCTTCTCTGCACGGAACTGGTCCCCGGTGCCCCAAAGTCTGGGGACCATTGGCCCAAGCTCTGCGGTAAGATACAGGCTTTCTTCGCTCAGCTCCAGGCACAAGGAAGGATCAATATCAGTTAGCATTGCTGTTTCTTCCAACATTGTGAGATTTACGATAGCGGCTGGGAGCCTCACTTTGTCTTCAGCCAGCTCATCAGCACAACCCAATTACTAACTGCAGAGAAACAACATTAACATGAGCTTCTCAGCTTTCTTTATTGCCCTTCTACTAACTCTCATTTCGGGATATTCAGGCAGTGGCAGCCCCATAACAAGCACTACACTTTAAAGTGCGCTCCGAGGAATAAATTTCCAGTCTTTCATTACTCGTACCTTGATTTACTTCATATCATCTCGCTGCTATAGACAAAGATAACACACTGTAAATTACAGCTGTCCTGTTTCCTAGTTTCAGAAATGGGGGGAAGCCAAGGGAATGCCTAGGTCGACTTTCCCGCGGCTATCCCGGGCTTCCCATCATCCCTGTGATTTCCAGGCTGTATTTTTTATGCAGAATTAAGACTCCTAAAGGCTGGAAGGAAGATTTTTACTTCCCTTTCATCCACCCCAGCGACAATCCAGATGCCACCGCCTTAAGAAGCAAAGTCTACCTTTCCTCTTGTTTACTGCACTCGTTTAAAGAGAGGCAATCTGATTTAAGGTTTGCTCCGGAGGCCCTTTGCCAAGTCCTGAGGCCTTCGTAATGCAATGGCTTCGGATGCTTCGGCGTTTGCTATCCTCTCACTAAACAAGGTACAGTCTTAAAGTCTTCCTCTGTTCCTGCCTGGAGTTCCTCCTAGCCTCCAGTTTTGCTGCTTTGTTAGTAGGAACAGCTTGGGCGAACAGAAGAAGCAGCAGAATAAAAAGAAAAGACGAGTCCCTGGAAAAATTCCTTCAGGTTAGGTGTAGCAGTACCCCCTTATTTGTCCTACAATTTCCTCCATCCTCAAACCTATTCCAGGGGCTGATAAGAACATTAGTTTTATGCGACTTGTCAAGCTCAAATGAAAAGAGAGCTAACTTTAATGACACCGCAATTAATCGCCCCAATAGACAGACAGCTAAAAGACAAGGTATTGACTTCATTAAGGATAATGTATTATGTCATTAAGTTAGTAGGGTCACCTTGTGTATCATAGATGCCTGCTAATATATTGGCATTTTCCTCAAATAAGATAAATTCAGATATGAGTGATAAAGCTGATTAGAAAATGTTTAATCTAAAGGGTCTTCTTTCCTCCGGGCTGGCTTGCAAGCCTCAAGTCTTAAGTGTCATTTTAAGAAGCTATTACAGATCCCAGATTATCTCAGATAACTGGCCCTAGTCAATTATAAACGTGGGTTTGTTGTTTTTTGGGGGGTTGTTGTTGTTGTTTTGGCTCAGTTTCTAAAGTTAAAAAGGTGTCACCTCTGATGAAGTCTAGATATCATTTGGCAGCAGGATAGCTCAGACGTCTTAAATTTAATCCGTTCTACTTCACCTTGAGCAGAAATTACTTCTGGTGTGTGTTATGCCTCAGACGGCACAAGGACGTTGATGCCTTTAAGCCTGCCAAGTACGGTCCTCCTTAACTTACAAGAGTCCATTTAGGGACCATTAGAAGGGCACTGGAAAAAGCGGCTTAGGACCATTTCCCCCCTTATGACCGTTGCAGCATCTCCCAGGGTCACTGGTTCTACATTTGGAGGCTTGGCAACTGACTTGTACTTACTGTATGTCAGCCACCGTGTCTCATGTGATAAAGCACCTGAGGGCAGGACAAGAAGCCACAGATGGAAACTAACCAAGGAGAGAAGCAAGCTGGAACTAAGGAGGAGTTTCCTGACAGTGAGAAAAATTAACCAGTGGAACAGCTTTGCCTTCAGAAGTAAACATAGAGCCTTGGTGGAGCAGTGGGCTAATGCCTCCTTAAGTAACACCAGCTGCCTGCAATTAGTGCAGGTTCGAGTCCCACCAGGCTCAAGGTTGACTCAGCCTTCCATCCTTCCCAGGTAGGTAAAATGAGGACCCAGATTGTTGGGGGCAATTAAGCTGACTTCGTAATAAGGCCGCTTGGGGTGTGTGTGAAAGCCCTAACAAGCAGGCATATACATAGAATGAAGGCTACTGCTAAGCTTGTAAGCCGCCCTGAGTCTTCGGAGAAGGGCAGGATATAAATGGAATTAAAATAAAATAAAAAGTTGTGGGTGCTCCATCACTGGAGCCTTTTAAGAAGAGACTGGACAGCCATTTGTCTGAAATGGTATAGGGTCTCCTGCTTGAACAGGGGGTTGGACTAGAAGACCTCCAAGGTCCCTTCCAATTCTATTCCATTCCATTCCATTCCATTCCATTCCATTCATTCTATTCTATTCTATTCTATTCTATTCTATTCTATTCTATTCTATTCTATTCTATTCTATTCTATTCTATTCTATTCTATTCTATTCTATTCTATTCTATTCTATTCTATTGAAGGACTAACTTTAAATTGCTTAGTTGCTGAAGCTCCGGCTTCACTTCAGTTCCTGCTCAAGGAGAAATGCCTCCTCAGGCATTTAGGAAATGCAGGAAGTCAGTGGGCACCTATTCCTGAGACGTCCCCACTAACATTGGTCAAACAAACGTATAAACAATCGTGACGTTCAATGACCAGTTCATAAAAGTTGAAATAATCAAATAAGATCAGAAATTTCGAACTAAAAATACAATAGAATTTTCTTAATGGAATGAAATGAATAAGCATTGGTTCCAACGGTAGTCAAATGACATTAACCACATTTCCAGTTATGACTGTTTTTTGGAAGAAAACTTCTGTGGATGCAATTAAGCTTCTTGACTTCCATGCAGTTAGAAATTCTGTTTATATATAGCACAACAGAGCAAACAAAGAGTACAGCCATCATATGCTTTAATGCTCAACTAATCAGCTGTAACAGGAAACAGGAACTCTCCTCAAAAAAATAAAGAAACCATAGATGCACACTAAACACTGCCATCTACTGGCTGAATAATTCTGTAGTTGTTACAATACAAAATACATTCTAATATGTATTCCAACACATGCAAACAAGGAATGCCGCCCCCCCCCCCTTGGCAGGGGATATAAAGTCACTAAGAGCCCTCACATTTTCCAAAGCCTAAATAGGGCTAAATTTATTTATTTTATTTATTTATTTATTTTAATTCCATTTATATCCCGCCCTTCTCCGAAGACTCATTTTTAAGACACATTTTTAAGACTCATTTTTAAGACACATTTTTAAAGAGGTGACTTTCCAAAGGAAACTTGAGCTGCCTTTTTGCAGCAAAAACAATAAGGTGCCTTTTGACCCCTGAAAGACTAATATATTTATAGCAGCCTGTGAAGCACTTTGCACTCTAAATAATTTATTATAAATAGTGGCAAATAAATAATTCCTCAGCTGTGGAATATTTTAAGAAATGCATCCTTTGGTAGCAACATAACACAATATGAAAATGCTTACGGCACTTCCAGCTGCTTGGGTGAAAATGTAGATTTTTTTTAGTCAGCCCTACAAATGTTAAAAACCAAGGTGGCTTAACAGTATATTAACCTTGAACAGAGAGACCTGCCACGACTATTAAGTTCACACGCTGCTTCCAATGCAATCATCTGTAGGCTAGCCTAAATCACGGGTTTACCAAAGAGGACATCTTTCTATTTATTTGTTTGTTTATTTATCTTTGTGAAATATTCATAAGTTGTCCCTCAACTCAGAGAAAGCTCTGAAGGTCAACATCAAATGGATCCTTTTAGAACAGCTGAGCAACACCTTAGGGAACATGGAGAACCCTTTGGGAGAAAACGTATCCACAGTTAATAATTTCAAAGTTGGAATCACTCCACTGTTCTTGTTGTTGATGTTCAGTCACTAGGTTGTGTCCAACTCCTTGCAACCCCATGGACCACAGCATACCAAGCACCCCTGTCTCCAAGAGTTTGCCCGAATCCATGTTCATTGTGTTGATGACACTATCTAACCATCTCATCCTCTGCCATCCCCTTTGCCTTTTGCCTTCTATCCCAAAGGTGCTTTTTTCAAGAGGCAACTGGACTTTTTTATTTTTCTTTGAAGTCGTTTTGCTTCTCATCCAAGAAGCTTCTTCAGCTCTGGCTGGATGGTGGCGAATGGAAGGATTTATACTCCTTGCAGACAGCTGGTCATTTGCCTTCTTTTAGAGGGTCCTTGAGGCCACCTGGAGGCTTACCTGTGTTTTCAGAATCAGCTGAGTAGTGCAAAAGGTAGAGCCTTCTTGGAACTGCTGAAAGGATTTGTGTTGTAGACTGGAGATAGAAAAGTCATATCCCTCCCCCTCTGTTGAGAGAGGGCTGTTCAATTTTGACCTAGACGGCCTCCTTGATCCTTCTTTCAAGCCAGTAGTCCTCTCTGTCCAAAATGTGGACTTTGTTGTCTTCAAAAGAGCCACCGTCTTTTAAATGCAGATGGACCGTGAAGCAAAACGTCTTCAAAGAAAAACAAGAAAATCCAGTTGCCTCATGAAAAAGCACTTTTGGGACAACCAGGACCAGGAGGACAGAGAATCTCTATGGATATTTTGCCTTACATCTTTCCCAACATTAGTGTCTTCCCCAAGGAATCCTCTCTTCTCATTTGATGGGCAAAGTATTGGAGCTTCAGCTTCAATATCCATCCTTCCAAAGAACAAAGTTGATTTCCTTTAGGATGGACTGATTGGATCTCCTTGCAGTCCAAGGGACTTTTCTGGAATCTTCTCCAGCACCACAACTTGAAAGCATCAATTCTTCAGGATTCAGCTTTCCTAATGGGACTATCCTTTTTCCTTCTCCAAAATCACACACTGCAGTGGAGTTAAAAAGGAAACATCATCATCCCAAGCTATGCTTAGCTGCCTCCTCTTTTATCCCCCAAACATCCAGGGGAGCAAGATCAAAAGAAAGGGAGAACAGAAGGACAGTTGTTGTTGTTAGTTGCGAAGTCGTGTCCGACCCATCGCGACCCTATGGACAATGTTCCTCCAGGCCTTCCTGTCCTCTACCATCTTCTGGAGTCCATTTAAGCTCACACCTACTGCTCCAGTGACTCCATCCAGCCACCTCATTCTCTGTCGTCCCCTTCTTCTATTGCCCTCAATCTTTCCCAGCATGAGGCTCTTCTCCAGTGAGTCCTTCCTTCTCATTAGGTGGCCAAAGTATTTGAGTTTTAGCTTCAGGATCTGGCCTTCTAAAGAGCAGTCAGGGTTGATCTCCTCTAGGACTGACCGGTTTGATCGCCTTGCAGTCCAAGGAACTCGCAGGAGTCTTCTCCAGCACCATAGTTCAAAGGCTTCAATTCTTTGGCGCTCAGCCTTTCTTATGGTCCAGCTTTCACTGCCATACATTGCAAAGAAGGACAGTATCTTTACACAACTACCCAACAATTCATCTCTTCTTTTTTTTTTTTTATTGTGGACCTCAAGAGTTATTTCTCCTCCTGGCTCAGCCATTGCTCATGTAGTCCCAACTCACACATCATTACTCGAGTGGCCACAGATGACAAATCAAGGCCAAATGAAATATTTTCCCCCGGCACATCTTATTTTAAAATTGCTTAATAAAGATTTTTGTGCCATTTAATATGCTCCAGACTGAGAAAAAAGTACTGATTCATTTCTTTTACAAAGGACAGTTATTTTACAAACATTGCCTGAATAGGCTTTTTGCAAATACAGAAATGTCAGTGAAATATGATGCTCCTCTAATTATTTATAACAGCTTTTTCAAGAAGCATATGCTGGAAAGCTGGACAATTTCCAAATGCGTTCACTGGTTTTTCTTAACACAATTGTTTTCCCCAAACTAACTTAAAACCTCATTAAGCGCGCCTTCATATTTCTTTCTTTTTTAAAGAAAAATAAAATAAAATAAAAAATGCAAGGGCGCCTATTCCAGCAGCCCAGGCAAAAAGTCACAAACTTATGTTCCTCTGTCAATAACAAAGCAGCACTTTGGTTTCCAAAATCATCTCCGCGTTCCTGTGGCATCTGTGGATTTTAAAAAATACAAAGATAATAAATTTATCTGCATGGACCACCAAAAAAAAAGGGGGAGTGATCTACGTTATTTTGTCTGAAGGCACTTTGAGAGGCTGAGGTCATTTCATTCCTTTGCATGGTGCTGCGAAGAAACCAGGAGAAGATTATCCCGCTCGCCTCGAAGCTGCTTTTTTCTCATTTTTTTCACCAGACACATGTATACATAACCTGAACTAGACTGTCTTTTTCTGTGTCATTTAATATATGAGGGTATATGCATAATTCTGTATTTATTTATTTATTTATTTATTTATTTATTTATTTATTTATTTAGTCATGTTTATATAGTGAATGCAACAAAATTTCATTTTAATGTATGCTGATTAGTGTACATTCAAAGTGACAATAAAGTTATTCTATTCTATTCTATTCATTTCTTATTCCTATTCTATTCTATTCTATTCTATTCTATTCTATTCTATTCTATTCTATTCTATTCTATTCTATTCTATTCTATTCTATTCTATTCTATTCTATTCTATTCTATTCTATTCTATTCTTATTCTACTCTATTCTTAGTCCATTCCATTCTTCTATTCCTATTCTATTCTATTCTACATATTCTTATTTCCTTATTCTATTCTATTCTATTCTATTCTATTCTATTCTATTCTATTCTATTCTATTCTATTCTATTCTATTCTATTCTATTCTACATATACTTATTTCCTAATTGTATTGTATTGTATTGTATTGTATTGTATTGTATTGTATTGTATTGTATTGTATTGTATTCTATTCTATTCTATTCTATTCTATTCTATTCTATTCTATTCTATTCTATTCTATTCTATTCTATTCTACATATTCTTATTTCCTAATTGTATTGTATTGTATTGTATTGTATTGCATTGTATTCTATTCTATTCTATTCTATTCTATTCTATTCTATTCTATTCTATTCTATTCTATTCTATTCTATTCTATTCTATTCTATTCTATCAAGCATGTGGGAGCTGTTGGAAGAAGCTGACACAAACTAATGTCTCTTACGATCCTT
>NC_138207.1:101370196-101415196 GCF_964194415.1 Vipera berus | reverse complement strand
GAGGGGAGGGGAGGAAGAAGGAAGGAAGGGGGAAGGAGGAAGGAAGGAAGGAAGGAAGTAGTTAGAGAGGAGGGAGGAAGGAAGGAAGGAAGGAAGGAAGGAAGGAAGGAAGTAGAGAGGAGGGAAGGAGGAAGGAAAGAAGTAGTTAGAGAGGAGGAAGGAAGGAAGTAGAGAGGTGGGAGGGAGGAAGGAAGGAAGTAGTTAGAGAGGAGGGAGGAAGGAAGGAAGGAAGGAAGGAAGGAAGGAAGGAAGGAAGGAAGGAAGGAAGGAAGGAAGGATCATAAGAGAGGGAAGAAGTTAGAGGGGAGGGGAGGAAGAAGGAAGGAAGGGGGAAGGAGGAAGGAAGGAAGGAAGTAGTTAGAGAGGAGGGAGGAAGGAAGGGAGGAAGGAAGGAAGGGAGGAAGGAAGGAAGGAAGGAAGTAGAGAGGAGGGAAGGAGGAAGGAAAGAAGTAGTTAGAGAGGAGGAAGGAAGGAAGTAGAGAGGTGGGAGGGAGGAAGGAAGGAAGTAGTTAGAGAGGAGGGAGGAAGGAAGGAAAGAAGAAAGGAAGGAGAGAGGAGGGAGGGGAGGGAGGGAAGGAGGAAGGAAGTAGTTAGAGAAGAGGGAGGAAGGCTCAGGCTTGAGAACAAGCAAGTCTGTCATTCAAGTCAGGAACAACACCCAAACCATCCAACACTGCAAAACGTTCTGTTGCCATTGTAAAGCTGGCCTTGCCTTCCTTTCAGAGGAGAAACCAGGGCTAGCCTAAACAACACTTTGTTTTCTGTTGTTACAGGCAAAAGATTTACTCATTAGAACAATGGGCTGAAAACTGATACGGAAAGAGGGAAACAAATCCCCAAAGGTGAAGGAGTTTGGTTACTATGACAAGCCCAGCATCACCAACTCGCACAGAGGAAGGAAGGAAAAGGAAGGGAGGGGGGGAGGAAGGAGAGAAGGAAGGAAGGAAAGGAGGAAGGAAGGAAGGAAGGAGTCAGAGGAGAGACAGGAAGGAAGGGAGGGAGGGAGGGAGGGAGGAGTTAGAGGGGAGGGAGAGAGGGAGGAGGGAAGGAAGGAAGGAAAGAAGGAAGGAAGGAATCAGAGGAGAGAGAGGAAGGAAGGGAGGGAGGGAGGGAGGGAGGGAGGGAGGAAAGAAGGAAGGAAACCTCATGCCCGTTTATTGGTCCCGCCTTCCATTCATACACAGCTGCACCCAATGGAAGGAAAAGCGAGCCCCCCCCAATTCCGTGGAGACGCCTCCACAGGCCAGAGGAAGGCAGCTTCCAGGACACGGCCCCTCCCACCGCCTCCTGTCTCTGCTCCACTCGCATGCCGGGCCAGCCGAAGCTCAGCGAGGCCAAAGCCTGGGAATGTGGTCCGGAGTAACCACACCAGCCCCGAGTTGCCCCTTGGTCCATCCAAATGGAACCATCAGCCTTCTCCTCCCTCCCTCCCTCCCTCCCTCCCCTCCCGCTCCCCCCTTCCCATTTTTTTGCTTTTCCCCTGGTTTCCTCACCCCACCCACCCACCCACCCCCCATTTAGTGTCTCTAACTTTCTGCCATGTTCCTTCTCCTTTTTCAGCACGGCTGAGCGAGGCTGACAGGCGGATTCCTTTGCTTTTCAGCGTATTAAAGCCACTTTGCTGCCCTGACAGGCTGTTCTACTCTGCCACCTTATAACTCCGGCTTCACACTTCCGTGGCCAGCCACTGCGTCTTGACAGGCCCCTGTCACTTCCCATCACCCTCTCTGTAGATCGTCCTTTCTCCCCCTCAGCACGCATCCCGGACTTTCCAACCAATGCAATTATTTTTTTTGACAAGCCATCCATCAGCTTTAACTTTAAAAGCACTTTCCGCTGATATTCATTGTTAAAATCCCTTTTGCTTTTTTTTTTTTTATGGAGCCCGCATGAGAGAATATGATATCAGACATTCAAACTACCAAACCATGTAAATTTACTTTGTTCTCAGCTATGTTTCCAATTTCACGTCCAATTTTTCGGTACATTATGCGTAGTTGTTGTGCTTAATATGATGTTGTCAAATCCCATTAAAGTTCAGTGCACTGCACAGCTTTAAAAACAGGTTACAATTTGCATTCTATAAAGAAAAAGGAAGAACTGCAGTTCTGAAGTCAAGCTGAATCTTATTAAAATTATCTGTTCAATTGTTACATTTGTAGCTGGGGTAATTTTGAGGCATTAGCTGAGACACATATGAAAATGTCAGTGTGCCAACTAATGACAATGAAAGCAAAAGGAATATATCTCTGAAACTCAATAAAGCTCCTTTTGCTGCTGACATAAATTTGATGATAATCCGAGGAAATGAATAAGAGACCCTACAGTTTGAATAGGAATTACCTTTTTCTATTAAATTACTTTAGTGCTTTTCCACTCGGCCTGCATCTCCGTTGCTCACGCCACAAAGAGTTTTTCTCTCTCTCTCTCTCTCTCTCTACGAACGAAGGAAATCCTTACAAGAATAAATTTCCTATTGACAGAATATCGCTCATGTTTGATTCGGAGGGATTTCAAAAGACACGCGGTTTAGAAACAAGGAAAGGATTGATATTTTTCTCCAAAAGATGGACAGATAGAAGAAAGAGGCTGATAGCTAGTCCGGTGGCAGCACAAGAAGAAGAACATTAATATATTTTTGGGTATGCTCCATTTGTGGGAAAGCCTCATATTCGCAGGAAATGGCCTTAGTAACCCTGATGAAAACCAACTGAAGCTAGGGGAGTGGGAATTCTAAATATTTGAGGTTAGCTGTGATCTTGGATGCTTTTTCGACTCCAGACGCTGATGCTGTAGTGTTGTTCCATCAGCTTCACACAATGGAAATTGCATTGAAACCTAGACACAAAAGGTGCTTCTTCAAAAGGCAACTGGACTGCTATTATTATTATTTTTTCCCGTAGAAGAAGAAGAAGAAGAAGAAGAAGAAGAAGAAGAAGAAGAAGAAGAAGAAGAAGAAGAAGAAGAAGAAGAAGAAGAAGAAGAAGAAGAAGAAGAAGAGAAGGAGGAGGAGGAGGAGGAGAAGAAGAAGAAGAAGAAGAAGAAGAAGAAGAAGAAGAAGAAGAAGAAGAAGAAGAAGAAGAAGAAGAAGAAGAAGAAGAAGAGAAGGAGGAGGAGGAGGAGGAGGAGGAGGAGAAGAAGAAGAAGAAGAAGAAGAAGAAAAGAAGAAGAAGAAGAAGAAGAAGAAGAAGAAGAAGAAGAAGAAGAAGAAGAAGAAGAAGAAGAAGAAGAAGAAGATGTTTCGCTTCCTCACCCAAGGAGCTTCATCGTGGTGCAACATTTAAGGTGCTAGTTCTTACCTTTAAAGCCCTACATGGCTTAGGCCCGGGATACCTGCAGGACCGTCTGCTGCCAGGAACGACTTCCCATCGCCCAGTGCGCTCACACAGAGAAGGCCTCCTCAGGGTGCCGTCGGCCAGACAATGTCGGCTGGTGACCCCCAGGGGGAGGGCCTTCTCTGTGGGAGCGCCAACCCTATGGAACCAGCTCCCCCCTGAGCTCCAGATGACCCCAGACCTCCGGTCCTTTCGCCGTGACCTTAAGACATTTCTTTTCCAACAGGCCGACCTGGACTGACGATAATGGGGTTTTTAAATCTGGTTTTAAGGTTTTAGATATAGTTTAATTTTTAATTTTAACATTTGTATTCTCTTGTATTTTTATTGTTGTTAGCCGCCCTGAGTCCTTTGGGAGATAGGGCGGCATATAAGTCCCATTAAATAAATAAATAAATAAATAAATAAATAAATAAATAAATAAATAAATAAATAAAATAATAATAATAATAATAATAATAATAATAATAATAATAATAATAATAATAATAATAATAATAATAATAATAATAATAATAATAAACCTTTATTGTCAACATCGCCTCTCTCCAGTCTGCAACACAGCCCTTGCAGCAATTTTGTTTAATCGTTTAATCGTTTTTAATTTTTGTATCTTGTTTTTTTAATATGTATTGCCCTGTTCACCACCCTGAGTCCTTCGGGAGAAGGGTGGTATACAAATAAAATTAATAATAATAATAATAATAATAATAATAATAATAATAATAATAATAATAATAATAATAATAATAATAATAATAATAATAATAATTGCCAGAGAGAGTACTAACGACTGGATGTCTGCAAAGAAATGTAATTCTTACATTTCCTCACCACCACCATCAGAACCTATCCTCACACACACACACACACACACACACACAAACACAAACACACACCATCATAACTGATGAAGCTTCTTGGATGAGAAGCAAAATGTTTTCTTCTTCTTCCTCCAGGAAAAAAATAAACCCAGTCCATTTGTCTTTTGAAGTAACTTTTTCAAGATTTTTTTCTGCTTCCTTCAACGAAGCAGAATAACAGAAAAACAGAACGAGAAGGGACCTTGGAGGTCTTCTAGTCCATCCCCTTGCTCAAGCAGGAGACCGTAATCCGTTCCAGACAGGAAACTCGATACCATTCAAGACAAATGGCTGTCCAATCTCTTCTTAAAAGCTTCCA
This sequence comes from Vipera berus, assembly GCF_964194415.1. Lineage (NCBI taxonomy): Eukaryota > Metazoa > Chordata > Lepidosauria > Squamata > Viperidae > Vipera > Vipera berus. The sequence goes on along the minus strand of NC_138207.1, from coordinate 101,410,679 downwards.
ACGATGGAGCACCCAAAATTTCTGGAGGCAAGCTTTTTCCACCGGTGGATTGTTCTCACTGATAGGAAAGTTCTCCTTAGTTCAAGGTTGGTTCTCTCCTTGAGTAGATCCTGAACGTTTCTATCTCAGAGAAGTTAGAAAATCAGGCAGCAGGGGGAAAAAAATCTACTTACAAACTCACAGAAGGCCATGTGGTAGATCAGGGTCCCTAACTATCAAGAAAGAGGCCTTTATTCTGCAGAGGGAATGATTTGGCTAATCATAAGAGCATCATCATCATCCAGCTTCTAGTCAACTTATTCTCCAAGGCAGGACAAGAAACAACAGATTGAAACTAACCAAGGAGAGAAGCAACCTAGAACTAAGGAGAAACTTCCTGACAGGGAGAACAATTAACCAGTGGAACAACCTGCCTCCAGAAGTTGTAGATGCTCCAGCACTGGAAGTTTTTTTTAAAAAGAGATTAAACAACTATTTGTCTGAAATGATATAGGGTCTCCTGCCTGAGCAGGGGTTGGACTAGAAGATCTCCAAGTCCCCTTCCAACACTGTTATTTTATTTTTTTGTTACTTGGATTACAATGGAGACCAGAAATGAATTTGGATTGGCAAAAGGGACTATTGAGAATGGGGATGTTTAAATTTGGGCTCAGGGTCACAGGTCCCTAAGACCGGTATTTCTTAAATCAAAAATGTAAATTATGATGACTTTTCAACTTGATATTGTGTTCTTACAACTAAGAGGTCCCTTTTTTCTTTTTTTCTTTTTTTGGACATTTCTGGAAATAAGATTCTGTTCTGTTCTGTTCTGTTCTGTTCTGTACTATTTGGTTCTATTTATTATTTCTTTCTGCCATTCTATTCTATTCTATTCTATTCTATTCTATTCTATTCTATTCTATTCTATTCTATTCTATTCTATTCTATTCTATTCTATTCTATTCTATTCTATTCTATTCTATTCATTCTAATTCTAATTCTAATTCTATTCATTCTATTTCTAATTCTAATCCTATTCCTTTCATCTAAAATGTTAGAAAGTTTTATATAGTCTCTATCCACCCTCACTAACCTTATATTTTAATTCTGTTCTATTCTATTCTATTCTATTCTATTCTATTCTATTCTATTCTATTCTATTCTATTCTATTCTATTCTATTCTATTCTATTCTATTCTATTCATTCTAATTCTAATTCTAATTCTATTCATTCTATTTCTAATTCTAATCCTATTCCTTTCATCTAAAATGTTAGAAAGTTTTATATAGTCTCTATCCACCCTCACTAACCTTATATTTTAATTCTGTTCTATTCTATTCTATTCTATTCTATTCTATTCTATTCTATTCTATTCTATTCTATTCTATTCTATTCTATTCTATTCTATTCTATTAATTCTACTCTATTCTGTTCATTCTAATTCTAATTCTAATCCTAATCCTAATCCTAATCCTAATCCTAATCCTAATCCTAATCCTAATCCTATTCTATTCTATTCTATTCTATTCTATTCTATTCTATTCTATTCTATTCTATTCTATTCTATTCTATTCTATTCTATTCTATTCCTATTCTATTCTATTCTATTCTATTCTATTCTATTCTATTCTATTCTATTCTATTCTATTCTATTCATTCTATTCTATTCTGTTCATTCTAATTCTAATTCTAATTCTAATTCTAATTCTAATTCTATTCCTATTCCTATTCTATTCTATTCTATTCTATTCTATTCTATTCTATTCTATTCTATTCTATTCTATTAATTCTATTCTATTCTGTTCATTCTAATTCTAATTCTAATTCTATTCCTATTCCTATTCCTATTCCTATTCCTATTCCTATTCTATTCTATTCTATTCTATTCTATTCTATTCTATTCTATTCTATTCTATTCTATTCTATTCTATTCTATTCTATTCTAGTATGATTATCTTTGGGTATAATATACATGTCTAGATTCCACCTTACGAAGCCCTCTTAGGTGATCTGAGTACAGAAAAGCTGTACTCTGCAAGGATGATATAGAAAGAGAGGAGCTATTTTCTCTCTCTTAATAATGCTAGATCTTCAGATCCACCCATCCACTGAAGCAGAAGGCAGGTAGTTTTAAGACCAACCGAAGGAAATGCTTTCGTCACCCCAGGCATAAATAAACTCTGGAATTTGCTGCCAGCCACTGAAGCCAATTTGGAGAGGCTCAGACGGGAGAGGTCTGTAGAAGAACACCCGCCAGCTCTTGGCTAACTCTTAGGCAGCATGTTTGTTATACTGTTCGGGTTGCTGAGAAACAACTGTGAAAGGGAGGTATTGTCTTACAGGCCAAGCTTGTGAGCTTCCCAGAAGTATCCAATTGTCCTCAAAGTACATAGAAGATAAACTAGAGAGGACTAGGGCAGCTCTGCCCAACCTGGGCGACTTTTAAGACTTGTGGACTTCAAGTCCCAGAATTCCCCAGCCAGCATGTATTCACCAGAGCACCCACCGTTCTCTGTGGGCGCGCCGGATTTATGGAACCATCTTCCGGCCGAGCTCCGGATGGCGCCCGACCTCCGCTCCTTCCGGCGCGATCTCAAAACCTACCTTTTTGAACAAGCTGGCCTGGCCTGATGGGATGGGGTTGGGTTTTATAAATCGGTTTTAACCTATTTTAATGTGTACTAATTTATTCATGGGCATTGTTGTTTAATTGCTTTTAATTTTTGTATCTTGTTTTTTAATATGTATTGCCCTGTTCACCGCCCTGAGTCCTTCGGGAGAAGGGCGGTATACAAATTAAATTAATCAATCAATCAATAAATAAATAAGAAGGCAGGACAAGAAACAACGGATGGAAACTGATCAAAGAGAGACAGTGGCGTAGCGTGGGGGGTGCAGGGGGGGCCGGCCGCACCGGGCGCAACATCTGGGGGGGGCGCGCTCGCACTGAGCTGCTCAGGGAGCCCCAAGGGCTGCACAGAGTCGGCTTGGCTCCACTCTCGAGCTGCTCTTTCTTGCAAAGCGAAATGAGTCCGGCAGGTGAGATGGGCGGCCACATAAACTGAATAAAATAAATAGAAGCGGCCAACTCTCCGCCCAGGCTCAGGCCAACCACAAGCGCCCCGCAGGCGCCCTGGCAGGTTTGGCCGAGCGAAGACGGACCCGCTGGCCGGCCGGCCTAGCTTCGTGCGCATGCGTGGCTTTATTTAGCGGGGCTCACGTGCGAGCTTGAATGCAGCGGCTCTTGCAGGTCGGAGCCCCGCCCAGCCGCCCTCGAGAGGGACCCGGAAGCATCCCGCATGCGCGCGACTCTTCTTGGAAAGTCTACGCCGCTGCGGGGCGCGTCTTTTCAGCAGTGCCATGACATCACCGCCCGCCCGCCCCTCTATTTCCGCTTCCGGTTGCCTTGCCCCGTCCCGGGTGCTGACAACCCACGCTACGCCACTGAAGAGAGAAGCAACCTGGAATTAAGGAGAAACTTCCTGACAGTGAGGACCATTAACCAGTGGAACAGAAGTTGTCTCCAGAAATCATGTGCGTTCCATTACTGGAGGTTTTTAAGAAGAGGCTGGACAATCACTTGTCTGAGATAGTATAGGCTGTCCTGCTTGAGCAGGATGATGGCAAATCTTCTGGAGAAAAGTTCCAAGATGGTGGAAAGCGCTTTAATAAAACTGTTTGGAATTGCTGCTCTCCACGTTAAAAGCTGCCCAGGGCAGAAATGAAAAAAAGCAGCTATTGTCCGGGCAGAGTTTGATATTCAGAAGTTACAACCATTCATTCCTTCATTCATTTCATCAATAAAAGTAATCAAGGAATCAAACTGCTGCAATTTCAACTTGGTCGTTTCTCCAGGTTTCTTTAATTACTCAGTATTTTTGACCACAAGTTCTTTCTCAAATCTCAACGCAGCAAATGCTTGACGTTACTATAAAGTTGTATTCTGCGGCTATGCAATAGCTTGTTAACATCACCCATAACCTTCATAAATGAGTTTGTAATGAGACAACCTTGTTGTTATACAGTAGGCGTGATTGATGCCATGTATGAGTCAAATGAAGCCACAGTGACCATCTCAATAACACGAACAGCTGCTAAATTTTCATTTAGCAGAATGAGTTTGGAAAACTTTGAGCAGATTGCTTTCACAAGGCTGCTTTCAACAAAAGGAAACATAATTAACGAGCTAATATCAGCATGTGTCTGGCTAAGCTAATGAATATCAAATTACACAGAAACCTGTATAAATCATCATTATCCTGAATTTTAATTGAACTTGCAATTAAACATGACAAATTTTATATACACTAAACCTTTAATTTATACTTTCAAACATGGAATAATTTATCATTTTTAGTATTTCATAGTTAATTTCCCAATATGTACACTTCTAATTAACAAGGAGAGGCTTAAAAAAATGAAGAAAAAAAATCACGAACAGCTTTCCTGGTTAGAAAATTTAATTTCTATAGACTGTACTTGAAGATGATAACAACTTTATGATAAAAAATCAGCAATTAACTAACCCCATATTTTCACTACAGATTAATATCTGTTTTTCAAGACAATTCTAAAAAACAGAGTTGGGTAACAAACAGACAAAAAAGACACCCTCCCAAATCACCATAATATTTGCGTAAGATGCTTACCAGTAAAAATGAAGAAACTCCTTAATGTTTTATAAGACAAACCTTGAATAAAAGCTATAAATATAAGCCACAATTTATGAAATGACGATAAACTTGCAGCTATCTCCTGTGCCTATTTCTCCAGAAATTAATCTCACTGATTTCTACTCAGATATAATAGCTTAAAATGGCAGACAAAAATACGAGGACAATTTGGAAATAAAACTCCATTTGGTTATCAACGGCAGATACTTGCAGATACAGAACTTTTATTATACACGTTAGAAAACATTACAAGACTTTTCGACATAATCGCCATTCAAATCGAGGCCTTTGTCATAACGTCTTGCAAGGTTTGAAATTCCTGAGTAGTTGTTGCTTCACTAGCCGTACCCCTTTGGCATCCTCACATTTGGAGGGATTTTCTATGGCACCACTTCACAATAATGCTTGCCCGCACACCGCTAGACACACCCAAGAACTTTTGAAACAACTGTCTTGCTTGGCAATGGAAAAATAGGGCTCAATTGGTTTTCTAAGTTGAGCACTATCTATAATTCTCAGAAAGAAACTTCTAAGCCTGGTGGAACTCCAGGACTAGGACTAGGGGGGGGGGACATGAATTCACAAGCAAAATTTACAAGCAAAACTTTGCGAGGGTGGATATTTTCTCCCTTCTTGTGATCTTCTAAGTTAGAGTACAAGGAAATTTCATTTTAATGAATGCCGATTAGTCTACATTCAAAGTGACCATAAAGTTATTATTCTATTCTTCCATTCTACTCTATTCTATTCTAGAGGCGGGAAGCAGACGGCCCTTATTTATTTATTTGCCACACATTGTCACACCAGTCCCCGGCCCAACCTTGTCTCAACTTATCAAGACTGCCGAGAGAGATAAGCTTCTTCTCAGTTACAAGATGTCACTAATAATCAAACTTCCAGGGCCGCCATCTCCTAAAGAGACTTCCAGAGCCATCCAGGTCAAGGGAATTAACTGCCACCAGTCTCTGTGAAAAACTAAGCTCATCAATCTCAGAGTAATTAGAATAGCAGCTTTGGAAAAAAAAAGTTGGGCCAACATTGACTGGCTGATTTTTTTTTTTTCCTCTCCTCTCCCTGAAAAAGAGCCTGGATTTTGTTCTTGCCTCTTAAAGAAAAAAGAAAAAATGGATGTGAAAGTTAATGATAAGTACCAGCGACGTTGTCGTGGCGACGGGGACAAACAATTCCCTGTGTCCTGCAGAAGAGAAACCGTGGCCTGGTGGATTTATGGCTGGAGGGATCACCACGAATGATTGTCCTAATATGCTGTCAAATCCATTATTGTTTTGAATCTTTTTTTTTTTTTTTGCTTTGAGTTCCTGACCAGGCAGAAATAAATTGATTAAGAAATGCTGAATTTTCTCCTACTGAGGCTAAAACAATAGAATTCTTTATAGAATAGAATTCTATTCTATATAAGATATAATTATATAATATATGCTATATAATATATAGTATGGAACTCTGTTCTATATAATATATAATACATATTTATAATTATATCTTATATAGAATAGAATTCTGTTCTATATAATATATAATTATATAATGTATAATATATAGAATAGTATTCTAGTCTGTATAACATAAATGATATAATATAATAAATAATATACAGTATTCTATTCTATATAATATATAATTATGTAATATAATATATAATATATAATATATAATATATAATAGAATTCTATTCTATATAGTATATACAGTAATTATGCAATATAATGTATTATATAATATATAGAATAGAATTCTATTCTATGTAATAAAGAATTCTATTATATATGTATAAGTATATAACTATACATTATATATTATATAGAATGCAATTCTATTCTATAAAGAATTTTATTTTTACATATTTTTTACAAATTCACATTACAAGTAGCCCTCAGCTTTATAACCACAATTGGGACCAGAATTTCTCTGGATAAGCGAGGCCATTGTTAAGTCAGTTGTGCTAATTTCATGGTCATTTTTGCCATGACTCTTAAGGAAATCACTGCAGTCCTTAAGTGGATCACATGGTCCTTAAGCAAATCTGGCTTCCCCCATTGATTTCACTTGTCGGACACCAGCTTAGGGGTGAGGTGTCACAAAATGGCGATCCCCTGACCCCGGGACAGTGCAACCGTCAACGATAGCGGCCAGTTGCCAAGCGCACAATTTCTGATCATGTGACCGTATGGAGGCTTCCCCAGTCGTAAGTGCGAGGTCCGGTCCTGTAAGTGGAGGACAATCTGCAGTTGGCTTTAAGGCACCATAAAGTCATTTATCAGGTGCTGTAAGAGCAACAAGCAAGAGGCAGAGTTGCAAAACTGTCATTCCTGATCTTGTGAAACACAAAACGAATCCTATCGGTTAGTTCCACTGTGACCAGTTTGACCAGCACTATGGCTTTGTCCAAAGTGGGCAATAAGAATTTATTCAGATCAATACATGAACTGTCAATGCTGCTAACATCGGATGTTCCTGCTTTGACAACAGCTTTAAGACCTGTGAGCTTCAATTTCCAGAATTCTCCAGTGAACAGGAATTCTGGGAGATGAAATCCACGCATTTCCAAGTTTGAAAAACACTTCTTTAAACTTATCACCTCCCCCAAATTCATATGTTGCCTCTCAAGCATTTTTAATGGGCATTTTTAGTCATGATCTTAATTTCATTTTAAAAGCACACACTCCCTTTTTTTAAAAAAAAAATCTGAGCTGTCCCAGTAAGAAATATAGGGAAGAAACTTATTAAATGCAAATAGAAGCAAAATGATTGCTTTCACAATAAACGGAGGTTTAGCAGCGTTTGCCACTTTTCATGCTTCCTAAACATTCCGTGAAGGTTGCCCTGGGAATTTATCCCTGATTAGAAATTATGAAACAATTTCTCATTATTGTAGGCAAATTCCCTGGCTGGTTCTCTTTTGTTCATCATCTGTTGTCTTTGCGGCTGTTGTTCTTATTATCTGGGAACTATTTCAGAAAGAAGAGAAGTATTTATACAGTCACGTGGGTTCATATCCTGGTCAGGAATCTCTCTAGAATTGCTTTATTCAATTATTCATTAATCATTCAGATGCAGATACAACTATTAGGTGTAAATTGAGCTTTCTTGCTGTTGTTCTCTCTCCAGTTGCCGTAACTATACGCGAAATAAGTTTCGTTGTTTGCACCAATAGGACCCAAAAGTGCTCTCAGCTCCCTTGTCTGAGCTGTGCGTAAAATTTCTGGGTATCTAAAGAGCATGTCTGTCTCTGTACATGGATATCTGAAGCACATAAGTAGCAGCCAGCTTTAATTGGCTATCAGCTTTTCTTGCCCCATTAGTAGCTATAACAAGAGGATAGAATGGGGGGGGGCGGGGGAACCCTCCAAGCTTTCCTTAGAATCATTAACATAATTTGATAACTGAGGCTACTTGATTTCTGACTTCTGAACTCTGACTTCAGGCTCAGCGTAAGATGAAACTTCCTTGATTGGGTTGGCTTCTTAAAATAAATAAATAAAAAAAAATCCAGGAGCATTTCACATTATATTGTTAACTGTAATTAATGTTCCTGCTTGTCACAAGTTGCATTAAATGAACGGTATTAAAGGAATGGTAGCGGTGATAAAAGATGGGAGAAAGATACACACACACACACACACACACACACATGCCATTCTCTCTAAACGGTTCTGTGTAATTTAAGTTAGGAAAGGATAAAAAAAAATAACCAATATAAATTAAGTACGTTCCTTCCTCTCCCCATCAAGAGCTGCCTGAAGAAAGCGCCCACTTTCAGATAAATATGACATTCTGTTAATGTCCACATCATCCTATCAGAGTTAATACATGCATGCTTAAAAACTGAATTTTTAAAAAGACCAACATCAACTAAACGAATGCATTTAGTCATTTTTAATTTCCCCCCCCCCTCGCTTTTCTGGTACTGAAAATTTCTAAAAATGTTCAGTGCCCATCTTTAGACATATAATATGTCCAGCTTTACATCAACATTAGATTTTAGTGGGATATTGTTATTGGCATGTTGTTTGTAGTTATATTAAAGGGGAGTTAAAGCACATTATGAATTTGGTTAATTGTATATTATGCATAATTTTTATTTAGAATATGATTATTGTAACTATAATCCTGTATTTAGCTCTGGGAAGTGGGGGGGCGGAAGTGGGCGGGTTTGGGGTGGGAGGGATTTGGGGATGTATTGTAAAATTTTGTTTTTGTAAAACTCTTTAATAAAAAACAACAACATTAGATTTAAGAAAACCTACTTCATTTTCCAAGTCGATCCTACGCATAACTACTCAAAAGTAAATCTCCTGTGTTTAAGGGAACCCTAACCAAGAAAGAATTTTAAGGTTCATTTTGGATACAAATCTGCTATTAAGAATATCATTATTATGCATTGTTAAGAATAGACAAGAAGTTCAAGTGACCAGTATGTTTAGATGAATGAACAATTTCAGACTTGTTGAATATTACGGGACAATCGCATAAACAGCTATCAGCTGTTTATGAGGAATTAGTCAAAATCAAAAGTAGCTGAATTGTTTCGGAACGAATAGGAGTGATTTTACAAGCAAAATGTTTTGCAAATTTGATGTGAAAGCCCCTTGGAGAGAAAAATGTAACTAAGTTAACCAGAAGAAAATAATTCTTCTGGATGACATCCCTCTGATCCTAAAAATCGTTTGGCATAAATCTAACAAGCTTATATTCACTTGGATTCAGCCCAAACCTCTTTCCATTCTTGTAGCCATGTCCTTTGATCCTTTCTCTTCCTCAAAACCCAAGGAAATTAAAATCTGAATTCCAGGAAGGGATTCTTAGGAGCTAAAGTATCAAGTTCCCCCAGGTCCCCTTTGACAGATCAAACAAAATCCCCCTGGATCCATTAATCACTAAGGATGTTCTGCTTTAATAGGTCTCCTAACTATGGAGAGTTTAAGATGCTTAATAAATCTACATGCTATCAGGTTCACCATTTTTTTTCCTGTTGACAAGATCTCCAGCCACTAATCACCTTGTTTATTAACAGCAAAAAATCAGATTAAAATCAGACCACTTTGTCTCATGGGTTGCAATTTAGGAAGGTTCACTCCCTAGGGCAGACATGTCAAACTCGCGACGTCATGTGGCATCGCGTGATGTATCGGAGCTTTTTTCCCATTGCCGGCAATGGGGTGGGGGTGGTTTCATTGTGATGTGTCCGGCCCGTGGGCTGGCAGTTTGACACCCCTGCGCTAGGGGAATGGAGTAACATTTCTGTGCTTGGATTAACAATCAGTAATTCCCAAACACGTCAAGAATTCACATTCCGATTATCCTTCTTTTAGTGATGTACATGCTTTAAACGTCTTGAAGGCAGAAGCCCTTTTCAGGCATTCTTGAAATCACTTAAATGTGAGCCAGCCGTGTGGGGCGGCAGCCAAAAAAGCTAATGCTATCCTTGGTTGTATAAACAGAGGCATAGAATCAAAATCAAGTGAAGTATTAGTACCACTTTATAAACCCTAGTGAGGCCACACCTGGAATACTGCAGGCAGTTTTGGTCACCATACTACAAAAAAGATGTTGAGACCTTGGGAAAAGTTCAGAGAAGAACAACTAAGATGATTAAAGGCCTGGAGACTGAAACATAGGAAGAACGGCTGCAGGACTTGGGTCTGGCTAGTCTAAGGAAAAGAAGAAACAGGGGTGATATGATGGCAGTATTCCAGTATCTGAGGGGCTGCCACAAAGAAGAGGGGGGCAGGTTGTTCACCAAAGCACCAGAGGGAAGGACGAGAAACAATGGTTTGAAACTGAATGAAGAGAGAGGCAACCTGGAATTGAGGAGAAACTTTCTGACAGTGAGGACAATCAACCAGTGGAACAGCTTTGCCTTCAGAAATCGTGGCCGCTCCATCACTGGAGGTTTTTCAGAAGAGACTAGACAGTCACCTGTCTGAGATGGTTCTCCTGCTTAAGCAGGGTGTCAACGCTGCTAACATCGAATGTTATTGCTTGACAAGAGATGAAGAAGTAGCTATTTCATATGTTAAACTTGTGCATTGCTTTAAGACTTGTGCATTGCTTTAGTTTAAATTTGGGAGGAGGGAAGAGTAGGGATGCACTTTCAAGGCCATTTGTCTCTCTAAAGAAGATAAGGCTTTGGTGGTTCTTCTAACCAAAGGGAAACTGATTCTTTAAACTAATTGGACAATATGATTAATGACAAAATTAGAAAGGTGGAGAATTGTGTTTTAATATATTGTGCAAGGGGCGGAGATTTCAGATTCCAGCTTCCTTCGAGCAAGCATTTGTCGGTGTATTAGGCTAATAAAGGACTTTTAAGGTAAACAGTGCCTCAAAGTCACTCGAAAAGCCCATAGTCGGAAACTTGACACAGGGAGCTGGACTAGAAGACCTCCAAGGTCCCTTCCAGCTCTATTCTATTCTAACCCAAGGAAGGAACACCAAGGGAGCAAAGAGAAGCTATTCCTGAAGACCTTTCCCCCTTCACACCGCTGCTGGTTTCAACAAAGCATGTTGCATTTTTGCAGAGAAGTTGTTCCCAATAACTCACACCTTCCTTTCAGACTCTCTTCCAGCAAAGTGGAACATCATTTGGATTCCCAACCAACCAAACACCCCAAATTATAAAAATTGCCCTAATTATTCATCAGTCCTTCTGGAAGGAACTTCATGGGTAGGTTCCGAATACCAGCAAATGGCCAGGTGGTATCTGCCATGGCAAAAGCCGTGATGTCTCTGCTCTGCTCTCATCAAACCCGAGCAATTAAGTACAATCAAGTGGGTGTTAATTGGATATAATGGAACCATCTCCAGCCAGCCTGAGCCTACTATTTTGCCTCTTGCTAGTAATTATGAACACTAAGTACTCTTCCTAATCTCCTCCTTTCCCATGAAGCCAAAGAGAGGTGCGCTATTTACTCAGCTGACGGCTTGTTTTGTCCGCAATTTAGTTTGTTTTAAGCCAAGGAACTCATCATTTGCCAAGCTGTCACCAGCTGCTGGCACCGGACAAAAGGGTGAGAGACTCCTCCGTGACAACCCTTCGGAGGGTTCCAGCCAAGAGAAAAGGGCTGATCTTAATTAAACTGACCCCGGGTGACATCTACAGTAGCAGCCGCACCTGGACATCCAAAGAGTGAAAAATTGAAGTTATAAATTTCGTATCGCTGGGCCCAGCTTACAGCAGGTGCGTGCATCTCATTCTGAATGGGAGTCTGTTTCCCCTTCAGCAAGGATGATGGGTTTTATCCTCCCATCATCAGGATGGGGGTGCGACTTTGATATTATTGTTTGGGAGGGAAAGAAAGCGCTCCGCTCTCAGATGACTAGCAATGGGACGCAAGAAGAGACTCTGATTGAGAGATAGAAAGAAGAAACGGAATAGCCACAGGCAAGCAGGTGCTGGAGGGGGCAGCTTATGGCCCACCTACTTACAAATTCCTCCCTCTTTCCAATAAGCGCAGGGCTGTTTCCAAATCTCACTCTACGGGGATGACATGGTGTCACTAGCAGATAGGATTTCTCCACTCAAGGAAATGTGTGGGTCCTTCTGAAACAGAGCTGGAGAGGGCAAAAGGACATCTTTGCCAAGAGAGATCTATTTGCAGAAGATAAGCTGCACTTGGGAAATGATTGCATACGCTGATGGCCAAGCACTGTGCGGTCCCACTCATGCACAAACCTATTCCACGGGTGTTAAGGAGTGTTCTCTAAAGCTTCCAAGCCTGAACTGTTATTCCCCAGCAATTCCTCATGCCGGCACCAGCTGAACCCCAGTGAGTTCCACAGGCTACTCAAATGAAGCCAATACTAGTCCTAAGGCAAAGGCAAGTCCACGAGACAAGGCAAAGCAAGGCAAGGCAAAGGTAACAACTGAAGAGACACAATCCAAAGTTCAAGGCAAGAACATACAGCAAAGAAACAAACATGTTGTTCCTAGCATCGCCTCCATCTGTCTGCTGTTCTAAATAGCCAGCTTCTGTTGCAGCCCATCAAGAGGGGCGAGGCTGCCTCCTCATGAGTAATAGGGCTGACCTTCTCTGCTCCTGCCTTTTCTTTGCCCTACGTGTTCTCAGATCAGGTGCAGCAAGCAGTTCTTCTTCCTCATCCCTGACTGGCTGCAGCTGCCTGCTTCTGCCAAATCCCTCTCAGACGGCTGCTTGGATCCATTGACCAACTTCCCTCCTGATGTGCCTGGAATGGGTTCATCCTCCTCTGCGCTGACATCTCTAGAGGTATCTGGGGAAGCGTCCAGGGGAGTCATCACAAGCACAAAGGATCGGGACCATGCATCAAATTGCAGTTCAAAAGATTTACAGTATTGCTCAAGTCTATACACAGGCAATTAGTCAACTAAACTTCAGTATTAAATTGGCGCCAGATGAGGGTCAATGGAATTCAAGAGGGCTTGTACTTGGAACGTTTGTGACAATGTAAAAACTCCAAGCTAATGGCACACTTAATTCCACCTCCCAGTTCTGCCTGCTCTTCTCCTGCAGTCACTGTTATTTAGTCGGTAAGATTTTAGCAAAACAGGAGGAGAACTTAAAATGAGCGAGGATTTTATTTTCCCTGCAACAACAATATAGTAAAAAGTAAACATATAAGACCCAAAATGGCATGAAGAGTAAGAAACAAGCATTGACTTCACTCATTGATTGATTACATTTATTTATTAAATTTATATGGCCTAAAAAAAATCATAGGAGTGAATTTTGTTATCCCCTTTAAGGAGTATTCTTTGTTCTGAAGGGGTAAGATAATTCCTTCAAGTGCCAAATAAAGCATTTTCTTAAAGAAAACTTTCTACTAGAATGTGAAATGTATAATAATAATCTTTGCATTAAATATATTTAATCTTTATTCACACCTAAGATATCACTAGATTTCTATAAGACAAATTATTCTTTCTTACTTTCTTACACTAGAAGTAACATTTAAGGAAGAAAAATAATTTTGCTCAGCCACTAACAGGTCATACAAAGTTCCAGGAAAATGTGGATTACTACTGCAATCCTGATATTTTTCTGGTTTGGGGTTATGATTTGTTATTCCAAATATTCCTTTGCAACTATTTATGGACATTTTATTAATGTGTAGGATCTGTTCTTCTGACATATGGCTAAAACTGTATAATGGCAAGCTGCTATTTGACAATAAATGATTGATTAATTGACTTTCAGAACGGGGTTTCCTTCATAAATCTATTGGAGTTGTCAAGCATGAAAAGTAGAATGAAATTGACAGTGAAACTAAAGGCTGCAAAAGAGAAGCCAAAGTGTTTATGCAGGATCTGGGGTATAGAGATAATAATAATAATAATAATAATAATAATAATAATAATAATAATAATAATAATAATTATTATTATTATTATTATTATTATTATTATTATTATTATTATTATTTTATTTATATACCGCCCTTCTCCCGAAGGACTCAGGGCGGTGAACAGGGCAAACGTATAAAAATACAAAAGTTAAAAAGAATTAAACATAATGCCCAAGCTAAAAACAGTAAATACATATATTAAGAACAACAATAAAAACCCCAACCCATCCCCCATCCCCCATTATGCCTGCCTGTCTATCTACCTAGCTATCTATCATTGCGAAAACAACTACAAAAAAATAAAACCAAGCTTTTTGCAAATAATGTATTTTGAGGTATCCTTCTAGTTGTCCTACTCTGCATTCCATTCTGTCTTCTTAGTCACCATACTACAAAAAAGATGTTGAGACCTTGGGAAAAGTTCAGAGAAGAGCAACTAAGACAGGGGTCTTCAAACGTGGCCCTGTTATGACTTGTGGACTTCAACTCCCAGAATTCCTCAGTCCCAATCTCTCCTCTGAATGCTTCCATGAGCAATTATTTTATAGCCTGTTTATTGAGATACCCCCCAAAATGTTATTTTTTTTTTTTGCTTTGACAATGACAAGACTCTTGGCTTTGACAACAGACAATTACTCATAGATTACTATAGATCAGGGGTGTACAAACTTGGCAAATTTAAAACCTGTGCACTTCAACTCCAGGAATTCCTCAGCCAACACGGGAGCTGAAGTCACAAGCCTTAAAATTGCCAAGGTTGGACACCCCTGCTATGAATAATTCTGCATCAATACCTCATTCTAAGAATGTCTGTGGAGATTCTCAGTCATCCAGGTCAGCTGAAGAAGCTTCTTGGATGAGAAGTGAAATGTCTTCAAAGAAAAACAAGAAAATATTTAAAAAAAGCACCTTTGGGACTCAATCTAAGAAGAATTCCAGGTTTCCCTTGATAAATCAGAAGAGCAGTGATTTTGGTAGCATTAAACCTTGCGGGTCACAGCAACTCAGCTGCGCGAGTTGTGATGGGAGTTTCCCGATACTCCCATGTAACACCTCTACTCCACGAGCTGCATTGGCTCCCGGTTGCCCTCCGGGTGAGATTCAAGGTGCTGGTGATGACCTATAAAGCCCTAAATGGCTTGGGTCCGGGATATCTGAGGGAACACCTGCTGCCGGCATCAAGCTCCCTTCGTCCAGTGCGCTCCCACAGGGAGGGTCTTCTCAGGGTACCGCCGGTAAGAGACTGCCGGCGGACAACACCCAGGGATAGGGCCTTCTCAGTGGGGGCGCCTGCCCTTTGGAACCAGCTGCCAGTGGAGCTTAGGACCGCCCCCGACCTCCGTTCGTTCCGCCGGGACCTGAAGACCTGGCTCTTCGAGCTCTCTGGCCCAGGCTGAGAATTTTAATTTAATTTAATTTAATTTAATTTAATTTAATTTAATTTAATATCATTTCTATACCGCCCTTCTCCCGAAGGACTCAGGGCGGTGTACAGGGCAAGAATAAAACACAGAAATTTACAAAAATTAAAAGATAATTAAATGCATGCCCGATTAAAATACAATTGATACATAGTAAAAACCCCAATAAGAATGATAAAAAACCCCACCAATCCCCCCTCAGGCCAGGCCGGCTTGCTCGAACAAGTATGTTTTCAGATCGCGGCGAAAGGAGCGCAGATCGGGCGCCGTCCGGAGCTCAACCGGTAACTGGTTCCATAGCTCCGGGGCGCCCACAGAGAAGGATCTCCCCCTGGGGGCCACCAGACGGCATTCTCTGACCGGTGGCACCCTGAGGAGGCCCTCTCTGTGGGAACGCACAGGGCGCAGGGAGCTTGATGCCGGCAGCAGATGTTCCCTGAGGTACTCCGGCCCCATGCCATGGAGGGCTTTGAACACCATTACTAGCACCTTGAATCTCACCCGGAAGACAACTGGCAACCAATGCAGCTCACGGAGCAGAGGTGTCACGTGGGAGTATCGGGAAACTCCCAACACAACTCTCGCGGCTGCATTCTGTACCAGTTGGAGCCTCCGGGTGGTCCTCAAGGGAAGCCCCATGTAGAGGGCGTTGCAGTAGTCTAGACGAGAGGTCACGAGTGCGTGAGTGACCGTGCATAAATCATCCCGGCTTAGATAGGGCCGCAACTGGCGCACCAGGCGAACCTGGGCGAAAGCCCCCCTAGTCACGGCCACCATGTGATCTTCCAAGGTAAGCCGCGAATCTAGGAGGACTCCCAAGTTGCGAGCCCTATCTACGGGGGTAATAATTCACCCCCCATAGAAAGAGATGGAATATCCGAATAGACCCGGGATGAAGGTATGCAAAGCCACTCGGTCTTGTCGGGGTTGAGTTGAAGTCTGTTCCTCCCCATCCAGACCCGAACCGCCTCCAGGCAACGGGACATCACGTTGAGGGCATCACTGGGGTGGTTTGGGGTAGAAAGAAAAAGCTGGGTATCATCAGCGTACTGATGATACCCAACTCCAAAGCCACGAATGATCTCACCCAGCGGTTTCATATAGATGTTGAACAGGAGAGGCGAGAGGACCGACCCCTGAGGAACTCCACAAACGAGAGACCTCGCGGTCGACCTCTGCCCTCCTGTCAACACCGACTGCGAGCGTCCCTGGAGATAGGAGGAGAACCACTGTAAAACCGTGCCTCCCACTCCCAATCCCCTGAGACGCCGCAGCAGGATACCATGGTCGATGGTATCGAAAGCCGCTGAGAGGTCCAATAGGACTAGAACAGAGGAATGACCCCTGTCCCGAGCCCTCCAGAGATCATTCACCAGCGCGACCAATGCCGTCTCCGTGCTGTGCCCGGGCCTGAAACCCGATTGGTACGGGTCTAGATAATCCGCTTCATCCAGGACCAAATTAATTTTAATTTTAATAGGGTTTTATTTGTTCAGGGACGGATATAATTTTTTAAAATCTGTTTTTAACTTTTGTATTTTTTGTTTTAATCACCCTGTAAACCGCCCTGAGTCCTTCGGGAAAGGGTGGTATATAAATATAATAAAATAAATAAAATAAATAAATATTGTAAACAGAAAGAAAGCAGAGACTGGGGAAGTGGCAAAATTTGTCCCTAGTGAGCCACATCTGGCAGAAGACACCCCCCCACACCAGCATCTGCTCCAAACAGATAGTTCAAACCTCCCGATAAAGCATTTGCAATGGCCCAGCTGAGTTGTAATGAAGGGCTGGATGTAACACAAAGAGGAGCCCTTTAAAATGCAGAGGCCACATCAAAGCCCACCAACGCAAATAATACACCGATTTGGTCAAGTAGATGGCATAAATAGTTGCCTTTCTCTCTTCCCTCCCACCAAGGGGATTAGCTCAGCATAGCTGACTCCACATTTGCTCATCACTTAAAGGATTTGTGGGCGACAAGACAGGGCTCCTGTTTCACCAAACCGGGATCTGACTTTAGCTAACTGAAAAAAACGTCGTCACGCTTACCCAGAAATGTGTAAAATGTCAAAAATTCAAATAAAAAAATAATAATTGACTTATTACCAATAGCTCTTCCTGGCGTGACCTTTTAGTCCTTCTATGTAATACACGGCCTACTTTTAGTACCTTTGGGATGACAGTTGCTAATATATTCCTTCCTACAGGATATCATCTGTCCTTGGATGGAATTAACTAAAGCGCTGTGCATTTAGAAGCTGACATTAATCCACGGAGCCAGATTTTTAACAGCTGCTGGGATAAATATTGTTTCCATACATTTAGTTCTGTAGCTCTGACTGGATGGACTACATTGAGATTAAATGGACATTAATAACGTCAAGAGGAAAATGATAAATTCTTATTTAATCTTACAGAATGGAGCTGGAAGGGACCTTGGAGGTCTTCTACTCCAACTCTCTGTTCAAGCAGGAGACACTATACCATGTCAGACAAGTAGTTGTCCAGTCTCTCCTTAAAAGCCTCCACTGATGGAGCACCCCACAACCTCTGAAGGCAAGTAGTTCCACTGGTTGATTGTTCTCAGTGTCAGGAAATTAGTTCTAGGTTGCTTCTCTCCTTGGTTAGTTTCCATCCATTGCTTCTTGTCCTGCCTTCAGGTGCTTTGGAGAATAGCTTGACGCCCTCTTCTTTGGGGCTGCCCCTCAAATACTGGAATACTGCTATCATGTCCCCCCTCGTCCTTCTCTTCATTAGACTAGACATACCCAATTCCTGCAACTGTATTTCATACATTTTGGTCTCCAGGCCCTTAATCATCTTAGTTGCTTAGTTGTTCTTCTCTGCACTCTTTCCAAAGTCCCAAGAATTCAATAGAATGTGTGTGTGTGTGTGTGTACACATAATCACCCCCCACACACACACACATAGAGGAGAAGCAGGGCAGATTGTAATTAGGAAAAAACTAATTCAGCTTTGCGGTATGCTGAACATTAATTGCTCTGCCTGGCCTTGCTATGGCTGTATTTCTTCACTCACCAGGTTTCCAAAGCAAAATAGATAATGAAATATCAAGGTAATGTTATGATGTATTGTCCGTGAGATACAAACATATATGCTTTTTGGCAATCCGCGGATCTGGTATTATATCAATGTGCAGGCAAACCGTTAAGATTTCCAAAAATGGTGTGACTGAAAGAACAAATTGAGGTAACAATAAATCTTACTACGAAAGGGAATCAGGCAAGGAAATCCCTCTGCACCCATTTGCAAACTTTATTCTAGGAAGTCAATTAAAACATTGTATATTCAATGGGAGTAGATTCTCTCATTTCTCCTTGACTTATGAACAGAAATTTGCACACCGGTAAATTAAAGGAGAGTAACATCTGTGGCAAACTAGCCCATGTTCTCAAAACAGCAGTTGAGAATGTACAATTAAGTTTTCTTGGAAGCAAATTGTTAGCCTTTGAAAATGGTTTAGGTCAGGGGTCTTCAAACTTGGCCCTTTTATGACTTGTGGACTTCAACTCCCAGAATTCCTCAGCCAGAGAGAAGGAGAGGGAGAGAGAGAGGGAGAGAGAAGGAGAGGGAGAGCGTGGGAGAGGGAGAGGGAGGGGAGGGGGAGAAAAGGGGAGGGAGGGAGGGAGAGGGAGAAGGAGAGAGAGGAAGAGACTGCAAACTATCTATGACTACCTGTGGTCTGATTTAGGAGTGAAATGCCAGAAAAGCCATGTAGAAATTTCCTTAGATTTTATTTTTTTTATTTTGGAGACTGAGATCAGCTGGGGAGCCTTGGATTTCGGCACTGCAAAACAACAGGCTGTCAGTCATGTCATGGATCTTCTCTAAAGAAGCCCAGGGTTTGAATCAGAGTCATCCAAAGAAGCCAAGGCATTAATAATCAGCCAGCCACAAAGGGCAAGGAAATGGCGGCTACACTCGTTTGTGGGGAGGGAGCCGTTTGGTGACTCGGTTTTCCAGACCTTGAGCTTCTGTTGTCTGAAATGGATAACGGCTTTCTTTGACGAGACAGGTAAAAAGATATATTCCTGTAATTTGCCCCCCCTCCCCAAACACACTTCACATTCACATGTGTTGAAACTCATTGCTTCTGGAAATGAAGATGCTCAGGTGTCAGCTGTAAAATCTCTATCGCGCTTTCCCAGACAAGTGGATATTTATTGACAGGGTGTGAGAGAAAAAGAGAAAGGGAGAATATGGCTTGTCCTGCAGCCAGTAACCTTGGTGAGGAGGCAATGTCACCAACACCAAGCCATCATTCTCACAGATGTACGTCCGTATTATTTAAAGGGAAACAAACACCGGCCGCTGAATGTCACCACAAGGACACGTCTCCTGCCTCTTAACTAAACTTATCATGCTCTGGTTTAATATCCTACCTTCCTCATCCTTCCTCACATCCATCTTGCCGAGCAGTTCTTGACACCAGCAGACAACAGTCGCAGAACTGAGATTTAGTGACATTCGCTTCAAACCACGCTAGATTTATTGGCATCTCTGCCCTGCTTTCCCCCCTGGAAACTGCACTCAGAAGTACTGCTTAATAGTTAATTTCAGAGCAACACAAACACACACACACACACACACACACACACACACACACATACCACAAGCCATCAGCACTTCAGTTAAGGGATAAGGGATCTCCCAAGTTCAGGCACCATCATTAGCCCACCTGCGTTCACAAACTCTCTTTTTGTTTGTTTGTTTGTTTCAAACCCTTGTTACTCCTGTTGTTATTCCTGCTCTTAAATTCAGGGGACTGCTGTTCTATTGGTGATAAATCACAATAAAGCAATGGTGGGTGGTTGTTGTTTTTAAATAGTAATTGATCAGTGCTGTGAAACCTGACTTCATTCCTCATGACCAGAACCTCAGACATGCAGCCAAACACTTCATATAAAGGCAAAATTATAAACAATGTGGAAAAGGGACTGGATCCACTCAAAGTTTTTTGTTGTTGTTGTTTTGTTTTAAATTGTTATGCGCTTCGGTGAAGTTTTAAATCTGTTGCTAGCTACCTAGAGCCATAAATTTGAGACGGGCAGATGTGGCAGATGTGGCAGACGTGTTTTGAATCAATCTTCCCCAGCTGCTTTGAAGACTGACCCACCTCCACCTCCATGCAGCCCAGAACTACTCAGCGGGCACAGCCATTGAGAAGAAGCTTGAAAGCAACCACACTAGCCTTGGAAAGGAGATGCCTTCTTAAAGTGCCCAGATGTCGGCTAGAAATCCTTTCATCTGAATTGCACTGCGTTGTATGTGCCAAAAGAATTAGACTGGAGATATATACCATCTTTGTTCCATTAATGACGATCCAGGTCTGTATTTAAAGGCTAGTATACATTCAGGATTATGAAGAAGAAGAAGAAGAAGAAGAAGAAGAAGAAGAAGAAGAAGAAGAAGAAGAAGAAGAAGAAGAAGGAGGAGGAGGAGGAGGAGGAGGAGGAGGAGGAGGAGGAGGAGGAGGAGGAGGAGGAGGAGGAGGAGGAGGAGGAGGAGGAGGAGGGACTTCTTGCCTCTTCTTTCTCTGAAGAACGTCACCTCCCCTTTCTTTTTCTTCAGGGTCTGATATTCTGTCCATGTCTTGTGGAAATTAGCAGTAGATTCCATGTTTGTTATGCATTATATGCAGAAGTCTTTTGTTTCTCCTAATTTCCACTCAGTCACTGTGCAGAGAATCTAAGATGCGGTATTATAATAGGAAAGTTACCATAACATGCTTAATTTATTTAATTTAGAAACACAGGGATGGAAATATGCACACATGCACACACACATACAGAAATGTCATTTCCTCTCAACTCAAGGCTGTTTTGCCTAGTAGAAAGATGAAATATCCCCATTTATAGCAGGGGAAAAAAAGTATACGTGACAAGATAAATCCAGTGACTCTGACAGAAAGCCTATTATTTCAGACGCCTCTTGTCACACTTAATTTTATTCCACACCTAATTAAAAAACAGAAACATGTGACACGGGTTTTTTTTCCCCTCTGAATAAAAATGCCCCAGAAGGTCACTCAGCATCTACAAAGAGTGAAACATATATTTCTAAATGAATATTAGCCACAACACTGCAACACTCGCCTGATAGTGTTAAAAAGGATGACTACAAAAGCTGAAAGAAAGCTTTGTACCCCAAATGGTGTCCACACTTCGTTAGGGTCAACTTCTCCGCTGCAGAAGAAGTGAGCATTTTCTTTCTTTCTTTCTTTCTTTAATTGAAAAGTTTTACAGTACATTTTAAGTATGCTCCATCCCTCCCCCTCCCCCCCACATCCCCCCCCCCCGACTTCCCAGAGCTGAAAGCAGGGTATTGCCTCTAACAAGCTTAAACTAAAATATTCTAACCAACTGTGAATACACTTTAAATCCTATCGCACTTTAACTCCCCTTATACATAGGTAAATAATAGTACATCTTATAATTCTAATATTCATTCATAAGCTAGACGAAAATTTTTAGTCCCACATTTATTCTGAATATAATCAATCCATCTTCTCCATTCCGAAATATATCTCTGTTGCGATTGTTCTTTCAGATATGCTGAAATTTTTGCCATTTCTGCCAAGTTTGAATCTTTTAAAGTCCACTCTTCCGTTGCGATCTAAAGACATTTTTATTCGAACAAGCCGGCCTGGCCTGATGGGGGATGGGTGGGTTTTTTTATTGTTATCTTAATATTTGTATTTACTGTTTTTAGTTGGGCATATATTTAATCCCTTTTAACTTTTGTATCTCTGCTTTTTTATGCTTGCCCTGTTCACCGCCCTGAGTCCTTCGGGAGAAGGGCGGTATATAAATAAAATCATCATCATCATTATTATTATTATTATTATTATTATTATTATTATTATTATTATTATTATTATTATCATTATTATCATTATCATTATTATTATTCTATAGTTAAAAGTCGTTGGCGCTGTTTGAATTTGTTCTACCAGCAGCAAGATCTGACTGCTGGCCTAGTGATGGATTCTACTGCAAATCAGGGCTGTTTCCAGAGGAGGCAGAGAGGACCTGGAGCTTATGGAGCGAAGGAACTGGATGAGGCTGTCGGCAGGCCCAGAGGAAGAGAGAGAGGCTTTTGGAGGAGTTGGTGGCGGCGACAGCAGCGTGCTCCAGGGGCGAAAAGAAGCAAGGCCTCTTTAAGGAAAGGGTGGAAGAGTCAGCATCAGAAAAAGGAAAGAAGGCGAGGTTGTCAGAATACAAGCTAACTTGAGGGCTAATCCACATGGAGCCCCATTTCCATCTGTCCTGTTTGCCATCGTTCACTCCCTAGAGACTAAAATGGACAATGTGAAATTTGAGCGGGCCACGAACAAGGAGTCTATATCGGAGGTGGTGACCCTTTGAGAGCTGTATGCAATGAAATTTCATTTTGATGTATGCCGATTGGTGTACATTCAAAGTGACAATAAAGTTATCATCATCAGTAGGCAGTTCCTCCTTCTTCCAATATTGAGAAACCAAAAGTCTTGCTGCCGTTATTAAATTCCACATCAACTTAATTTCTATAACAGTACAATCAGTAATAATACCCAGTAAGAATAACTGTGGGGTAAACCTTATCTTTTTCTTAAATATCTTCTGCATATTCCACCAAATTTTAATCCAAAAAACTTTAACTTTTTTACAAGTCCACCACATGTGGTAATAGGTTGCATCCTCACAACCACACCTCCAGCATTTAGGCTGCTAATTTGGATACATACATGCTATTTTTTTAGGATCGAAGTGCCACTTATAAAACATTTTATAAAAATTCTCTCTTAAATTTTGAGCCTGAGTAAATTTTACATTTCTGACCCAATTTTTCCCCCAAACATCCATCGTTATTGGCTCTTGAATATTCTGGGCCCATTTTATCATACAATCTTTGACAAGTTCCGTTTCTGAATCTATTTCTATCAATGCATTATATATCCTTCTTATATGTGCTTGACTTTGATCTCTAATTTGTTTTACCAAATTTTCATCTCTTGTTGTAATACCAATTTTCTGATCTTCTTTCCATCTAGCTTGTATCTGACCATACTGAAACCAAGTTTGTACTATTTTCCCTTCTTTTAAGATATTAAATGGCTTTAATTGCCTTACATTCCTCTCCAGTCTAAGAATACCTTTATTCTTATATTAGACTTATATTTTCTATTGCATGCCTAGGTATTGCCCAAATTGGTATTTTATAATTTAACTTACATCGATTTTTTTTCCAAACTCGCAACAGGGCATACCTTAATATATGTGTCTTAAAGATATTATCCACCTTTTTATCATACAATAAATATGCATGCCAACCATATAATAAATCATGTCCCTCAATATTCAACAATCTTCCTTCTGTGAAATTAAACCAATTACCATTTTCATTGAAGAGCAAAGATCAAAGAGAACTGGGGTCCTGCCTGCACTGTGCAATTTTGCTTCAAAGCAATTGGGTTTTTCCCCCCCACCAATTAATTAAGGAATACAAGCAGATCTGTTACCTATCAAGAAAACAGATCGAGAAATTCATTGTATAAGTAGGTATTGGTACAGAGCTGATGACACTCGTGCTGAAACATCCATTACATAGTTCTAAAAAGGCCCCAAACATCCAACCATCCTTCTCTCTCTCCCTCCATATCTATCTATTATCTATCATCTATCTATCTATCCACCCACCCACCGACCCACCCATCATCCATCCATCCATCCATATAATATACACACACACAAACAATTTATCTATCATCTATCTATTATCTATCTACCATCTATCTAATCTATCTATCTATCATCTATCTATCTATCTACCTATCTAATCTATCTACCTATCTCTATTGATGTCATCTATCCACATTTAACATACAATGTTTCTAAACAATTTTGCTCTCACAAAATTCTCTAGATTTGATGATTTTTCTGTCTACTTTTTAATGAAGTTTTTTTCATAACTCAAAAATGAAAGAGAGAGAGAGAGAGGAAGGAAGGAAGGAAGGAAGGAAGGAAGGAAGGAAGGAAGGAAGGAAGGAAGGAAGGAAGGAAGGAAGGAAGGAAGGAAGGAAGGAAGGAAGGAATACTGTGTAGATAAACAAGAGCAGAGGAACAGTTCATAACAAAATGCCCTCGGTGTAAACATCACTCTAAATTTCCCAGGGAATGAATGGGATTACAATTGTGGAAAGAAGAAGGAAGGAAGGAAGGAAGGAAGGAAGGAAGGAAGGAAGGAAGGAAGGAAGGAAGGAAGGAAAGAAGGAAGGAAGGAAGGAAGGAACCCTTCTTTTTGTTCACTGATTCATCAGCCAAACTTTTCCCCAAACAATATAGAGAAATATCTTTCAATATGAGAACTTTAATCTCACCGAACTGCAACATGGACCTATGGTTAGCAACTATGCTGCAATGCTGTATTCTCCCTCTCTCTCTCTCTCTCTCTCTCTCTCTCTCTCTCCCTCTCTCTCTCTCTCTCTCTCTCTCTCTCTCTCTCACACACACACACACACACACACACACACACTTACACTACTGACACACACCTCTAAGTCTTGGTGTCCTGCTTTATATTCAGCTGAAGGTCAGCAGCCAAATTTTTCACTGCACGTCTGCCTTTAAAACATGCAGGCTGTGAACCCTCTTTCCATAAACCAATCTAGGTTCACCCCTTACCCAATTTTGGTGAGGGATGAATCTGATATTTCCAAATGAGATGCACATCACTGGGAAGCAAACTAGTTCTGGTAAGTGAACAAACAGCAGACCTGATGCCTCACGGGCTGCTGTTCGGTTTAATATTCAACACTGAACATTGATTAGCAGATGCCTGTACCCCTGTCTAGAAGAATTTATTCATTAACTTCAGATGGCATTTGCAAATCAAACTGAATGGAATCAATTTCAAAAAGAAGACCGTTCAAAGCAGAGTAATATTAAGCAACAAATATGGAGAAAGAAAATGTGCAACCTTTCAATTTGGAAGCGTCTGAAAAGAGCCATTTTCACCTCTGAACTGTGTTCGCTATACTAGTAAACATTTGTCTCTTTGTAACCTTCAATTATCCCAAATGGTGCACCGTAACGCAAAGACGTTTTAATTGGGATAGCCCAGAGGTGCTCGTTTAAAGAATGCATACAAAATTCAGGACCCGTTACTCCCATGCAGTTGAAATTTCAAGTAACTTCACCCTAACTGTGTTTGCATAGTTGTGGCCTCTGCAGCATTGTTATGGTTAACCACGTTTACATGACGTCTGATGCTCCCTGCCAACTTACTCCAAGCAACGTCAATGGGGAAGCCAGCAGGAAGTCAGAAGTTATTCCCACTGCCATTGCGGTTTTGCCCACCCCTAGTTTCTCTCCTAAGGTAAAGAGGTACCTCTGAAAGGGTGACCCAACGAATCATAGGTTGTCTACTTTCTACTAAACAGCGGAATGTTTTAGAGGCAATTATGTTTTGCCCAACACTGAAACAACTCACTACAGTTTGAACATTTAAAAAGGGCTCCTCCGTACACTTCTAACAATTTGCCAGCTCATCTTCATAATTTAGAATTAAGCGGGCCTCTCAGAAACTCCTAGTAATTGCCTACAAAACTCACACGCCCCAATAAAATGATTTCAGCATGTCTGTAATTGGTAGCACTAAGCAAGGACAATGAAAAAGAGAAAAACAGAAGAAGACTACATGTAGCTCAGGGCTGAGCTGTGGAGCCCTTGATGCTTTCTAAACGTGGTCATATATTCCAGATGTTTTGTTATTCAATGACACCTGAAGATGTTACCTGAGTAATGAAAAGCCTGCAAGCAAAAAAGCATCTCCACAGCAAAATAGGTTATAAGTTAGGAATTTCTTGCTCTCCAATAAGTTAGAAAAGGGGGAAAAGATAAAAGTATAGAGATGAATTAATACCTTACTTTAACTTATCAAGTATTTGCACATCACGAGAAACAAGGAGGTCACACCTTTTGAAGCTGACAAAGCAAAATTAGAGCGATGACATTCAACCCAAGTAAAGTGGAAACTCTCATTCCTACATTGGACAGTGAATTGGCCTGTCTTCCATCTTGTCCATCACAGATGCACTACGTAGAAACCTTCTCTACACTAACCTATTTCAACTCCAATCAGGGGTTGCTTCCAATTAAGATAACCTAATTAAACATTGTAAGGAAATCCATCTTTTTATTTTAAACAGAACTCCGTAACAGAGTTGCTAAAGAAAATCTATGGAAGGAGTGGCAGAAAATGGGGGCAAAGTCAAAAGAGGAATCAGCTTAGAGTCACTACGTAGTCACAAACGGACTAACTCCAGCCCCTCCCGATTTCCACTGACCCTTTTCAAGCACCAAAATAGTGCTAAACATCTGCATAGGCATGATTAATAATAAATCAGATTAATTGGAACTTCTTGTGTGATCCTGGTCTTTGGCACCTGGCAACCCTTACCCCCCCCCCATTCCCAAATAGAGTAAGGTCAGCCTTCAATATAAACATATACTTTATTTGTGGGGGGAAGTAATAATCCCAGCCTATATTTATATGTAAAGATTAAATAAATCATGATTGCAACAGTAAACATGTAAATTTCCCACCCATCAGCTCATTCTTCTCACCACCTTCCATTCTGGCAGCTGCAATAAAGCTTTAAATGTAAAGCTGAACACAGCCAGTCATAAAGTATGTAAAATAAATGAGGGTAACATAATGAGCAAATCCAACATTCATCCCATAAATATAACATAACGACCACTACTAAAATGCCAGAGAATCTAATAAATCAATACCAAGGGGCAGAACTGTCTTTGTTCTCTGCATACATACATACGTGCATGCATGCATGCATATGCAAGATTTAAAGGGGGAAAAAATAGAACAGACCATATATACTAACTTCTCACATTCAATTTGTGCAAAGGACTTTCTATCTCAAGTTTGCTGCCCAACGTGGGTCATGGAAATTTTACACACAGAGACACACACACTTTCTATTAGACACATTACACGATAAAGAATGGTATCTGGAAATGGATTCCAGAGGCTGGTTGCTGCAACTTTGGCAGGGGTGGGGGGTGGCGGGGGAGGATAAATGAGTGAAAAAATTGTTTAAAAGCACTTGGGAATCAAGAGTTTCTTTGGGAAGCCTTCCAGTCAAATTGTGTAGGAGCTCTCTTTTTCCCATCCCAGAGATATAATTCTTTCCCCCCCAATCAAAGAAAGCATACCTGTTTTTTAAAACAACCTTGTGTCTGTGCGGGTGTGGTTGCAATGTGTGTCCTTTCAGATTTAATAGGGCTCAAAGCATTTGGATAAAATATAGTAGCATGGACCAGTGAATTACAATTTTTAATTCTTATTTGTTGCCGGAGAAAGAATGTGTCCTGCACTAAGACACTAGGACAGACATGTCAAACACAAGGCCCGGGGGCCGGATCCGGCCCACGAAGTGGTTTCATGTGGCCTGCGAAGCCATCCTGGAAACAGTGAGGAAACGGCCCCCACTGCCTTGGCCCTGGCCCAGAGACCCTCCTCCTGCCAGAGACCCCCAGATCTGTCCCACTCCTGCCCAGGTCCCCCCATAGGCACCCTTGATGCGAATGATGTAGAGTTGGCCACGCCCACCCAGTAGGCTATACGCACTCTAGCCACGCCCACCCAGTAGGCCACGCCCACCCTGGCCACACCTGCCCGGCCCCTTGAGGGCAACCGCAATGCTGATGCGGCCCTCAATGAAATTGAGTTTGAAACCCCTGCACTAGGATGATGGATGATATGATGGATGGAAGCAAGAGAGAGAGGAGGGGAGGGAGGGAGGGAGGGAGGGAGGGAGGGAGGGAGGGAGGGAGGGAGAGAGCAGTAGCTATATCACTTAAGACTTATATACCATTTCACGGTGCTTTACAGCTGTTTCTAAGCAGTTTACAGAGTCAGCCTGTTGCCCCCAACAATCTGGGTCCTCCTTTTACCGACCTCGGAAGGATGGGAGGCCGAGTCAATGGCCATGCCAGTAGCACTTAGACTTATATACTCCTTCATACTGCTTTACAGACCTCTTTAAGCGGTTGACAGAGTCAGCCTATTGTCCCCCAACCATCTGGGTCCTCATTTTATAGACCTCGGAAGGATGGAAGGCTGAGTCAACCTTGAGCCGGTCAGGATCGAACTCCTGGCAATGGGCATTCTAACCCCTGTGCCACCATGGAGATAGATAGATAGATAGATAGATAGATAGATAGATAGATAGATAGATAGATAGATAATGTAAGATTGCATGATGTGTGTGCAACTTAACTTATCAAAACCTACATGGGCCAGAATTCAATCATCAAGATTCATCTTAAAAGCTACATTACAATCTGATCTCATTTTAAACATTTAAGTCCGATATTGCAGCAGAGGCATCTCTTGTCATGACCAATATCAAAGAAAAATAGGAAATCAGATCCTTCCTTCCTTCCCTCCCTCCCTCTCTCTCTTTCTCTTTCTTTATTTCCTTCCTTCTCTCCCTCCCTCCCTCTCTCCTTCCTTCCTTCTTTCTTTTTCTTCCTTCCTTCCTTCCTTCCTTCCTTCCGATCCTGACCTCTTTAAGTAGAAAGTTTTGGGCGAGCAAAGCGGCCTTTGATCAGCTGCCATTTTTGCTGGGAATTTGAGAAGAAGGTCAGCCTGAAATCAAGATGAAGAGGTGTCCTTCCATCAAGATAGCCTCTCTGCCCACCCCTGAATGGGGAAAGAGTGACATAAATCATTTATCTAGTTTAGAGGCACAGATGGGCTGTGTGCTAGGAAGCTAGTAAGGACATCTTTTCAACCCAATCTTCAATTTGTCAAGAATATTTAAAAGAAGTGGGGGAAGCCACTACTTTCTCAACTGTCTCCTGCTCCCTCCCAATATAAAAAACTTTCTGAAAGACCAGAGGAGAGTTTTCAGCCTGGGGGCCTATTCTATCCTTGGGGGGGAGGCAAGACAAAATGCTATGAGTCACACAGATTATTTATCAATGGCCTAAGAAAGCACAGACACCCTATTTCAGGGGTAGGCAACCTTGGCTCTTTTATGACTCGTGGACTTCAACTCCCAGAATTCCTGAGCCAGCCATGCTGGCTCAAGAATTCTGGGAGCTGAAGTCCACGAGTCATAAAAGAGCCAAGGTTGCCTACCCATGCCCTATTCGGAAGGAACTTATGTTGCAAACCCAGTAATGTGTCTTGTGTCTCCAATTGACATCCAGTACTTAGGATCTGATGGTTTATGCTAAAGTAATTAGTTAGTTGAAAGATGACAGATCCTCTGAA
Organism: Vipera berus; assembly: GCF_964194415.1. Taxonomy (NCBI): domain Eukaryota; kingdom Metazoa; phylum Chordata; class Lepidosauria; order Squamata; family Viperidae; genus Vipera; species Vipera berus. The sequence goes on along the minus strand of NC_138207.1, from coordinate 101,380,953 downwards.
GATGGGCTGTTTAACTATGGAGCAAGGTAATTTATTTCTGCGCTGAAACTGATGATCTGAGATTCCAACAAAATGGCATTTATGCTACTTTCTGAGGCTTATCCAAAAACATCCATCATGGTGGTAACTACTGAACGGCAGGAAGAAATAGAGAACAGAGGATGCTCGTGCTATTAACTGTTAAACATATTGTGCAAGTCCATGTGTTCTCTAGTTCCCTAGAAGATCTGCATGAAGCAATGCCAGAGGCTCATCCAGTTATGAGGTGACTCTGGTACAATCATTGAGGTTTTACTTGTAACTATGTGGCCTCTGTATATATGTTTACTTCTCTTCTGTCATGTTCTCATCATAAGCTAAAGAATAGAATAGAATGGGAAATAATAGAATGGAATGGAATGGAATGGAATGGAATGGAATGGAATGGAATGGAATAGAATAGAATAGAATAGAATAGAATAGAATAGAATAGAATAGAATAGAATAGAATAGAATAGAATAGAATAGAATAGAATAGAATAGAATAGAATAGAATAGAATAGAATAGAATAGAATAGAATAGAATAGAATAGAATAGAAAATATGGAATGGAATGGAATGGAATGGAATGGAATGGAATGGAATGGAATGGAATAGAATAGAATAGAATAGAATAGAATAGAATAGAATAGAATAGAATAGAATAGAATAGAATAGAATAGAATAGAATAGAATAGAATAGAATAGAATATATGGAATGGAATGGAATGGAATGGAATGGAATGGAATGGAATGGAATAGAATAGAATAGAATAGAATAGAATAGAATAGAATAGAATAGAATAGAATAGAATAGAATAGAATAGAATAGAATAGAATAGAATAGAATAGAATAGAATAGAATAGAATAGAATAGAATAGAATAGAATAGAATAGAATAGACAGAGTTCCAGTAAATCCTACAGGACTGGAGCTGGTTCTCCAGCCACAGCTCCTGAATCCCACTGACCATTTGCTGACAGATGCACAGGAATTCTAACATCTGATGTGATCCTATTGTTGTTGTTATTTCCAATTAACACTAGCAGATTCTTAGACCAACATAGCTAATGAATGAATGAATGAATGAATGAACCTTTATTGTCAAAGTACAACCATGTATACATTGAGATTAGCTGAGCCTCCCTTTGTGCTCCCAACCCCCAACTCACAGTGACAACAAACCTCCATCTTATCACAACATGTGAACTAGTTGCACCACACACCTGCCTCGCAAGTCAATTCTGCATAGAGTTTATAAAAATTATTTCCCATTCCAAAGCCTAACAGCCCACGGATAAAAGCTGTTTTTCAGCCTGTTGGTGTGGCTGGCTATACTCCTATATCTCCTACCCGATGGTAGGAGAGTAAAGAGATACCGTCCAGGGTGTGAGTCATCCCTGAGAATCTTCCTCAGTCTTCCAAGGCAACGAGCCCTGGAGAGGTCATCCAGTGGTGTCAGGGAACAGCCCACAATGTCTTGTGCTGTGCTCACTACCCTCTGTAATACTTTCCTGTCCGCGGCTGTCAGACCAGCATACCAAACCACAATACCGTACGAGAGGACACTCTCTATAGTAGACCGGTAAAAGAGGGTCATTAGCCGTTGTTCTACCCTGTTCTTCCGCAAGACCCTGAGAAAGTGGAGTCTCTGTTGGGCCTTTCTGGCCACCTGGGTTGTATTAACTTTCCAGGTGAGATCTTCGCAGAGGTAAACTCCCAGAAATTTAAAGGATAATACAATGCTTATTCATTATACCCTTACATAATATTGATATTTTTATTTATTTTATATACTCATTTTTATTTATAAATACCCAGCTTACCAAGCGTAGTGTATTATCAACTCAGTATCCAAAATAAGAGGACAAAAGCAGCACAGCCAAGACCCTCAGAGTAGGCTAAATCTGTCAACTTACTCCCCAGGTGCTTCCGTCCAATGTGTTCTTTGGTGTTGAAATGGACTTACGCTCACAGGCAGGTGAAAATTGGGAGGCTGAGTTGTAACTCTCAGCACTTCAGCCTGTACCTACCCTTCATTTTTAATGAGGAAGCATCAAAATTTTCTACTCAACACATTCTCAGGTTGTTTTATGAAAGCTAATGTCTGAATCCCCTTCATGGATTACTGCCTTGTCGTGGCGAAGGGGCTTGCGTAATTCAATGAAGCTATGAGCTATGCCGTGCAGGGTCACCCAAGACGGACAGGTCATAGCCGAGAGTTCTGACAAAACGTGATCCACTGGAGAAGGAAATGGCAACCCACTCCAGTATCTTTGCCATGAAAACCCTATGGACAGTACCAAAAGGCAAAACGATATGATGCTGGAAGATGAGCCCCTCAGGTCGGAAGGCGTCCAATATGCTACTGGGGAAGAGCAGAGGGCTAGTACTAGTAGCGCCAGAAAGAATGAAGCGACTGGGCCAAAGCCGAAAGGACGCTCAGCTGTGGATGTGTCTGGTGGTGAAAGGAAAGTCCGATGCTGTAAAGATTTTTTCTCCATAGGAACCTGGAATGTAAGATCCATGAATCAAGGAAAGCTGGACGTGGTCAAACAAGAGATGACAAGACTGAACATCGACATCTTAGGTATCAGCGAACTAAAATGGACAGGAATGGGTGAATTTAATTCAGATGACCATCAGGTATACTACTGCGGACAAGAATCCCTCAGAAGAAATGGAGTAGCCTTCATAGTCAATAAAAGAGTAGGAAAAGCAATACTGGGATACAATCCCCAAAATGACAGAATGATCTCAGTTCGAATCCAAGGCAAACCATTCAATATCACAGTAGTCCAAGTCTATGCCCCAACCACCAGTGCTGAAGAGGATGAAATTGACCGGTTCTATGAAGCCCTACAGCACCTTATAGAACTAACACCAAAAAATGATGTCCTTATCATCATGGGGGATTGGAATGCTAAAGTAGGAAGCCAAAAGATAACTGGAATAACAGGCAAGTTTGGCCTTGGAGTACAAAATGAAGCAGGGCACAGGCTGATAGAATTTTGTCAAGAGAATATGATGGTCATAGCAAACACTCTTTTCCAACAACCCATGAGACGGCTCTACACATGGACATCACCAGACGGTCAACACAGAAATCAGATTGACTATATGCTCTGCAGCCAAAGATGGAGAAGCTCTATACAGTCAGTAAAAACAAGACCAGGAGCTGACTGTGGCTCAGACCATGAGCTTCTCCTTGCAAAGTTTAGGCTTAAACTGAAGAAAGTAGGGAAAAGCACTAGGCCAGTCAGGTATGAATTAAATCATATCCCTGTTGAATATACAGTAGAGGTGACAAATAGATTTAAGGAATTAGATCTGATAGACAGAGTGCCTGAAGAACTATGGACAGAGGTTTGCGACATTGTACAACAGGTAGCAACCAAAACCATCCCAAAGAAAAAGAAATGCAAGAAAGCAAAATGGCTGTCTGAGGAAGCTTTGCAAATAGCTGAGGAAAGGAGGGAAGCGAAAGGCAAGGGAGAAAAACATAGATATGCCCAATTGAATGCAGAATTCCAGAGAATAGCTAGAAGAGATAAGAATGCCTTCTTAAATGAACAGTGCAAAGAAATAGAAGAAAACAATAGAATAGGGAGGACCAGAGATCTTTTCAAGAAAATTGGAGAGATGAAGGGAACGTTTAATGCAAAAATGGGCATGATAAAGGACCAAAATGGCAGGGACCTAACAGAGGCAGAAGAGATTAAGAAGAGGTGGAAAAATTACACAGAAGAACTATACAAGAATGAGCTTAACATCCCAGATAATCACAATGAGGTGGTCACTGACCTCGAGCCAGACATCCTAGAATATGAAGTGAAGTGGGCCTTAGAAAAGCTGAGCAACAACAAAGCTAGTGGAGGTGACAGTATTCCAGCTGAGCTATTCAAAATCTTAAAAGACAGTGCAGTAAAAGTGCTACACTCAATTTGCCAGCAAATTTGGAAAACTCAACAGTGGCCACAGGATTGGAAAAGATCAGTTTACATTCCAATTCCAAAGAAAGGCAGTACCAAAGAATGTTCAAACTATCGCACCATTGCACTCATTTCTCATGCTAGTAAAGTCATGCTTAAAATCCTACAAGCTAGACTTCAGCAGTATGTGGATCGAGAACTACCAGAAGTACAGACAGGATTTCGAAGAGGCAGAGGAACTAGAGATCAAATTGCCAACATACGCTGGATCATGGAGAAAGCTAGGGAGTTCCAGAAAAACATCTACTTCTGCTTCATTGACTATGCTAAAGCCTTTGATTGTGTGGATCATAACAAACTGTGGCAAGTTCTTAAAGAGATGGGAGTACCAGACCATCTTATTTGTCTCTTGAGAAACCTATATGCGGGTCAAGAAGCAACAGTGAGAACTGGACACGGAACCACTGATTGGTTCAAAATTGGGAAAGGAGTCCGGCAAGGCTGTATACTGTCGCCCTGCCTATTTAACTTATATGCAGAGCACATCATGAGAAAGGCAGGGCTAGATGAATCAAAAGTTGGAATTAAGATGGCCGGAAGAAATATCAACAACCTAAGATACGCAGATGATACCACTCTAATGGCAGAAAGTGAAGAAGAACTAAAGAGCCTCTTGTTGCAGGTGAAGAAGGAGAGTGCAAAACTTGGGTTGAAACTTAACATTAAGAAAACCAAGATCATGGCATCTGGCCCTCTCAATTCCTGGCAAATAGATGGGGAAGAAATGGAGGTAGTGACAGATTTTATTTTCCTGGGCTCCAAGATCACTGCAGACGGGGACTGTAGCCAAGAAATTAAAAGACGCTTGCTCCTGGGGAGGAAAGCCATGGCAAATCTAGACAGCACACTAAAAAGCAGAGACATCACCCTGTCAACAAAAGTGCGTATAGTCAAGGCTATGGTCTTCCCAGTTGCAATGTATGGCAGTGAAAGTTGGACCATAAGAAAGGCTGAGCGCCAAAGAATTGAGGCCTTTGAACTACGGTGCTGGAGAAGACTCCTGCGAGTCCCTTGGACTGCAAGGCGATCAAACCGGTCAGTCCTAGAGCAGATCAATCCTGACTGCTCTTTAGAAGGCCAGATCCTGAAGCTAAAACTCAAGTACTTTGGCCACCTAATGAGAAGGAAGGACTCACTGGAGAAGAGCCTAATGCTGGGAAAGTTCGAGGGCAATAGAAGAAGGGGACGACAGAGAATGAGGTGGCTGGATGGAGTCACTGAAGCAGTAGGCGCGAGCTTAAATGGACTCCAGAAGATGGTAGAGGACAGGAAGGCCTGGAGGAATGTTGTCCATAGGGTCGCAATGGGTCGGAAACGACTTCGCAGCTAACAACAACAACAATGTCTGAATGGCCGCGGCCAGCTCAGTTTTTTTGGCCAAGAAGAAATGCTAGTTGAGCTATGAAAAGGCACTTCTGGAGACTTTTGTCACATTCTTAAACGGAACAGGTACACCAGCACTCACAAACTGCAATCCTGAAAGTTGAGGGAGACTGTTGTTCCTCTGATTTTTCAGCTTATCTATACTTCTCTTCTTTTAACACAGGGCTCTTCAGACTTGGCCCTTTTATGACGTGTGGACTTCAACTCCCAGAATTCCTCAGCCAGGCATGCTGGCTGAGGAATTCTGAGAGTTGAAATCCACACGTCATAAAAGGGCCAAGTTCGAAGAGCCCTGTTTTAACATATACAACATAAGACCTCTGCTTGGTTGTGTTAATGATTTGGATTGTTGTTTCTCAGCCACCTGCATTTTGAATGTTTATCAAGTTTCCTACTGTTTTTATTCTATTTTAATTCTCTTTGCCCCTCAGAGTCACTGGTTGAAATGAGCGACTGTATGCATTGGATGGATGGATAGATAGATAGATAGATAGATAGATAGATAGATAGATAGATAGATAGATAGATAGATAGATAGATAGATAGATAGATGGATGGATGGATGGATGGATGGATGGATGGATGGATGGATGGATGGATGGATGGATGGATAGATAAGATAGATAGATAGATAGATAGATAGATAGATAGATAGATAGATAGATAGATAGATAGATAGATAGATAGATAGATAGATAGATAGATAGATAGATAGATAGATAGATAGATGGATAGATAGAATAGATAGATAGATAGATAGATAGATAGATAGATAGATAGATAGATAGATAGATAGATAGATAGATAGATAGATAGATAGATAGATAGATAGATAGATAGATAGATAGATTCTAACAAATGCTCCTACTATTTAAGGTATTAATCAGCTGAGGGGGAAATGGACAGATGTTTGTAGTAGTTAAAAAATCTTATCCTGATTTCACTTCTTTAAAAACAATGGTACATGCAAAAGTTTAACCTCTTCCTTCCTCCCTCCCTCCCTTCTTTCCTTTCTCTTACCCACCCAACTCCTTCTTTCTTTCTCTTCTCTTTCCTTCCTTCCTCTTACCCACCCAACTCCTTCTTTCCTCCTTTCCTTCTTTCTTTCTTTCCTTCCTTCTTTCTTCTTACTGATCCAACTCCTTCCTTCCTCCTTTCCTTCTTCGTTCTTTCCTTCCTCTTACCCACCCAACTCTCTTCCTTTCTCTTCTTTCTTTCCTTCCTTCCTTCCTCTTACCCATCCAACTCCTTCCTTCCTTCCTTCCTCCCTCCCTCCCTTCCTTCCTCTTACCCATCCAACTCCTTCCTTCCTTCCTTCCTTCCTTCCTTCCTTCCTTCCTCCCTCCCTCCCTCCCTCCCTCCCTTCTTTCCTTTCTCTTATCCACCCAACTCCTTCTTTCTTTCTCTTCTCTTTCCTTCCTTCCTCTTACCCACCCAACTCCTTCTTTCCTTCTTTCTTTCTTTCCTTCCTTCTTTCTTCTTACTGATCCAACTCCTTCCTTCCTCCTTTCCTTCTTCGTTCTTTCCTTCCTCTTACCCACCCAACTCTCTTCCTTTCTCTTCTTTCTTTCCTTCCTTCCTTCCTCTTACCCATCCAACTCCTTCCTTCCTTCCTTCCTTCCTTCCTTCCTTCCTTCCTTCCTTCCTTCCTTCCTTCCTTCCTTCTTCTTACGGATCCAACTCTTCCTTCCCTCCCAATATATCTGTTTCTAGGGACAATGAAGATGATAATATTCACACATGATCTTTACACCTCTGCTGTCCACCATGTTACCCCTTCCCAACTCTACCAGAAAAGAGAGTGAATTAATCCTCAACCAAAGGGGGGGGGGGTATCCTGAGCAAATGAAAAGCCATGTTGCTGGCTTCCCAGGTTTTTATTAAGCTGCCCAACTGGACTGGATTTTCAGCTGTTCTACCGTTCGGCTATAAAAAGGTGGATTACTTAAGAAACAATTAGGTGAGTATACAAAACAATCTGCAGGCACCCTTACTCCTTCAGCTGTGCAACTGAAGTGCCTTTCAAGGCTGATTTATAACACTCTCGTCTTCAGAAGGCAAAATAATTAATAGGAGCATGGACTTCTAATTTCAGTGACTTCCAGAGAAAGTGGATTTCACTTGATTTATGACGGCTGGCGACTTTGCATTTTATCAGTTCATTCACTCATTATTTATGCTGATGACCAATTTCAGTGGCTGGCTATCATCTAACTCGATACTAATCAAAGAGAATTAGGGTTCACTGCATTATTTAGAAGACACTAATTTATCTTCGGAACAAGAAGTAAGAATAGTTTGGGGGCCTTCAGGGAAAATGAGGAGTGGGGGGGGGGAAGGAAAAAAAAGAAGCAAATTTCAGTAATTTGCAGCATTTTCTTAGTGTTATAAATGAAGGCTGCATTAGTTACTTACTCTTGAACAAAGCAGGCTATGGGCACAATAAAAAACCAATACAGCAAAGAGAATATTTTCTGATGGATTTTTTTTTCATTGTTTTGCTTTTGTTTTCTAGGAAGGCAGACCGAAAATAAACCCTGAGTTTTTCACACTTATGGCCGCTGCAGCATCCCCCAGGATCACGTGATCAAAATTCGGACACTTGGCACCTGACTCATATTTATGACGGTCGCAGCTTCCCAGTCACGTGATCCCCTTCTGCGATCTTCTGACGGGCAAAGTCAATGGGGAAATCAAAAGTTGAGTTCCATTTATGTGTATAATGATCTATAACTCAAGTCTTATATTCCAAACTGGACAGAAAAGCCTCATTTTTGATTGACCAGCTATGTCCTCTTGTAAGGCACGTAACCCCATAAACCAGGGGTCTTCAAACCTGGCCCTTTTATGACTTGTGGACTTCAACTCCCAGAATTCCTCAGCCAGCGTGCCTGGCTGAGGAATTCTGGGAGTTGAAGTCCACAAGTCATAAAAGGGCCAAGGTTTGAAGACCCCTGCCATAAACCATAGTTTAGATTCTCAAGAAAGGCAGACAGAATTATTTAGCAAACGTCATTCGCATTATTACAGCTTGTAAGGTGTGACACCCAGCAAATTATTTTACAGGTTACGGAAAAAAAACCCACACAAAACGACGACGCAAAGAGCTCTGCGTTTGCACACTTGCCTTATCAATATTTATCAATATTTTCTTCCACAACAATTGGCGGGCTGTGAACATTTCAGCCAAAGTCAACAACTGATGATGCTGCGGTATGAAGCCTATGAAAAAGAAAACGGAATAACCAACCCAAGTTGAACTATACACTTGTGCGGTTCAAAAATATGCAGAGATTAATTCCAAAAGGAAAATGGAAAGCTGGAGGGAAGGAAAAAATAAATAAATTAAAAGACTTACTGCAGGCTTTCTATTTTCCCTACTGTGGGTCTAAACTGGATTTATTTACTAATATTTATACGGCTTTCAGAATAATATCCTTAAGGAGTGCGCAGCAGATCAGCTACCTACAGTACGTATGTTTTAAGAAACATCCTCTCATTTATTTTTATTTTTTGTCCCTGCAAATAGCTGCAGGTAGGTTTACGCAGTCAAAGACGAAGCACAAGGTAAGAAATGCAACTGCGCAATATTGAAATGACCCCAAACCAAACCAATTCACATTCAAATCAAATCCAAATCATTGAGAAAACCAACAAAGGTTTTATTATCTATGCAATACAGGTAGCCTTCAAGTTATAGTAGTTCGTTTAGTGACCATTCAAAGTCATCATAAAAACGGGGCTTATGACCATTTTTGTTGTGATTCAGGGTCAGCCTGTGGGTTCGGCAGTTGGGTCGGACGACTCAGAGGAGGAGGGGGGTGTTGAAGACCTTGCTGATGATAGCCCTCAGGCAGGCCCCTCCCACTTGGTCACCATGGAGACCCAGCTGTGTGAGCCTGACAGCGTGGATGAAGATGACCCACAGCTGGCCCTGTTCAAGGACGCCCGACGCAGGAGGCAGTCAAGTAGGAGTAAACAGAGGAAGGCAATGGGGCTTCTCGGAAGGAGGGAGAGAGAAGCCACGCCCTGAACTCTTTATAAAGGACTTGTGTGGGGAGGGCTGGTTTGCTGAAAGCAACCGCTCAGATAGTGTTTCAAAGCTCCTGTATTTTGGTTGTGTCTTGTTTGTTTTTGTTAGTAATAAATTTGGCAGACGTTTTTCCAGCCTCTTGCCGTTTGTAAAGGGGTTGCCTTTTCTGCAGGGCCGGTAGCAGGCTGGTACAGAACAATTTTTTATGCTTCGGACCGTCGCAGCACTGAAGTGATTTACTTAAAAGAAGAGTCGTAAAGTGGGGCAAAATTCACTTAACAAGTGTCTCACTTAGCAACAGAAACTTTGGGCTCCATTATAGTTATAAGTCAAGGAGTACGTGTAATTATTTCATTCAACTCAAAATACTAACCTAAGCAATCATCTGATGGGGTTCAGACCTCTATGCCTAAACAAAAGAACATGTTTTGTAGGATGAAGCTAACGCAATTCTGCCAAAGAATAATTATGGACATATTAAGCTGATTAAGTACCCATTTGGATTAACATTCATAAGAGTTTTATTCACATAAACAAGGCATGTTCGTCATACTAATGAGCTGAAATAAAATCCTCTCCTTGGCATACTTTTCTGCACCATATCCCAATTTACATTTCATTACTATTAAAAACAAACCTCAAACACACTCTGAGAAACCTGTTTACCTTCCAGCTGGTACCAATTTATTGCTATTAATGCACATTTTAAGGAACTTTCCCCTCTTGCCAGATCTGTGTTGACGCTCAGGACTGAAATAAAATTCACTTATACTTCACCTTTATATTCTAACAATAACAATAGTCATGGTCAATAAATTTATTCCATTATATTTAATGCTTCTCACATTTTTTTTTCTGGGATTTGACTTGGCCTCAAATTCAGCGTATTCCTTTCTCGTTGCTGAGATTTACCGTTTGTCTGAAACTACTAACTATGAAGCCTTTCCTCGTGGCACCTAATCTTGCATAAAATTACTGCTGTTCTATTTTTTTTCTTCCCCTTCCTTCCTCCGTGTACTGTTGAGGCTTTATTGTATTCATGAGGAGGGGGAGCAATTAAGAAAGTCCCAAAAGAGATGGCTTACGTATATGTAGGTATGTACAGAACACAGGATACAGAATAACAAAGTTGGGAGGGACCTTGGAGGTCTTCTAGTCCAACCCCTTGCTCAAGCAGCTGTGCTGGTGCTTTGAATGCGGTACTGCAGGCTAACTCTGCCCACAGCCTGGAGTTCGATCCTGACCGGCTCAAGATTGACTCAGCTTTCCATCCTTCCGAGGTGGTAAAATGAGGACCCAGATTGTTGGGGGTGGGGGGGGGGGCCCCAAAC
>NC_138207.1:101349041-101364041 GCF_964194415.1 Vipera berus | reverse complement strand
AAGTTGCCTCCAGATGTTGTGAATGCTCCATCACTGAAGATTTTTAAGAGGAGACTGGACAGTCACTTGTCTGAGATGGTATAAGGTTCTCCTGCTTGAGCAGGGGGCTGGACTAGAAGACCTCCAAGGTCCCTTCCAGCTCTATTCTATTCTATTTTCTATTCTATTCTATTCCATTCCTATTTTCTATTCTCTCCTATCCTTTGGTGTACATCATCAGTCCAGAATTCACTTTGTCTGCGAAAGGCTCTTCTCTTCTGTCACTCACAACTGATATATACATTTTCTTTAAGAAAAGTCTTCGTTCCCACTTTCCCTTCTTTCATTAAAGAGAAGAGCCGTGTGCCTCTTTCCAGTGAGGCCTTTTGCACGGTTTAAGAATTCTGTTATTATATTCCAGAATAAAATGTAATTTTACTGTAATAGTATTCTGTTCTAATTCTGCTTTTAATTACTTTGCTGGCTCTTTCATTCTTCCACTGGGGCAATTTTTCCTTCATGGGAAATGAATCTAATTAACAGTAACTTTGCATTTATTCACACTTTAAAGCCTTTGAAGTACACCATGTACATTATCTCCGTGATTATTACGTTTTCCTTGTACGATAGGCCATCACCGAAGCGACAGAACGTGCCTAAGGCATAACTGATTAGTCGGGATCGAACGTCAGCTTCATTGTCTCTGTTATTTGGGGGAGGGGGGGTGGAAGATCTGAAATGTTTCAATAGAGCAAAAGAACCAGGTCTGTTGAGTAACATCTTCTCCTTCTTCATGGCAAAATAGGAAATAAAAATGGGTTTGTTTTGTTTTCGGTATACAACTGTTCTTCCGTGCTTTTTCCATCTGCCTGGGAATTTTTAGGCAAGGGGGCAAAAATCTTTCTCAAAAGATAAAGGCCAAAGGTCTTAGTAGTTTTTGTAGGACATACTTTCCTTCCTGGCTTTAAAGGTAAAGGTAAAGGTTCCCCCACACATGAGTGCTAGTCGTTTCCGACTCTAGGGGCCGGTGCTCATCTCCGTTTCAAAGCCAAAGAGCCAGCGCTTGTCCGAAGACGTCTCCGTGGTCATGTGGCATGACTAGACGGCAAAGGCGCATGGAACGCCGTTACCTTCCCACCGTAGTGGTCCCTATTTTTCTACTTGCATTTTTTTACGTGCTTTCGAACTGCTAGGTTGGCAGAAGCTGGGACGAGTAACAGGCGCTCGCTCTGTTACATGGCACTCGGGATTCGACCCGCCAAACTGCCGACCTTCAGATCGACAAGCTCAGCTTCCTAACCCACTGAGCCACCGCGTCCCTATTTCCTGGCTTTAGTAGGGTATAATTTATCTCTCCTTCACTGTCCATTCTTGGTGGCCCTGCTAAATCACTACAGCCAGACAGATTTTCTTTGCTCCGTCTTTTAACTTTCATGGTGGCTCCTTCTGCTTTCCGTGGCATAGTTGTTAGTCCTCTGCCTTAAAAACCATTTAGTTAGCAACCATTTGAAGTTACAACAGCACTGAAAAAAGTGACTTATCGCCAGTGCTTTTTTTGTAAAAGAAAAAGGTGCTGGAACTCACACACATCATACAACCCACCTTGCCTACCCTACAAGGTTCCATCCAAAAGAGGTGCCGGAACTCCGTTCTGAGCGTTCTATGAGAAAAAAAACGCCTTGCTTATCAGCCATCCTCACATTTACAACCGTCAAGCATCTCCACAGGATCAAAATTTGAGCACTTGGAGAATCAGCTTGTATTTAGGACACTTGCAGCATCCTGGGAATGACGTGATCCCTGTTTGTGAACTTCTAATAAGCAAAGACAATTGGGGTGGGGGGTGGGGAGAGGTGGATTTACTTAATGACCTGGTGATCCACTTAACAACTGCAGTGATTCACTGAACAGACGTGGCAAAAAGGGAACATAACATGGGATGCGACTCAAGTGAACAAGTCCCTTGTTTAGTTATGGAAATTTGGCTCCCGATTTTGGTCATTAGCTGGGGACTACCTGTGCCACCAGATTCTTTTAGAAATCTTTAATTCATTCATTTTTAAAAAAAAAATGTTGCATTTACTTGTTTGTTTGTTTCATTGACTGATTGATGATTTAGAAAGCCACCCAACTTCGTAAGACTCTGGAGAGCATTCAATGTTAAAAGAAGGAGGAGGAGGAGAAGAAGGAGGAGGAGGAGGAGGAGAAGGAGGAGGAAGAGGAGGAGGAGGAGGAGGAGGAAGAGGACGAGGAGGAAGAGTGGGACTATGTGCACACACGCACATGTGTGCACCGGCCAGCTATTCATGTGGCCCGGTGGTTAATAGGCACCAGCCTGGTAGTGGGCCAACACCCACAAGTTGGGGACCCTGCTCTAGAGGCCTGCCTTGCCTTGATCACCTGGCACATAACCCCCTCCTTTCAGTGTACATCTCTTGATATTTTCCCAGTGTTTGGGCTTTGGGCTTTCAAGAGATCTGGAACTCCCAACTTCAGCCAGTCTCTTATGATGCTGGACATTTTACACTGGCAATCCTATGGGGGGAACAATTTGCCACAGCCACGTCATCTCAGCCACTTCGATGTGGCCGATTTGCCACCACCAACTCGCCATGGCCAGCTCACCATGACCAAGTTGCCAGGAGACCATTTGCCCTGTTCAATTCACCGTGGGAAAATTCACTGCAGGACAATTCAACAATTTTATTCAATTATTTAAAATAACTTTAAAAAATGGTTCTAATTTTTGTCCTTCACATTTCATTTCGTCCCTCCTTTTGCATCCTTTATGATTCTATTTCAGTATTTCTTCAATGTTTTTTTTAAATTATTTTAATTAATTAAATATAACAGTTGAATTGTCCTGTGGCTAGCTGTCCCAATCAACTGTGCTATGGAGAATTGGCTGTCGTGAGCTGATCACGACGAGTTCTGTTTGTCTTGCTAGAAATAATGCAGCAGTTTTTCCTAATGGCTGAATGTCTATGGAGATTCTCAGTCATCCAGGTCATAGTTATCCCACAAGGCAACTGGACTTTCTTGTTTTTCTTTGAAGATGTTCCACTTCTCATCCAAGAAGCTTCTTCAGCTCTGATTGGATGGTGGGGAATGGAAGGATTTATAGGATTTACAGCTGGTCATTTGCATTCTTTTAGAGAGTCCCTGAGGCCACTTGGAGGTTTACCTGTGTCTTTAGGGTCAACTGAGTAGATGTGCAAATGGGTGTGGAGCTTTCTTGGAACTGCTGAAAGGATTTGTGTTGTAAACTGGAGATAGATGGTGTAGTATCCTTCCCGCTCTGTTGAGGGAGCGTCGTTCAGTTTGACCTAGATGGCCTCTTTGACCCCTCTTTCAAACCAATGGTCCTTTCTGTCCAAAATGTGGACTTTGCTGTCTTTGAAAGAGTGGCCTTTGTTTTTTAAATGCAGATGGACTGCTGACTCTAGTCCTGATGGGTTTGTTCTCCTATGTTGTGCCATATGTTTATGGAGTGGTTGCACTGTACTGCATATACCATGTTGCTCAGTTTGCCTCTGGGTGTTTTATCCTTGGGGTGGACAAGCTTCTGCCTTAGTGTATTAGTGGGTTTGAAGTGTGCACGTACGTTGTGTTGGTTGAAGATCCTCCTGAGCAGTGATGGGATTCAAATACCTGAACAACCAGTTCTCTGTGTGGATGCAGGCCTGGGCATCTGAGGCCTAGAACGGACTTCCAGAATGGCATCCACATACTTCCATTGGGGCCGTTCTAGGCCTGGGAGGCCTCCTCCAGACTTCCCAGGCCTAGAACGTACTTCCGGAAGCCGTGTGCGTTCAGCCAGTTCTCCGAACTCAACAAAATTTAGCTACCGGTTCTGCCGAACCAGTGTGAACTGGCTGAATCCCACTACTGCTGCTGAGCTTTCCCTATATTCCTGCAACGTGTGGAATTACGTTGCTTCGTTTACTGTTTTCTTCATCTAATGGCTGGTGTGTGATTCATTGGTAGTGAAACTTGCAGGGCCTAATCTGTTGTTTGAGAATGCTAAAACAGCTGGAAAAACAAAGGCGTACATATTTCAGACCTCAAACGAAGCCTCAGCGTGGTAGAACAAATTCAATCAAGTTTCAAATTGGCAACTGTTCCCAGCAAATGCTGCTCCTTGGGAAAGATGGATCACTTACATTTTGGAACGTATGTAGGGAATTACCCCCAAACAGATGCAAATGTGTTCAGATTCCAGGATTCTTTGGCATGCCACATGTAGGAAAGTCGGGCAGTTTATTCCGTTTAACGCAGAGCCACACAAGGATTTAGAAAGCAACTTCTGCCAACTAAAATTATTTTACCGATAAGAGCGAAACATTTTGGGGGGGGGGGCAGGGAGTTGTGAGTTTGCTGTTTAAAAAAAAATATGAAAAGCATAAAAAATAGAAATTCTGGACTTTACAATCAATTTAGTTTTCTCAGGGTCAGATTCCTCATATCTGTGTCTTGAAGAAAGAGTTTTCTTGCAGCAGTGCCAAGAAATCGGGGCTGTATCCTTGCTAAATGCGAATTTACCATTAGACTAAAATATTCAAATTACCAATAAAAAAAAAAGTTAATAGTAGTAAAAATACAAATTATCACTTTTTTTAAAAAAAAAAGAATTCCAGCAATTCTCATAGTTCAGAACATAAGTCAGGCCGCTGAGGGGTTTTTTTGTTTTGTTTTAAGGAAATCAATTTGCATTTTTAGCTGAAAGTGCATTTTGTTTTCCCTTGCAAAATAAAAGAAAGGATTTATGCAAAAATAAACTCATGGGATCATTACTGAAACAAAAAAATGTAATTTTCTACTCAAATTGTGAATTGCATTTACAAGAAAGGGTTTTCAAATATGGCCCCAAATCATATTATCCACACAAAAGAAGAGAAATTACCATATTTTTTAAAAATCTCATTTTAAAATATTGGGCTTTTTCTAAAAGCTATAAAAATCCCTTATTTTGAGCGAGGGGCTAGTTTTTAAACCAGATTGACAGAAAACAAAATATACATTTGTTGTTGAGAAACTGCTCTGTGCTAAATATTTAGCTGGTTCCTAGGAATTTTTATCTTTACTTTTGCAACACAATGTCTCCCAATTTATTATAAGGACAAGGTATTTTGGTAACTGAAGTGATTCAATTCACCAATTAGTTTTTTTCACAAAATTTTAGTGGAATTAATGAAAGTAATTTTGTAAGAAGTATACCTCCCGTGTACACTTTTGAGAACAAACAACTAAATTTCATTTTTAATGTGTGGCAATGTGCCCACAGTAAAAAAAATGACAATAAAGGTTATCTATCATCTATCTATCTATCTATCTATCTATCTATCTATCTATCTATCTATCTATCTATCTATCTATCTATCAGCTATCACCTTGTCTATCTGTCTGTCTATCTAATTTCATCAAGGTTTAGAACAAAGCATAGTAGGGTTAAAGGTCTTCCAGAATGCTAGAGTCTTCTGCTTAAGCCATCAATGGTTGTCCAACCTCTTCTTAAAAACTTTAATGATGGAGCACCCACAACTTCTGGAGGTAAACTGTTCCACTGATTAATTATTCTCATTGACAGGAAATTTCTCCTTACTTCTTGGTTGGTCTCTCTCTGATGATCTTCCACCCTTTACTTCTTGTCCTGTCAAGGTTGATCTCCATGTAGTTTTCTGGACAGTGTTATGGGATTTGTTTTTCCAACTTCCCCGTAGCTGTTTGCTGATTCACTGCTTGATTATCTTTTCCAGAATCTTCCCAGGTACTGAGGTCAGGCTGATAGGTCTGTAATTTCCTGGATCCATTTTTTTTTCCTTTCTTGAAGCTGGGAGCTACATCAGCTCTTTTCCAGTCCTCTGGTAGTTCCCCAGTGCTCCAGGATCTTTGAAAGATATAGTTCAGTGGTTCTGAGATCACGTCTGCCAGTTCCTTCAGAACCTTGGGGTGTAATCCATCTGGTACTGGTGATTTGAACTCGCTTAGGTGGACCGTTGTTCACTTACTCTTTTCTTGCCTATCTTAATTTGTGTTTTTAATCTCTCTTTTACGCAGTGCTTTTTTTGTAAAAGAAAAAAGGTGCCGGAACTCACACATGTCATACAAACCACCTTGCCTACCCTACAAGGTTCCATCCAAAAAAGGTGCCGGACCTCCGTTCTGAGCGTTTTATGAGGGGAAAAAACCCCTGCTTTTACGGTACTGTTTTTGATAGGTTGGATTGCTTTGTCCCTTTGTATAGAGACGGATGCAAAAAACAATTTAAATAGTTCTGCTTTCTCCCTGTTGCTTGTCACCTTCTTGCCACTTTCTCCCACTAATGGACCAATCATTTCCTTAACTGTTTTCTTGTTTTTTTTTACATGTTGAAAGAAGCTTTTTTTTTGTTATTTTTGACTTTTGTCACAAGCCTTAGATCATTTTGAGCCTTAGCTTTCCTCATTTCATCTTTGCAGGCTCGGGCTATTTGCTGATATTCTGCCCTAGTTATGTGCCCCTCTTTCCACTTTTTATACTTGTCCTTTTTTCTTTCAATTTATCAAAGAGTTCTTTATGCAGACATGCTGGTTTCTTTTGAGAGCTGTTATTTTTCTTCTTCGTTGGTATTGTGCTAGACTGGGCTCTTATAATCTCACTTTTTTGCCTACTAGTTCAATGTGAAATTTATCTGAGTTGAAATTGGAAGCTAAAGCTTGGATTTCTTTTTCGTGAACATGCCAAGTTCATTCACATCATTAAAAGCCATCATTTGTTGTTATGCTTAAATCAATCTGTGTTGCATTGATTAAGGGGGAGAAAGTATCGATTGGAAAACAAGAGATCTTACCTCTCTGTTTCATTTCTTCTGCCCAGAAAATTACATCTAAATGTATCTTAAAGATTTCTGGTGCAAGAACAAAAAATATGTCTGATTTTAAAATTGCAGAACACTTACAAGATTTGAAGAAAAATATTCTGTTATCTTATCTAGCAGATAACTGAACCTGGTGGGAGAACTATCTGCTTTTTTTAAAAAAATAAATAATTCAAGGTCTATTTCAGCCAGAACACAGTTAAAAGGCAATTTATGCTGACAGTTTGGAAAATATAACTATATGTGGTATAGTTACCCACCTCAATCCACATCTTAGGAAATAAGAACTCTTGGATGCAAGTTTAGTCCAAAAGGAAAATGTTTACTAGGATGGAATTGATTGTGGGAATACAAGACGGAATCTGAGAAAAGTTACATTTCAATCCTATATAAACCATTCCCATTTCAGCCCTCCCCTCATCCATTTGGTCAGGCTGTCGTCAGTTGCTAGGTGTCAGGTCCTTCCATGGGAAAGGGAACTCTCCTTGGTTTTATGGTTATTGCTTTCCTTTTCAGTTGTAAATGAAGATACAATCCAGACCTGTCTGTCCCCCCTCCCTTCCCCAGTAAAACATCCCCTGTTGTTTGAAAATCGCTTTAGTAACCATCCTCTCCCCCCCCCCTAATGGGAAACATACACAAAAATTGAAGTCTGTCTTTTCACCCTGAACCATCCTTCTTGGAGTCACTCTTAAAGAAACATGGGGATTCATGGGTGGAGAAGGGGAACAAGTGACATCACTCATGCCATAAATAACACCACTTAAATGACATAGTGTGTGTCATTTGTCCAACAATGTGTTCATGCGTATGATGTCACCACACCTCCGAAACAGAGCAAGAGACACATGGGAAATGTAACTGGAATAACTTGATGTAGAAAAATTTCATAATAAAAATTAAACCTGGCAAGGATAATTAACGGTGATCAAAACTGCCGTGGAAAAATGATTGATGTTAAAGATTATTTTCAGAATGGAAGGTGACATGACAATCGTCAACATTCTCCCACTGTGAATATTCATATCTTTTCTTCTGCTTTTGGCCAAGCAGTTCTACCCGTTTTTTTGAAACTAAAGAGTTATAAATCTTAGAGAAGGTGTCAGAAGAGATCAACTGTGTGCGCCTTAGGCACCCATAGCTATCCTTTGCCTCCTTCAAGAAAACTGATAGAGCAACGAGGAAGAGATAAATCAAGAAATTTACGGTTGGGTTGTTGCCTGTGTCATGAACTCAGAGTATGGTTTTAGTCAAACTAATCTCTTTTTCATGTTTACCTACACACTCAAAGCAAAGCCGACCTAGGCTCAGCTAGGCCAGTTGGTGTAAGAGTCACAATCTTGTGGCAATGTCCTGGGACACGGTGTTCAAAACAAGATAGTTGCAACCATTTAACGGAAGCTCTGCTCCTTCCTACAGGCATCCAACCTAGAGTAGTGAGGCACTTTGAAGACAATGCTCTGTAGACATTCTAACTTGGTCATTCTCTATTCCTCTTCCAAGGACTCTTACGTATTATATTGCTGAACATGTGTCCAACTTCATCTCCTTTTTCCTGCTTTATTTTTACCTTTGAATCAGGGATGTATATAATCTTTTGTTTAATATAAAAGGCTGCAAGTTAGTTGATTAAGAAAGGTAGGTCTAAAAGTACTAGAGTACATTCCATTCCAGCACAACTTGGTTGAAAAGGGTTTAGAAATGACAAATAAGATAGATACCGTATATACTTGAGTATAAGCCGACTCGAGTATAAGCCGAGACCCCCAATTTCACCCTCCAAAACTGGAAAAAGTTATTGACTCGAGTATAAGCCGATCCGCCGTTCTGCAAGCCTCCGCGCACCTCCCCAAACCTCCCCAAACGTCGGCAGGTCTCGGAAAGAAGCAGGCAGGCAGGGCGCGGAGGTCCGGAGACCTGCCGACGTTTGGGGAGGTTTGGGGAGGTGCGCGCGCACCTCCCCAAACCTCCCCAAACTTCGGCAGGTCTCCGGACGGCGGTGGCTTGGGAGAGGTGCGCGCGATCCCGGAAGCACCAAAGCCTCGGCCGCGCACAAGTCCTCGGTAAGTTTTTTTGTTGACTGGAGTATAAGCCGAAGTGGAATTTTTCAGCCCAAAAAGTGGGCTGAAAAATTCGGCTTATACTCAAGTATATACGGTAGATAGATAGATAGATAGATAGATAGATAGATAGATAGATAGATAGATAGATAGATAGATAGATTCCAACAAATGCTTCTACTATTTAAGGTTTTAATCAGCAGAGGGGGAAATTGACAGATGTTTGTAGTAGTTAAAAAATCTAGGTAGACAGATGATAGATAGATAGATAGATAGATAGATAGATAGATAGATAGATAGATAGATAAAGAGAGAGAGAGAGAGAGACAGACAGACAGACAGACATACTGACTACATTAGCATTAAAAGGAGGCTATCTACCTAGTTTTGGGTTGTCCATTTGGCCTGATGTTTTTTATATGTTTTTAAAGGATTTTCCAGTTTTCGCTTCCCTTAGCCTCAACCTGTGGCTGGTCCAAATGACCCAGCTGAGGCTGCTCTGTCTGGCTAGCCCTCTCTAAGCCCCAATCCTGACCAACATTCGGCTCCATGCCTTCCTCTGCCAACTGAAATTCACCCTCCTCCTCTGGACTTGTGTCCAGAGAGGGGTCAGATCCAGGACACTATCTGAGACTCAGCTTGATTGCAAGAAATTGCAACTTTTATTTTCCACTCTTCCCTCTTCGTTACTCCTCTTTTGCCAGGCTTTTATCTGGAAACTGTACTGTCAACCATCAGGGTACAGAAGGAAATATAGTGCATTGACTGACTCGTGGGATGCTTTAATTATTGTAATTGATCTCAGAGACCATCTTGGTGGGACTGCAGAATTTCCCAGCCTGGAAACTTTGCTCAGGAGGAGAGTTTCCAGACCCAGCATTTTTTCAGGCTTAGCTACTGACAAGGCCGGAAAAGCAGATCTGCAGAACTGCATCAGGAGATGCTGCAAGACACTCAGGAAGGAACTAAAGAAATACTGTAATATCCCCCCGCCGACACCACCACCGCCCCCCCCCCACCTTCCAGAAGCAAATGCTGGAGAAGCAGAAATGAGAAAGCCACACAAGGTGAGGATCAGATCCTTGGAAACGGCAAAGTGGAAGGCGCCAGAAGAGATTCTTCAATGTCTGAGCCACTTACCCAAGACATCTTTCCTGATTTGCTGATGACTTTGGGCAGGCCTAGTTTTGTCACCAGTCCGTCTCTCCGTGGCTTAATTATGCGGCAGCCCAACTGAAAATTTTCTTTCTAATCGCATAAATCACCTTGCTTTGACACCACGCTCAATAGGGGCCGCGAAGAGTGGCAGAGCTATCGACGGCGCTGTCCCTCAAGTCCACAAGGTGTATCATTTAGCCAAGAGTGATAATGAGATGCAGAATATACTGGAAACTGTCAATAGGCATGTCGATGGAAAGACTCTTAGGTCCATCCTCCAGCAAATCAATGGTGGTTTTCGGCTATAAAAATCAAGAAAATGATAGCTTTCAAATGAATGGTAGAAGGAAACGCGAGGCTCCTTGGGGAGAGATAACACAGCTCAATTTTTCCTCCCTGAGTAGCTTCTCCGCCCGCTGCACTCAGGGAAAAAGGTCACAGAACATTACAGGAAAATATCTCTGAAACAAGATGTACAACAAGACTGGGACATGACATGAGGCGCAAGCATTGCCACAAAGGCCGGTATATTTCTGACCTGACAGAATTAAAGTGTGGATCTGTGGTTGATAGACAAGAGGGAACAAAAAGACAATGGGGGATCTACTCTGAAAGAAATATGAAAGACAATGAGGGATCTACGCTGATGAAATATGAAAAACAATGAGGGATCTACGCTGAACAAATGTGAAAGACAATGATGGATCTACACTGAAGAAATATGAAAGACAATGAGGGATCTACTCTGAAAAAACATGAAATACAATGAGAGATCTACACTGAAGAAATATGAAAGACGAGGGATCTACACCAAAGAAATATGAAAGGCAATGAGGGATTTACACCGAAGAAACATGAAAGACAATGAGAGATCTACTCTGAAGAAATATGAAAGACAATGAGGGATCTACACTGAAGAAATATGAAAGACAATGAGGGATCTACACTGAAGAAATATGAAAGACAATGAGGGATCTACACTGAAGAAATATGAAAGACAATGAGGGATCTACACTGAAGAAATATGAAAGACAATGAGGGATCTACACTGAAGAAATATGAAAGACAATGAGGGATCTACGCTGAAGAAATATGACCACTGAGTTGTGATCAAGAATCTTGTGGCACAGGTCACACACCAAGAAAATCCTAACCTCTCTTCCATGGGCAACTCTGAGCATTAAGCCACACATTTTAGGGAACAATGCCAAAGGATTTGGTTTTATTCTGGGGGCGGGGGTCTTCTTGGGCAGTGGGGTTTCTTTTTTTTCTTGCAGAGGAATCAAATTTCTATTTAATTCTGAGTAATAAGAAAATTTACATATGTCATAGTAAACATTTTTCCTGTCCAACTCTAGAGGGCAGTGCAGGGGTTAGAATGCAGCACTGCAGGCTAACTCTGCCCACAGCCTGGAGTTCAATTCTGACGGGGCTCAAGGTTGACTCAGTCTCCCATCCTTCCCAGGTCTGTAAAAAGAGGAGCCAGATTACTGGGGGCCATAGGCTGACTCTGTAAACCACTTAGAGAGGGCTGTAAAGCACTGTGAAGCGGGATATAAGTCTTAAGGGCTGTTGCTATTGCGAGTAGCTGAGGGATCCAGTGTTGTCCGAAGAAAATTTCAATGGTCATGTAGCCAGCATGGCTATACACCAAAGGTGCACGGAACGCTGTTACCTTTCCACCGAAGTGGTACCTGTTTATCTACTCGCGTTTGCACGATTTTGAACTGCTCAGCGGGCAGGAGCTGGGGCAAGTGATGGGAGCTCACCCTACCACGTGACGCTCGGATCTCGAAACCCGGGCTGTCAGCTTTCCAGCTATGCTATAGGAAATAATAAACTAAGAGTTGACTCTGTCCTCAATCATAATGTAAGCAAGAAATTTGAGTTTTAGGAGAATCAGCAGATGTTTTCATACAAAATGAAAAGACAGATTATACGCGTTGCCCTCTTGGTAGGTCCATGGAGAGACCGCGTCTTCCAAGCGAAGACAGCAAAGCTTTGATTCCGTAGAATGATATGTAGGAGCAGCCGTCCCAATAGGAGAAGGGCAGAAGAGGTGCAGAAAGAGATAGCAGCAATTGCCTTTGGGGGCTAAATTATTTGCATGCTCTTAATAAATACTTAAGCATACAGCTGTACAACTGCAGAGAGTTTGATTCTTTGTGTAAACTTTTGCAAACGAGCTCTAGATTCTGTGGGTTGAATTAATGCAGGTTTATTAATTAATACGTTTAACTATAAGGTGGAATAGGGGAAAAATCCACTTTGCTATAAATATAACACAGGCTTTATCTGATTATCTTGCTTTACATCTGAGTTTAACAGATTTTAGGTTTTAATCATATTATGGCAACCCAATTGAAACAAAAAGTAAAACACATTAAAACACGCTGGAATTTTAAACAGAAGGTGAGTGTAATGCTAAGCAGGTTAGATTAGAAACTATTATAAAATTATTCTAAGAAGTTCACTCTGCTTAATTAGGTCTGAAGTGAAAATTTTTGTCCCCTAAAAAAATAAGGAACGAGGGGGAAACATTTATAACATTTTTTATATGTATGAACTTGGGAGTTTTCCACAGAGTTTGTTCCATAATTCAGTGTGGGAGGAAAGATTTCTGATTGGAATGGAGGCCAAGATTATTTTACTAAAGGAACAGTTCAAATAGTCAATAAAGAATTATTTAAAAAGGACTATATTTTATGCACCTTCTGCATGTGCGTTTAAAAATTCAGCAAATCAATAGCAATGTTACAAACACAAGACAAAGCCAAAATTTATTTTTCGTACTTCTGGCATGATGAAGGATTGGCCCCATTTAACACTTTGTAATATAATATCCTAATGTATTAGATCTACATACACTATTTCATATAAATTACTTAAGAAATTTTAGTCTCTTGTATTTTGCATTGGTTTCCCGCTGATTTTTGGAAAGTATACAAAATTAGTTTTCTGTCATTTTTGTGTCAAACATATATTTGAAGTTCAAGTCAAAGAAATGAAAGCAAAAAAAAAATTCTTATAAATAAATAGTGCACAAGGCAATTCTTTGAGTGGTTTGTTTTTATTACTAACATTCTGGGCTTCTACTAAACTTTGGCAAATATTGATTCAGTAGGCTGACCTACCATTACACAGGATAAGTGTAGGAGATGAAGAGGCAAAGCCTGGGGGTGGAGTCAAAAGAGGAATCAGCCTAGAATTACTACGTGGCCACAAAGGCTTCAAGTCCAGCCTCCCTTGAATTCCATTAACTCTTATCTAGTGCCAATTTAGTGCTGACTATTAGTTGACTAGATTCTTATGTATAGGTTTGAGCAATAAACCAGCATGACTGAAATTTATAAAGTGTGTTCCTGATTCTTTGCCCTTGACAATAAGGCAACTACTTTTAGTGGTATCTTGGATGTTGTTTGTGCTATCGCTGTTCTCCTGGCCATGCCAGCTGCTTTTGGTGTGGTGTAAAAATGCCGTTAAATCACCGGTAATTATTTTCATTTTCTTCAACCCTGGTGCCCTCCAGACAAATCTAATCACTTAGTAAATTCTGGGTGATGAATGAAGGACAAACATGTTGGGGAAGACCTCACTATGCAGAGCGCAGGAGAGGAAGCCATCTACACAAAACCCAGCTTTGGTCACCACATTACAAAAAAGATGTTGAGACTTTGGAAAAAATGCAAAGAAGAGCAGCTAAGATGATTAAAGGCCTGGAGACTAAAACATGTGAAGAACGGCTGCAGGATTTGGGTATGACCAGTCTAGAGAAAAGAAGGACTAGGGGGGACATAATAACAGTCTTTCAGTATTTGAGGCATTGCCACGAAGGAGGGGTCAACTTACTTTCCAAAGCACCAAAAGGCAAGACAAAAAACAATGGATGGGAACTACCGTATTTTCTGGCGTATAAGACGACTGGGCGTATAAGACAACCCCCCAACTTTTGAGATGATTTTCAAGATTCTTCGTCTTATACGCCGGAAAATCAGCGAGCCCGGGAAGGCACGCCCTCCCCTCTCACTGTGGAGGAAGCAGGGCAGGCTGGCGTCTGGCGGGAGCCGGCAGGGCAGTCCTGCGCACACACGCGCTCCCCGGCTCCTAAGGAGTCCTCGGGGAGCCATGGCAGGCACCTCACGCTCTTCCCTCTTGAGGCAGCATCAGCGGAGCCGTCCGGCGTCAGGCGGGAGCCGGCAGGGCAGTCCTGCGCACGCGCGCGCTCCCCGGCTGTTAAGGAGCGCTCCTTAGCAGCCGGGGAGTGCGCGCGTGTGCAGGACTGCCCTGCCGGCTCCCGCCCGACGCTCTTCCCTCTTGAGGCAGCATCGCTCCCCGGCTCCTAAGGAGTCCTTGGGGATGCTGCCTCAAGAGGGAAGAGCGTCGGGCAGGAGCCGGCAGGGCAGTCGATTGATTTATGTACTATTTTCCGGCGTATAAGACGACTGGGTGTATAAGACGACCCCCCAACTTTTGAGATGATTTTCATGGGTTAAAAAGTCGTCTTATACGCCGGAAAATACGGTAATCAAGGAGAGAAGCAACCTGGAATTAAGGAGAGACTTCAGAACAATTAATCAGAGGAATGGTTTGCCTTCAGAAGTTGTGGGTGCTCCATCACTGGATGTTTTTAAGAAGAGACTGGACAGCCACTTGTCTGGAATGGTATAGGGTCTCCTGCTTGAGCAGGGGGTTGGACTAGAAGACCTCCAAGGTCCCCTCCAGCTCTATTCTGATTCTAATGACAGAGACAGCAAATGTGCAACCTAAATAGAAAGACAGCGATGGCTTGGCAATTGACAAAACTATGGCACTAATAAACAAGATGCAATAGGTAACATTAATGAACCAGGGCATATGTGGCTTGCTTTTAAACCTTAACATATGCATCTCTATTACAGCAGTTCGAAATTGCATTCTTAAAACATGCAGCTGGTGTTTATCACAAGC
>NC_138207.1:101314041-101346541 GCF_964194415.1 Vipera berus | reverse complement strand
TACAAGGTTCCATCCAAAAAAGGTGCCGGTACTCCGTTCTGAGCGTTCTATGAGGAAAAAAGCCCTGGATATAGATATAGGTATAGATATAGAGATAGAGATAGAGATAGAGATAGAGATAGAGATAGAGATAGAGATAGAGATAGAGATAGAGATAGAGATGATATATAGATATATAGATATAGATATAGATATAGATATAGATATAGATATAGATGTAGATGTAGATGTAGATGTAGATGTAGATGTAGATGTAGATATATAGATATAGATATATATCTCCTCGGAAGCCATAAACTAAATAAATGTTTTTCAACCTTGACAAATTTTAAGAGGTGTGGACTTCAACTCCCAGAATCTCCCAGTCAGTAAAATTGAGAAACACTGATCGAAGTCTTTTTTTATTTTTCTTTCCTGGTGCTCATCATGAACACATTTTGTGGTATTGCTGTCTGCACAGCAGGTTTTAAGGTTATAAGAATGGCTGAAATCTGCAAAAAGAAAAGAATGATTCTTTGGGGGCAGGTTAGGGAGTTAAAAAAACAAGTCACCACCAAGCATCTAAATTAAAATGCAACTTGCAAATATAACACGTCTCCTCCCTCTTCTAGTTTATCTACTAAATCTGACATAATGAAACCATTAGATTTATAAAAGGGACCGTTCACTCACACATTTTTTCCCCACGACGCTCACAAACACTGATGCTACCCCAATACAGTTATCATAAAACAGTATATCATGATTCTATAAGTTTCCATCGCCGACTTTTAATCTTTACCGAGATTAATCTTTACCAACTATCATTAGACTAGAATACATTTTAGGTCTGTTGTGGTGTCACTGAGGAAATATTGTCTGCATCAGGCTTAGCCTCTCTGCTTTCAACCCGAGTCTCTTCTAATTAAATACAGTATCTGACATCATTTCAATGTTGAGTATTTTGAAAATACTCAAACGCAAATAATGTCCCGGTTAAAACTCTGCAAAACTACATCACATTTTAGGACTGTGCATCCTGAACTTTTCTTTTTTTCTTTTCTTTTTGATGTGTCTTATTAATTGTGAAGGGACGCGGTGGCTCAGTGGGTTAGGACGCTGAGCTTGTTGATCAGAAGGTCGGCAGTTTGGCGGGTCGAATCCCCGAGCGCCTGTAACTCATCCCAGCTTCTGCCAACCTAGCAGTTCGAAAGCACGTAAAAACACAAGTAGAAAAATAGGGACCACTACGGTGGGAAGGTAACAGCGTTCTGTGCGCCTTTGGCATCTAGTCATGCCGGCCACATGACCACGGAGACGTCCTCGGACAAGCGCTGGCTCTTCGGCTTTGAAGAGTCGGAAACGACTAGCACGCATGTGTGGGGGAACCTTTACCTTTACCTTTTTATTAATTGTGAGGATCAAAAGGGAATCATCAAGCCATGTAAACAAGCCACAGTCTTCTCCTGTTGGCTCCTCTGAGGAGCACATGCAGAAATATGCAGAATACAGAGTGCAAAGGGGCCTCTTCTAGTCCAACCCCTTGTTCAACCAGGAGACCCCAGACCAGGGGTCTTCAAACGTGGCCCTTTTATGACTTGGGGACTTCAACTCTCAGAATTCCTCAGCCAGGAACGCGTGCCTGGCTGAGGAATCCTGGGAGTTGAAGTTCCCAAGTCAAGCAGGAGCCCCTAGACCATTTCAATCAATGAATCAATCCATCCATCCATCAATCAATCAAAATAGAGTTGGAAGTGGCCATGGAGATCTTCTAGTCTAACTCCCTGCTCAGGCAGGAGACCCCATACCAGTCCAGAAAAATGGTTGTCCAGTCTTATCTTGAAAGCCTCCAGTGATGGAGTGCCCACAGCTTCTAGAGGCAAGCTGATTAATGGTTCTCACTGTCAGGAAACTTCTCCTTAGTTCTAGATTGGATCTCTCTTTGATAACCTTCCATCTGTACACTGCCCTTGATTATATACAATGCTATCTAGCTATCATTTATTATGTAATGTTACTTTTATTTCTTGACTTGGCTCTTCAAAGCATCTAAGCCATCGGCTATTGTCACATATTGTGGATAATGCCTGCTGGTGCATGAATATTAAATACAGTTGCTCCTAATCAATAGGACTGACTTTCCCATTAATATTCTCCTGCTGTTCACTCTGTGTATCTTGCCTTAGAAAAAGAAAGCAAATAAAGAATATGGAATTTTATTTGCATTTTTTTAAAAAAAGATGTAGGACTGGAATAAAAGGTTATTCTCTCTCTCTCTCTCTGTATCTCTCTGTATCTCTCTGTCATACTTGCTATCCTGAGTTATTCATAATTTATGACTGTGGCAAAATGGGCAGCAGATAAATTTAATAAATAAGTAAAATAGATAACAAAGGCAGGATAGCAAAATCTAAATAATAATAATAATAATAATAATAATAATAATAATAATAATAATAATAATAATAATAATAATAATAATAATAATAATAATAATAATAATAATAATAATAAAAAAAAATACAATTCTTCCATAAAAGGAAGGAATCCTTCTGTTTTTGGTGAGATGCTTGAATCCGACTTGTAGGCCAATTTAATAAACATTTCATTCCACATTGCAACTAAACCTAGATAGACGATCTGAGAAACAATCACATGTGGTTTCTTGTACTCGGTGTTATTTTATAGACTTTTTTCACTGACTCTTTATTCCTACTATGCTGAGTGAAAGCACCAGAATAGCGAAGGACAAAAAGAAAGAAATTATAAAGGATTTCCTATTAGTAAACACTATCTGGAGCAATACATGAATTTTGTTGCGCTTTGATTTCAGATTTTGCTCAAAAGCGGGGGGGGGGGAATACAAGTTCATCACAACTCACGAGATGCAAAGAAATGCAACTGAATGAGGAGAAATAAAATAAAACAGAAGGCTAGAATGCCAGTTCTTTATATGCACTCTTCAAAATATTAAAAAAGTTCATCCCGGTGAGAACATACAGCTTACATCACGCTACACAAATATGGAAAGCAAACATTTTAAACCGCTAAAATAATGGCTATCGCCATTGTGTATAGAGAAATTATTAAGTAAAAAATCACTTAAATAGAAATTGTCCAGCTGTTACAACAGACCTTTGCAATGATAGCAATTTTCTCAGGCAGATAGTCCTTTTGCGCATCAGACAACTTCCTGCAATTAAGGGATAATCCCACTTTATAATTCCGTGATTTAGAACTCTTTCTTCTACATTGCAATCCACGTGGAACCTCACAGCCAGCTCTTTTTATTCCAATGTTGCTCCATGAAACCCACAACTGCCCTATTGTCCAATCTATATTTTGAGCTGAAACAAATCTGGGCTAGGAAATAGACATTAACCATAATAGGAAGCCAAAAACTGTTATGCTTTGAAAAATGTGTGGCTAAAACACATCATGCAATCATTATTTTTGTTATCTTCACTTTTTAATCAATTAGATTTTGGCAAAGTGTGGTTATCGTGAGGAGGAAGCCATACAGTACGAAGAACAAATAGGTTGCCTCATTCATATCTATGTAGGTCAATTTTTTCCCCCTGATATTCATCAAAACTGGCACATCAGTTCAAAGAAGCTTCTTGAACAAGAAAATTGAATGTATGGGAGCATACAAAGGTCCACATTTTAAAAAAATGTATGGAGCAATTTTTGAAAAAAGGAGGCAAGGAAGGGAAAAATAAAGAAAAATAAACACAGAAATGAGTAAAGGGAACGTACAAATCTCAAATACATGTTAATTTTTCTTTCAGCTTTTCATCTGTTAAGTTTTAAATCCTAGATATATCATATCATTTGGAAAACTGCAGACCGTTAAAATAAAAATAATATGGGGATATCAATAGCAGCAATCAACACAAGGTAAATCATAAAACGAGATTTACAGTAAATTCTACCCAAGCAGCTCGAAATCCATTTTCATCTAATAGATCATAGAAAAGTTAGAATATTCACATTTTAAGTAAAGAGAAACGTATTTTGGATATTGTACAAGGCCATATGGGATCATGACTCCCAAATTGAATTAAATTACTTTGTTACATTGATATCGGAAGATTTACATATGAAGTTATTTCAGACATTAATTCGTGCTCAAAATAACACAGTAATAGAATAATGGAGCTGGAAGGGACCCTGGAGGTCTTCTAGTCCAACCCCTGCTCATGCAGGAAACCTTAGAACAGGGGTCTTCCAACTTGGCCTTTTTATGACCTGTGGACTTCAACTCCCAGAATTCCTCAGCCAGGCACACTGGCTGAGGAATTCTGGGAAGTGAAGACCACAAGTCATAAAAGAGCCAAGTTGGAAGACCCCTGCCCTAGACCATTTCAGATAGGTTGGCTAATTATGTTCATACTCCTGCAACATAATTAACCATCCTTCTGCAACCACACAAAACAATAGCTTCTGGCTAATTAAACAATGAAACAATGCGTGTTGTTTTCAGCTTACACCGTGCAAGCAAGTAAGAACTGGTAGGATCTGAAAACAGAGACCACGAAAGCAAAAGGAGAAGCTAAAGACCCCCCCCCAAAAAAAAGTCTGGATAGTGGATGGGGTAGCACCTGGAGACCGCAGAAGAGAAGAGAAAGACGTGGAGGGAAAAAAATCACAAAAGACAAAGAAGTACCGCAAAACTCTTTCAAATGTTATGTTCAAAGTTTTTTATTTTATTTATTTATTTTTTATTTTAATTCCATTTATATCCCGCCCTTCTCCGAAGACTCAGGGCGGCTTACAAGCTTAGCAGTAGCCTTCATTCTATGTATATGCCTGCTTATTAGGGCTTTCACACACACCCCAGTGGCATTATTACAAAGTCAGCTTAATTGCCCCCAACAATCTGGGTCCTCATTTTACCTACCTGGGAAGGATGGAAGGCTGAGTCAACCTTGAGCCTGGTGGGACTCGAACCTGCAGTAATTGCAGGCAGCTGTTGTTACTTAAGGAGGCATTAGCCCACTGCTCCACCAAGGCTACATAGTTGCCTGGGGGAGAAAAAAAAGGGGGGGAGAGTTACAGTCCAGTTCCGAAGGTCCGACGCTTGGCTCTCCCCCGATCATATGACAACGTATGATCAGGGGTTTTGGTGTGGCTGCTTTCACGGCAGCACCCCGTGATCCCGTTTGCCCCGTTTCATGACAGCTTCAGCAAGAACCACGCCACAGCGAAAAGTGGATTCCTTTCACGCAAAGATCCCCACCTTTTCCAGCTTTGCAGACCGGTGGGGAGTTGGGGAAGGAGAGGGAATGGTGACCTATGGATCACGCAAGTGGAGCTGGGTGTGTGCGTGGGTGCCCTGGGACTCAGTGGGCACGCTATTTATTTAATGTTCATGACGTTCCAGTTATGCTCGGTGCATTGCCTTAATGACCGCCAGAAAAAAGGACCATAAAATTGGGCTGGTCACCTGATGGACCCAATTTGCATGCCTATTTTACCGTTGTATCTCGAGGATTACCTGTGTGTGATAGCAACTTCACGTTCTCTCTGGGGTTTCCAAACAAACTCAAGAGGCTGCTTTTTCTTGATTAAATCAGTCTGTTAGACCCTCTGGATCCAGGATTGTCTATGGAAGAATCTCTCTCTATAGTCAGTAAACGAGGATCCTTCTAGTTCTGCAACTGCTACCCCCTAGTTGGTAGGGAGGAGGTGACCTGTTGTTGTAGCCTACAGCAATAGCGACAGCACTTAGACCTATATACCACTTCACAGTGCTTTGCAGCTCTCTCTCAGCCTCTTGCCCCCAACCATCTGGGTCCTCATTTACCAACCTCGGAAACATGGAAGGCTGAGTCAACCTTCAGACGGCCATGATTGAACTGCTGGCAGTGGGCAGAGTCAGCCTGCAATGCTGCATTCTAACCACTGCACCACCGTGGGAAGGAAGGAAGGAAGGAAGGAAGGAAGGAAGGAAGGAAGGAAGGAAGGAAGGAAGGAGGGAGGGAGGGAGGGAGGGAGGGAAGGGAGGGAGGGAGGGAGGGTAGCAATAGCACTTATATACTGCTTTACAGCCCTCTTTAAGCAGTTTACAGAGAGCTTAAATCTGAATCCTCATTTTACCAACCCAGTGAGAATCAAACTGCCAGCAGCTGGCAGTTGGCAGAATTAGCCTGCAGTGCTGCCTTCTAACCATGGTGCCACCACAGCGCAGGACCAATAAAGATAGCTGTGGTGTTTCTTGCGGTGACTGTTTCCTGACCAGGCCCTCTTCAACCACCTAACATTTAACCCATTGTCATGTTGGGTTTTTCCTTACCTCTCGTTATTGCTCATAGGAGGCAGGATGTGTAAGCTAGTATATCCATATGTAGACAGGGATCGATTAATTTGATATATGGGAGGCCTTATTTTACTGGCAATTAATTTTGAACAGTAGTTATCAATTTATTTATTTATTTATTTATTTTGTCTTGGCCTCCGATTTTTTAGGCAAACCTATTGCTGGTCTCTCTAATTCATAAAATACTCAGTTGAGGCATAGACCATTTTCAGCATAGTTGCTGAAATTGAAAATGATAAACATGAAAAATGTGTCTGATTTAATGTTTGCAAATTTTCTGCATAACTATGGCAACACACCATGGAATAAAACATTTTACCCCTCTGAATTATTAGCAGCTTTCCAGAAATTAATGTCTGGTGTTACTATTGCAATTAAAATTTAAAGATATATACAGTAACGTACTAACCAAACATATCACAAGTAAAGACTGAAACATTTCAGTAAATAATTGTAAAAAGTAAGCTTTGGTCAGTTATTCATCTGATACATGATATTATTGTCCTATATATTCTATATTACATTTAACTCCCCCCCCCTTCCTCCAGATAAGTAGAACAACTTGAGTAACTTAACACGTTAATATTTCAATTTTTAAAAATCACTTCTTCCCATATCTCACCCCTTATCATTTATGAAGATATAAAAACTCAGCATTCAGTCTTAATCAGCCAAAATGTGATTCTGTTCAGATGTCCAAACACACTTGGCCAATAAAGAATCTGTTCCGTTCTGTTCCATTCCATTCCATTCCGTTCCGTTGTGTTTCATTCTCTGTTCTGTTCTGTTCTGTTTTATTGAAATCCAGCTTCAAGAAAGGAAAAGTGGCCACTGGTTTGCTTTGTTGTTGTGAAATTGTGAGTCTTGAAGCTACAGGAGTGAAGCTCTTTGACCGTCTCCATGAAGCATGGCTGAAATTGTTTCCTTCAAGTGAAGAAAACAGAGGTGGGGATTGGACAGCTCCAAAGGGCTCTGCTTCTTTCAGTTAAATTTCTGGAACAAGTAGAGACTCACCCATGACAAAAATACACCCAATTAACCTAATGCAATATTTGAGCTACAATTCATGGGTGTACTTTGAGTTAAGCAAGGGCTTGTACATATGACCTTCTACAGACTGAGATAGTCTACTCTTCTTTTTTCACATACCTTGCTAAAAAATACTCCTAGCCAGTTCTGTCCTCCTCATGATCCTTTGAACTCAGACTTTTGTAACTCAAGAGCATCCTGCTGTGAGTATAAGTGAATGCGGCAGTGTTTAGTTGTTTTTCGGATTAAATTTATTGCAAACATGCACGTTCTCGACAGCAGATTAAAAAAAAACACCAAGAAACAACGGAGCACGCCAGAGAAAGTCCAAAGGAGCCAATTTCTTTGTAAAAGCACCTGATGGACACTGTGACAGCCTGATTGCCTTCCACCGCCGATTTTGGGAGCATGTGAAAAATACTGTGCACTGCTGGCTGGTATGTGGTCCAAAATGACTCATAAATCTTCCTTTATCTCCGCTGCGGTGTTAGCAGAAAAGGATGAACTACGTTTTTCTCCCCCATCTCATTCACATGTCTATCTGTCTGTTAGCTGTGCCCTTGAGCAAAGATTACTGATGCCCTTACCTTTGATGTATGACACATCAGAAGCAGCAGCTTTTCATCAAGTGAATTAATCTGGGAAATGTAAACCTACCTGCGTGTCTCTTTGTAACTTCCCACAATTCTTTTGTGCACTCTCCTGAGCCAGGCAGAAGTTCAATAGTGGGAAAATTATTCTCCAATGAAGCAAATTTGCCACTTATGTTTAAAATACAGGCTAAATTATCTTGAAAGCGTTTAAAAAGGACGCTCGTCACCAAACAGATCCCTGGCGTTCTGGGGAAGGAGACGTGCCAGCTTCAGCCTTGAGGGCTGCATAATTTGCTGGG
The DNA here is from genome assembly GCF_964194415.1 of Vipera berus. Classification (NCBI taxonomy): domain Eukaryota; kingdom Metazoa; phylum Chordata; class Lepidosauria; order Squamata; family Viperidae; genus Vipera; species Vipera berus. The sequence continues at coordinate 101,338,319 of NC_138207.1, read as the reverse complement.
GATTCCTCTGATCTTGCATTGTTCATTATGATATTGCCATAGAGCAAAACCGTTTGGGGTGTTGATCAATGAAGAGGAAGCTTCATGTGACAGCTGTCTTTCCTCCACGCTGATACTCTATCAGCTCAATCTGGAAACCGTGCACTTCTCTGTAAAGATGGCATTATGCATTGGGGCAAATTTCTCCCACAAATTAAATCTGTTACACGGTGGCGGCGTACTCTTTCTTTTCCTTCCCTCCCCTTTTATCAGACACAATAAACAGAGGTAGCTTTCAATCCTATCATTTCCAGGATGTCCATCGGATAACCCCAGCTAATTATCCCAATCTTGACAGCCGACACCCCAGCTCTTTATTTCTGATTTTATTTGCTTTGCTTTCCCTCAACCTGCATAAAAATGTAGCTCCAAACAACTCCGCTTTACGCTGACAAGCTTCTGCAAAATCAATCACCTCTGGGGTGTTGGAACTATTTATCCAAGGACTGCATCTGCCTATAAACCGCAAAGCTATTCTTCCCTTCAATTGTTCCGTATTTATTAAACCTCTTAGTAAAACAAAGTGACAGAACTATAAACTTCTAGGTATAATTTTCACGGAATTGGCTTAAGAGGGACTTGTAAAAATAGGATTAATGGCATAAAACGTACAATATATAAATACAGCCCTTAGGAAAATGGAGGAGTGAGGGAAAAATATCGAGCAATTTCATCTCTAGTTCTGAAAGCTGTGGTATTATAGGGTAATATTTCCTTAATGTTAGACTTCATTAACCCTAAGATAATCTCTCATAAATTTGGCTCATTTTTAAAGTGAAAAAAATATGTTTATTAAACTACTGAATATGTTTATGAAAACAAGACATAATCTACTGCCATAAACTTCTTGTCTTTATCTGAATAATCAAGCACCTCATAAATAAAATATCAGAGAAAGTGAGTGCTAAAATTCATTACCATAATCGCTGGGCTTATTCATCATCTATCTCATTAACAGTCCTTCTCCTTCTTGAATAAATGGGTTCTTAGTCTAACAGAGCAAAACCATTTACAAGACAAAATGCTAAGCTGCTTTTTCTCATTTTCCCTTATCTGCGCCTGACTTTCTTAAATTAATTCTTCTCCTAAATCTTATTGTTTCTTTCCAGTGTAACTCAGCACATCAGAGGCCTTGAAAGAAATGTAAGCTGAAGAAATAGGTCTGTAGAGTATAAGTTAATTAGAGATCTAAGTGACTGGGGATGAGATTTGATGGCATGTGGTGCCAGAGAGAATTTAAGAAACTAATCTTCATTTAAAATGTTTGAAAATAGAGCACCAAATATGAAGTGAAGAGGGCTCCAATTTCATCCCCGCCGCAGCAATATTTTCATTCTGGGGCTTATTTAAAAGTAACATGCTGGTAGAAGACGCCAGTTGCTCCTTAGAACAATTATTACTCAGCAAAATCTAAAATAAAACAATGCAACGTATGCAAAAGTCTTCCATTCTATCTCGTGTTTTTTTTTTCTTGGAACTGTTTGTATGATTGATTGATTGCTTGGTTAAAGGCACTGATGTGCCCAGTGAAAATTTGAGGAGACATCGTATATGTATATGTATACGTATGTGTATGTGTATGTGTATGTGTATGTGTATGTGTATGTGTATGTGTGTGTGAATATGGAGTGGTGGGACTCATTCGCACCAATTCGGCAGAACTGGTAGTTAATTTTTTTTTTGCCCAGGCCCAGAATGGACTTCCGGAAGCAGCATCCATGCAGAGAACCAGTTGTGCACGTATTTGAATCCCACCACTGAGAGAGAGTGTGTGTGTGTGTGTGTGTGTGTGTGTGTGTGTGTGTGTGTGTGTATGGAGAGAGAGAGAGAGAGAGATACACAGACATAGACACAGATAGGATTAGGATTACGTACATACATACATACATATATTTCTCCCTAAAAGAGAATAAAACTCTATTTTATGAATAAGATTGTGGCCATGAAATGCCTCTGGGAAATTCTCATGGGTGAAGAAAGGAATCTAGGTTAGACTTATGCAGAACTGAAAAATAGGCAAACTGATTTTTATTTTATTTTTTGTATTTGACAGCATTGATTTCAGAACTTTCAGAGTGGCATCCATTTAGGTCTGTCCAAGATGGTGACCCTTTTTTTGGCCTTCTCTTGATGAAGCCCAATCTTCTGTCGCTTGGGATGTTCTGGAGAAGATCTGGAGAAGCTGCTAAAATGTTCTTCTCTCCCAAATCCTATGGAATACTAGGAAAAGATCACCAGATTTCCAAAGTTTTCCATATTTGGAATTAACACTTCTAGATTGCAAAAATCCCAGGGAATATGTAATTAATCTAACCAATCATAGCAGTAGGAATTGTTCATCTATGCCAAAAACAGTAGCAGAAAATAAGCAGAAAACAACTTGTTTATATTTAACATTCAAAATTGTGGCTATTAAAACCATTTCCTTGAAGATCATTATAATTAAGTATCTGACTTTATTTTACTTAAGCAAATAGAGAACCTATTTCATTTTACTGCCATTTTTATACTTTGCACTTATTTTAGACATTTAATCTAATTATTTTTTTCCAGAGATCATTTTACTGCTAATAAATGAGAGACATGAAAAATTAAATTGCGTAATAAAGCAGGAACAGGATTTAGTTAACAAGATACAGTGCTCCTGAGAAATGGGGTAGATTTAAAATTATGTAAAAAAAATATTGCCCAACACAATTAGGAATGTTTCTAGATTTTAAAATATGAATGAAAATACATGGAACTTAACGGTAGAGTGTTAACATGACTTACAGATAATAGTAAGGAAAGCTAGGAAATAAACAAAAATTCTGCATAGCACTGCATTACTTTGGAACTAAAATTGTTAATAAATGCATCAAATCCTATATAGATACCATGTATTTTACATATGTCTTTGGATTTTCCAGTTAGAGACTATATAAATGATTAGTAGGATCAACTTTAGCATGTATAGCTTTTATTTTTTAAAAAAAAAACTGTAACTGTTATAGGTGGGCAAAAAAGGCAAGCTTCCTGTTTTCAAAGGATGTGGCCATATTCTTTTTTAAAATAATAGTATACATAATTTATGTTACACATACAGTATACGGTACATAATTTATATTAATATACCCGCCACATAACACAAACATAAAATTCCTGAAAGCAAAGACAAAAACAACTCTGGATAGTTTTGGCAGTACTTGGAGACAGCAGAATAGAAGAGAAAGAACTGGAAATACAAAATACGAAGGCCTGCAAATAGTAGTAAAACAACTGTGGCAAAAGGAAGCCAAGATAGTACCAATAGGCACCTAGGGGTCAATCCCAAAACATCTGGAGAACTTGAACACCATCATCATCCCCAAAATCAGCGTTGGTCAACTGCAAAAGGTAGCTTTACTTGGAACAGCCTGTGTTCTGGGACGATACCTTTAACACCATGAAACAACAAGAACAGAGCCTTGGTGGAGCAGTGGGCTAATGCCTCCTTAAGTAACACCAGCTACCTGCAATTAGTACAGGTTCGAGTCCCACCAGGCTCAAGGTTGACTCAGCCTTCCATCCTTCCGAGGTAGGTAAAATGAGGACCCAGATTGTTGGGGGCAATTAAGCTGACTTTGTAATAATGCCGCTTGGGTGTGTGTGTGTGAAAGCCCTAATAAGCAGGCATTATACATAGAATGAAGGCTACTGCTAAGCTTGTAAGCTGCCCTGAGTCTTCGGAGAAGGGCAGGATATAAATGGAATTAAAAAAAAAAATAACAACATCTGTCTAGCTTTGGGAAGAACTGAATAAGTGGACAAAAATGGCAAATCCAGTCTAAACACCTGGCTGACTATGCAACCAACTGTAACCACAATAATAATAATGGGAATATTAACAATGGATGGGAACTAACCAAGGAGAGAAGCAACCTGGAATTAAGCAGAAACTTCCTGACAGTGAGGACAATCAACCAGAGGAACAGAAGTTGCCTCCAGAAATCGTGGGCGCTCCATCACTGGAGGCTTTTAAGAAGAGACTAGACAGTCCCTTGTCTGAGATGGTATAGGTTCCCCTGCTTGAGCAGGGGGCTGGACTAGAAGACCTCCAAGGTCCCTTCCAGCTATATTCTGATTGATTGTGTTTTATATCTGTTCATTAATTTTACTATTAATATTTAATAATTTTGGTCACCACCTTACAAAAAAGATGTTGAGACTCTGGAAAGAGTACAGAGAAGAGCAACTAAGATGATTAAAGGCCTGGAGACTAAAACATATGAAGAACGGTTGCAGGATTTGGGAATGGCCAGTCTAGAGAAAAGAAGGACTAGGGGGGGACATGATAGCAGTCTTCCAGTATTTGAGGGGCTGCCACAAAGAAGAGAACATTATTCTCCAAAGCACCAGAAGGCAGGACAAGAAACAATGGATGGAAACTAATCAAGGAGAGAACCAACCTAAGACTAAGGAGAAATTTCCAGACCGTGAGAAGAATCAACCAGTGGAACAGAAGTTGCCTTCAGAAGTTGTGGGAGCTTCATCACTGGAGGCTTTCAAAAAGAGACTGGGCAGCCATTTGTCTCAAATTGTATAGGGCCTCCTGCTGGAGCAGCGGGGTGGACTAGAAGATCTTAAAGGTCCCTTCCAGCTCTATTCTATTCTGACTAACCTTGGGATAAGAAATGTAATGAATTGTTGCACACACAGGGGAAAAAATGGTTAATGTTACATAACTCCACTAATGATAAACTTCTGTTATTAGGGTTTGTCACTACAAGATTCAGTTGTGCAGGGTTCAGCCTACTCTTTCCCCTGGAATACTCCTTTTCATTGAAAAAGCAATAATCTTAACTATGATTTACTGAAGCAGCCCATTTAATACTTGATATTTAGGTTTAAGTATCAAGATTATAATACTGTCGTGGGGGGGGGGAAACACCAACCCACAATTCAGTGTAGTTTCTTAAATAACACAGGTTAAATCCACAGATTGTATTAAGGGGAAATTGAAAATGAATAATTTCTCTGATTTTTTTTCTTCAGCTAACCGGAAAAAGAATAATCTTTAACATTCCTCTCATTTAGCACATCTGTAGGTTATACTTTCCTGGTGTACTATTTACTTTTATTTATTTATTTTTTTAAGAAAAGGTCACCTCCTGGATAACTTTTCTGTGGGTACTGACACCCTACTGATTTTGAAAGAATAAGAAATCAAGGGGTGCGGGAGAGGGTTTATCTTCCAGGGGGGAAAAAGAGAGAGAAAACAGCCATGCTAATGTTTTTCCTTGTGCGGTGTTTGTTTTGGCTGCTTTTTACTAGCATGAATAGCACTAACAGAAGACAACTGAGATCAGTTGGAACTGTAATTCTGAAACCACAGAATAGCTTACATAGGAGATATTGTCACCCGTTTTCTTTATTAAACATATTTTTTTTCCTTTTAAAAACCGTCAGCCGCCCGCCCCCCCAAGAAGCAAAAAGAACATGTGGAATTACTTTTCAGCAGCTTCCTTTATTGCTCCTGACCTGTAGACAGACTCTTGCTAGGATATAGCAAAGTATTTGCATCAATATAGATATAAATCTGAGAATTGCCAGAGAATGCAAGCCCCTCCCTGCTGGGAATCCAGGCTACATTCCACGACAAACATTGGAGACTGCATAGATAAAACCAGATTCATCTAAATAAAACCAATGCAGAACCTATTAAAAGACCACTGCTGGATGTTACATATGTTAAACGGGATTTGTTATTATTATTTTGGATCCTTGAAGATAGATAGATAGATAGATAGATAGATAGATAGATAGATAGATAGATAGATAGATAGATAGATAGATAGATAGATAGATAGATAGATAGATAGATAGATAGATAGATAGATAGATAGGATGGCATAGGATAGGATAGGATAGGATAGGATAGGATAGGATAGGATAGGATAGGATAGGATAGGATAGGATAGGATAGGATAGGATAGGATAGGATAGGATGATTAGATAGATAGATGATAGATAGATAGATAGATAGATAGATAGATAGATAGATAGATAGATAGATAGATAGATGGATGGATGGATGGATGGATGGATGGATGGGATGGGATGGGATGGCATAGGATAGGATAGGATAGGATAGGATAGGATAGGATAGGATAGGATAGGATAGGATAGGATAGGATAGGATAGGATAGGATAGGATAGGATAGGATAGATAGGATGATTAGATAGATAGATGATAGATGATAGATAGACAGATAGACAGATAGACAGATAGACAGACAGACAGACAGACAGACAGATAGATAGATAGATAGATAGATAGATAGATAGATAGATAGATAGATAGATAGATAGATAGACAACCTTTATTGTCATTTTTTTACTGTGGGCACAACCGCACACATTAAAAATGAAATTTATTTGCCTGCTCTCAAAGTGTACACATACATAACACACATTTAAACATACTATGTACAACATATGTATAGACCTACACCCTTACATATAAGTAACATATAAATGTTAATCACTTTCCATCTTGACTACATAACGATAACGATCTCTTTGGTTTTTCCAATGTTTAAAACTAGGCTGTTCTCCTTACACCAGTTCACCAAACCCTCAACCTCCTCGTGGTAAGCACCCTCATTGTCATCTTGAATAAGGCCCACTACTGTTGTATCATCCGCAAACTTCACAATATGGTTGGTGGCAAACCTAGCACAACAGTCATGGGTCAAGAGGCTGAACAGCAGTGGACTTAGGTCGCAGCCCTGAGGAGAACCTGTGCTCAAGAAAATGGTGTCAGAAATATTTGTTCCAGCTTGTACATACTGGGGCCTGTTAGTAAGAAAATCAAGAATCCAGTTGCACAAAATATTCATAAGGCATTCGATTCTGTTCATTGGGGATTCATGAACGATGTCTAGCAAGGTCACACTACAGTCCCTAATTTGACAAAAATATTTTAAAAATTTATTGGCCACTGGTAACAATCATAAAGGGACACGGTGGCTCAGTGGGTTAGGACGCTGAGCTTGTCGATCAGAAGGTCGGCAGTTTGGTGGGTCGAATCCCGAGTGCCGTGTAGCAGAGTGAGCGCCTGTTACTCGTCCCAGCTTCTGCCAACCTAGCAGTTTGAAAGCACGTAAAAATGCAAGTAGAAAAATAGGGACCACTACAGTGGGAAGGTAACAGCGTTCCGTGCGCCTTTGGCGTTTAGTCATGCCGGCCACATGACCACGGAGATGTCCTCGGACAAGCGCTGGCTCTTCGGCTTTGAAACGGAGATGAGCACCGGCCCCTAGAGTCGGAAACGACTAGCACGCATGTGCGGGGGAACCTTTACCTTTACCTTTAACAATCATAAAGCGCTAATAAGGCAAATTCAAAAGTAATAATACAGTGGCAAAAGGAATGAACCAAGTTTTGCTCTCCCTCCCTTCATTTTGCCATTATGAACTAAAACAACTTATATAGAAAATCATAAGAAGAAAAAATTCTTGGAGCAAAATTGATAATGCCAGTTATAACATTGTCTTACACACAGGTGATAAAAAAAATTTGACGGCATCTTATCACTTAAACTGCATATAAATTGCAATCATCTGAGAGGCTGCTGGCTGAACTATAAATTATATAAATCAACATTATTATGCTTTTTTCCCCCCAAAGAACCATTGACTGTAGAATATAAAACATTAGCCATTTGGATATTATACTGTTTTTGGAGGTTATCCAAACTTGAAGAGATTATTCATAATTAATTGTAGAGAAGCTTGAAAACAATGTAAGCAAAATAGGACAAAATGAGAGGGGGGGGGAAATCTATTTTGGCAACCACAATTGAGAGCACTAAGTCAGTAGTTAAATGAAGTGGTCACTAAGTGAAACCACAGCTGTGTTTATAATCTGTCTTCAGATTTCCTTTGCTTTACAGACCTGTAGAGGCCGTAAGTGTGAGAACTGGTTGCAAAATCACTTTTTCATCACTGTTGTAACTATGAACAGTCACTAAACAAGACAGCCTGTACAGGTAATCCTTGACTTAAAACAGTTCATGTAGCGACTGTTCAAAGTTAGAATGGCACTGAAAAAGTGACTTGTGACCATTTTTCACACTTATGACCACTGCATCATCCCTACGATCAGGTGATCAAAATTCAGAGGCTTGGCAACTGACTCGTGACAGTTGTGGTGAGTCACGTGATCCCCTTTTGCAAACTTCTGACAAGCAAAACTTACTTCACAAATGTCTCATTTAGCGACATAAATGTTGGGTTTGACACCTGTAAACAAGGACTCTCCATAACATTGGCCACATAACTAATTCTGTCTTAGTTCAACGGCAAAAGAATAATTTTATTTCTCATCTAAGCAATCTGAAATTTAAAAATAAATCCTTTCTCTGGGGATCACATAAGGTGAGGTATCCCAAACCTGGCTTGCTATGTTAGCTATCAAAATGAGCGTGATTAACAGTGAAAGGAACATGAACTGCAAGGGAAATGGAAAAATATGACACACTTTTCTGAAAGTATTGTCCCCTATAAATGCCTCCTTTGGGTTAACAATATCAGTGCTAAACTGAAACTTTAATTAAAGGGTGGAAGTTTGTTCTCCGAGCTTGTGGGTTGGTTTCCAAATGTTTTATTACCAGGCTAGGTAACATCTTCAGTGTAGTTTAGGGAATGTCAGTGTTCTTCGGTTTATAAGGGCTTCAGGTGTGGGTGTGTGGAGTGAGGGTGTTGTGATGGGTCTGACCCAGAGGTAGGCAACCTTGGCTCTTTTATGACTGGTGGACTTCAACTCCCAGAATTCCTGAGCCAGCATGGCTCAGCTTGGAAACCTCTTCCTTTCCCCTCAATATGGCTGGCTCAGGAATTCTGGGAGTTGAAGTCCACCAGTCATAAAGCGGCCTAGGCCTAGGCAACCTTGGCTCTTTTATGACTGGTGGACTTCAACTCCCAGAATTCCTGAGCCAGCATGGCTCAGCTTGGAAACCTCTCCCTTTCCCCTCAATATGGCTGGCTCAGGAATTCTGGGAGTTGAAGTCCACGAGTCATAAAAGAGCCAAGGTTGCCTACCCCTGGGTCAGACCCATCACAAGGCCCTCACTCGACACACCAACACTGACCTCCCCTAAGCTCCACTGAAGATGTTACCTAGCTTGGTAACAAAACCTTTGGAAACCAACCCACAAGCTCAGAAGAACACAACTCCACCCTCATCCTAGACCCCAGCTACAGATATCTGCCACTACTGCAAACGTTAAATAAAGTTTGGAAGTCTAAGTGGATACAACTTGCTTTATATATGTCTCTAGACACACATCATCCATATTTCCCAATGAAAGAGAACAGAATGCAGTAAATAGTTAATAGCATTGATCAAGTCTGCATTCAGCAACGGACTAAAATATATAAACATTAGAACAGCTGTATGCAATGAAATTTCATTTTCATGTATGCCGATTAGTGCACATTCAAAGTGACAATAAAATTATTATTCTATTCTATTGTTCTATTCTGTTCTAACAGGGATCTCCAACCGCTGGTCCACGCCAGAAGCCCCATCCACGGGATGGTCCACGGAAAAACGTCTCTCCATGGAACCGGTCCCTGGTGCCCAAAAAGTATTATAAATTGAAAGTGTGTTTGGGCGTTGGTAACGAATTTGCTTACTTTCAAACAAACTTTCAGTTACATTCTTTTTGGAAAAACACTGAAGATATTAATCACGGTATAAGAAAATATAAGGGTTGGAACTATTGATCGAGGTGGGAAAGACTCTTGACAAAGAAAAATGTGTAACGAAAATGCAAACAGTTAATAATTTCATTTCCTCTGAATCCATATCCCCTAATAGCAGAGAGAGAACATGAAAAACCACACGGAATTTCTCAAATTTTATGTTGGTTCCCAGGAACCCAGAACCACACGAGGAGTTTTTTCAGAGCAGTTTCTTCATTTCTGCTCTCCTATAGACAAATGTCTTGGCAAACTAAACCAGGGCTCCCCAACCACTACGAGCTGTGGCCCATTCAGAACTGGCTACGTGAGCAGATGGCCAGTGCTTGTGCACATGCGTGCAGCTCAACGTCCGCAAGTAGTGGGCCAGTGCACATGTGCGCACATGCGTACAGCACAACTTGAGGGACGGTTCCCCTCTCCCCCCTCTGGCAGGGCTGCCAAGCTGTAAAGATTGGGGACTGCAGGACTAAAGCACTTATCTGCCACTTATCATCCACCACGTTTTCAAATAGGTTATCTAAGAATCAAGTCTTGAATCTATCTTCAAGTTTTCAAGTTAGCAGGCATGCTGGCTGAGGAATTCTGGGAGTTGAAGTCCACAAGCCTTAAATTGGCCAAGTTTGAAGACCCCCGGCTTAGAGAATGGGTGAAGATTTACATAAACTCAGCAATATTTTCATAAGAAGCCAAAAGGTCTACATACAAATAGAAACATTTATAAGATAATCCCTATTGCCTGATTAAACCCCAAATGATCAAGTGGTACCATTCAGATTTTTTTAAAAAAAAAACTCACCATACTTTCTCAATATCTTTACTCTCAAAATCTAAGCAGGCTTATTTATATACTAGGCAATCTCACAGCTAAACTAAGAAGCCAGAACTAGATACAAAACCATTTCTATAGTATATAGTTGCAAAGAAAGCTATGTGAAACAGATGCAGGAAATTACCAGAAGTCCAGTTTTGCCTTTTAGGAGATGCAACATGTCTTTTTAAGAACACACATAATTCTATCTATCTATCTATCTATCTATCTATCTATCTATCTATCTATCTATCTATCTATCTATCTATCTATCTATCTATCTATCTATCTATCTATCTATCTATCTATCTATCACATCTATCTATCTATCTATCTATCTATCTATCTATCTATCTATCTATCTATCTATCTATCTATCTATCTATCTATCTATCTATCTATCTATCTATCTATGCTTGTTTCCACCCCCACCCCCCTTAGCTTCCTCCAATAAACTCAGTCAATTAGGTTAAAAGAGTTGACATCTTCAGTACTTGCAATCTGCCGTTATTTACCTTTGGGTCATATTGTCAGAGGTGTCAATTGTTATCAGAATGCAAAAGTGTGGTTTTGGAGAATTATTCCTTCGTGTGGACACAGGCGGGCGCAACACATGCACACACGGACACAGTCGACATGCCATCTGTTACATCTGTGCACGTGAGAAGTTGACCTGCCTTAAAACGGTCTTTGTGGCCTCCAGCATGTTGTATCTGAGTCCCCAAAACGAAACACCTACGTGCCAAACAGATTTTATACCCAAGCGTAATTATTTTACTTGTCGCTAAGAGCCTGCTAACTATTTGAAACAACAAGGCAATATCAGTAAGTATACACTTTAAGCCACACATCCAATTCTCTGTGTGGAATGAACAGATGTGATCTTACTGAGGCTGTAGCACAGTTCAACGATAATTTGTCATATCTGACATACTTTTAAATTGCATATACCTGCCAAATTCATACAGCAATTACTAGCCTGTGTATCTGGCACATTTTAACTTGAGGTGCCTAACCAATTTATCAAGTTGTGCACACAAGGCAACCCGAATGTTTTCTCTACTGACACAACAGCAAAAGCCGACTAATGTCTTAAAATTCCTTTATAGGTGTTTTATGGTGAAGCCCAACTGTTTCAACACTCCAGTGGCCGGACTTTAATGTGGTTCAAATCGTTCTAAATACCATCGCTAAATGTTTAACATCTGTGAAAGTTGGACCAGTAAAGGCAAATATTTTGAAGCTTTGCCTGTCCAGCTTTCATTAATCTGGGGGGCAGGGGGGACCTTCAACTTTTGTTAATGGATTTCCTATTGAGGAGGGGCGCTTGAACTTCAGCTTTCAACACACTCATTACAATGACCTCCAAGTATGGTGTTAGAGAAGGGAAGGGAAGATGGAAGGGGAGGGAGGATGTTTTTTCTCTGTCGCCGGATAAACTCTGTCACAGATTTGTAGAAATTCCACCTTATCCACCTTCAAGCAAAGCAATAAAAGCACAACTTTTTCTCTAGGTGTTTTTATGCTGGGGACCTTTCTCTCCTTTGTTGCTCTGCTTACGTAAGGTCACCTGCCTCCTGCTTCCTCTTAATCTCTGTAGCTGCTCAGAGTCAATTTGGAGGTGGGCAGCCTCAAGATTCCATAATCAACCTTGTAATAAAGTCCACGCTTTGCATTTCTAAACCACAAACCTTGACCAATCTTTGTGTTCTCTCTGTGGGTCCCTTACGTATAAAACCTATTTGGATGGGGGGGATTTCACATGAAGATCTTATTTGCCACCCTTTCAAGTCAGTAGTGCTATAGGAGGTGGCCAGGCTGAGCCCAAGGAAGGGGTCAAACACGCTATCAGTCTTGAGTCCCTTCATGTTCACAAGAGATCTCGGTCCAGCCTGCCTTGAATTCCGTTGGCTCTTATCTACTGCCAATTTTCTTTGACCGTTAGTAGCTCAGATTCTTGTAGAGAACTTAAGCTTGCAACAATTTTTTATACCCATTTGGATCTTTTGATTTTCCATGCACTTGACAGGTGGCAAAATAACGTAGAGGTTTGAAGTCTGCTTACCTGCAAGTAATTAAAGCGTTTTCCAACAATAATCTATATTTCTTTTTGGGAAGCTAATAAAAACAATTTTATCTGGCTCTAATTGTAGCAATGTAGCAAGGTGTGTGTATTCCTAAACCATATGTACATAAACACAAACAAATACACACAGAGACACACACTCTGTGTGTGTGTGTGTGTGTGTGTGTGTGTGTGAGAGAGAGAGAGAGAGAGAGAGAGAGACAGACAGACATATATATATATGTGTGTGTATATATATGTATATATATATATATATATATATATATATACACAATGTCTTAAGCATCATAAATGATCTATATACATGTACAGATGATTGTCTGCCATCATTTAAAAAAAAACAGGCCCACTTATTTCCCAAACTGTCGTAAGATAAATACCATTACAATCGAACTCCAGTAACAATAAACCAAAGTTACTGATCTACCTAGCGAGTTATAAAACTCAAAACTGGCCGTAAACACCTCTGTACTTGGTTTAGCATATTGCCTTCTGTGAAAACGACTTTATTTACTTAGTGGTAAATCTTTGTGTATCAAGGAGTGCTACAGAAGGCGCAATACATAAATTATCAACTCGGCTGAGCATCCAACTAGTTAATCAAACAAATAGGACGTGTAACAAAGAGAAAAGCTATAAATATTGACAACAAGCTGCTCCAGTCACACAAACATTCAATACTTCAGTTCTCAAGTGTGAGTTTTATATCAGTCCCCGAGAAACAGTTTGTATTCTCCAATAAATTTTTACAGTTGATTCACCTGCCTGAGTTCCTTCAGCCATTTCCTTCAGAAGCTGTCAAATCCGCCAACTATAATATATGGGCTGACCAGCAGGAACAGCTGTAGCCATTCACCGCCCGGCCTCCTGCACTCTGTTCTGCATAAAATAATACATCAAGATTAATTGATTTCCCGTCAGTCTCACAGAACAGAAAATTAATTTTCATGTAGCTATTTTGCCCGGCATATGAATTTCGTACATGGCAAGTAATTTAAGTTTTTAATTATTCATAAGCCAAGGAGGATGGAGGGCGGCGTTGGCTGGGTGGGTGGGGAGAGAGAGGCCCACAACATATGAGCTTCAGAGAAGCCCAAGGCTCCAGTCTGCCCTCAGATCACCAGAACTCGCTAATGTCTGTATAAATAATATATGTGCTCACATACATCTTAGCACAACTTCAGGTTTCTCCCACTCCGACCCGACCCTTCAGGGGTGGAGAGCTGCGGTTTGTCAAAATGGCTGTTCATCAGGTACCCTTGTGGGTATGGAGGTGGCACGCCAACCACCTCAAACCGATCTCTCGGGGCCTGTCAAGAGGACACTCTTGTGAGGAAGAGTCGAAAGTCCTTTTGGGCTGAAAAAGAGGGAAAGAACGAGAGAGCGGCGGTGAAGACTCCCAGAATCCCTGAGCCAGTCCACGAGTCATAAAAGAGCCAAGGTTGCCTAGCCCTGGCCTCGAATCCTTACATAGCCACAAGTAGAGACCAACCTCCCTTGAATTCCACTGACTCTTATCTAACTCCAAACCAATGATGGACATACACAGCACCCCTTGTTCTTCTCAGTTCACCAAAACAGATGATTGGGGGAGAAAAACACAACACACACACACACACACACACACACACAGAGAGAGAGAGAGAGAGAGAGAGAGAGAGAGAGAGAGAGAGAGAGAGAGAGAGAGAGAGAGAGAGATTACTCCCCAGAGAGAAAAATAAAGAGAAGCAATATGTCACATCATTACACAAAAGAAAATATAGACTCTGGCCAGTCTAGGTAAAGGAGTTGAAAATAATTCCAGAAGAATTCCATGCTCTGCAGGCTTCTCCAAATTTGTTCCAGCTCACTGGTTGAACACTGGGAAAAACAATATATGGAATCAGGATCCTGACAGTCTGCCCTCTACCTGTTCATCAACCCAACAACACTTTGAAAACTAAATAATATGGAGCCAAATTGGATGTGGAGGGGGAATGAGTGGCTGGATTTGGTTAGGAAGCACGGAGAAAAAATATCCGGAAAATTTCCCCAGGGGATTCCTACAGGAGAGGCGATTGGACTGAGCTTCAGAAAGCTGGCAAGTGTTCCATTTTAAACCCTCCCTCCCCCATTTACACGACCCGCTTACTGCCTATCCCACACTTCCCATGGCACACATAGATGTATATGTGCTTTGGTATAAGTGCCGCGTAACAGAGTGAGCGCCTGTTACTCATCCCAGCTTCTGCCAACCTAGCAGTTCGAAAGCATGTAAAAATGCAAGTAGAAAAATAGGGACCGCTACGGTGGGAAGGTAACAGCCTTTGGCATCTAGTCATGCCGGCCACATGACCACGGAGACGTCCTTGGACAAGCGATGGCTCTTCGGCTTTGAAACAGAGATGAGCACCGGCCCCTAGAGTCGGAAACGACTAGCACGCATGTGCGGGGGAACCTTTACCTTTACCTTTAAGAGACCTTGCAGGTCTTCTAGTCCAGCCCTCTGCTCAAGCAGGAGACCTTAGACTAGACCAGGGGTAGGCAACCTTGGCTCTTTTATGACTCGTGGACTTCAACTCCCAGAATTCCTGCTGGCTCGGGAATTCTGGGAGTTGAAGTCCACGAGTCATAAAAGAGCTAAGGTGGCCTACCCCTGGACTAGACAAATGGCTTTCAAGATTCTATGATAGCCTACATTCACACAGTGTTGCTTGTGACGTTTGTCTTCTGAACTTATCTACCTATTTTTATTTATTTATTTATTTTAATTCCATTTATATCCCGTCCTTCTCCGAAGACTCAGGGCGGCTTACAAGCTTAGCAGTAGCCTTCATTCTATGTATATGCCTGCTTATTAGGGCTTTCACACACACACCCCAAGCGGCATTATTACAAAGTCAGCTTAATTGCCCCCAACAATCTGGGTCCTCATTTTACCTACCTGGGAAGGATGGAAGGCTGAGTCAACCTTGAGCCTGGTGGGACTCGAACCTGCACTAATTGCAGGCAGCTGGTGTTACTTAAGGAGGCATTAGCCCACTGCTCCACCAAGGCTCCTAGAAGGACTGACAGATTGACACAGCTGATCCTCGACTTACAACAGTTTGTTTAATGACCATTCAAAGTCACAACGGCACTGAAAAATGCAACTTACGATTATTTTTCACGCTTAGGACCATAGCTGGGCATGGATTGCTCCCTGCCTTGCATGGATGGAAACCCAGCCCTGATCACTTCCCATGTGCTTAAAACCACAAGGCCATTAGTCCTGCTCTTCCTTGCCAGGGTCACCTATTACTCCACCATGTACAACAGAAGTGTTTGCCTTCACATAATGCAGCTATTTGTAATGCTGTAATTAAAATGCTTTTTAAGAACTCCCCAGTCTTCGAACAGAGTACAGCTTTGCTGCTAGGAAAGAGTATCTGGTGGCTTTAAAGGTCTTTGTTTCTATCAGCTGAATTGGCTGCAAGAGGTTCTAATTATTTTTAGAGGTCTAATTAGCATTTAGTATTACATTACTACAAACTGAACCAAAATTGTACCCCTTCTCCAATAAACAGCATTCACAGTGTGCAATCAAGCTGCTGTGTGATGCAATGAGAATTAATAGCACTCGGTGCCAATGGTAAATCCTACAACTCCCGCTGTGTGTGTTTAACAATTTTTCACTCCTTCCAGATTGTTCCCATCAAGCGCAATTCCCAAGATCCTAATCAGCTCCCTCCACCATCAATAGTACACAAAGATCTGAGCACCGAAAATTATCTGCAATTTCAAAAAGTGCTTTGTTGCATTATTAGGCCACTGACCTAAGAGGTAATGGGTAAATAGGTTCGGAAAAATGTCCACAGGACAATATAAATTAAAAGCTTACAGCCTTGCCTGCTGCTTTCACCAGAGCTGCAAATGGTTAGAGTCTTCACACGTCTCTAACTAGCTGCTCAAAGGCCAACAGTGTTCTGTATTTTAATTAGGATTCGCTTTTGTTTAAAATTCCCTTTCAGGCAATCACGCTTGGGCTAATAAATACCTAAATAGGCAGCTCACAAAATTACACAAAGCTTGCCCTCTGGTTGTTTTAAGTTTGGTGGGTTTCCTCCCCCCTTCCCCAGAACTCTGCAGAACTACTCTCACCTAGTCATTCAGATGTTCGGTGGGCTAAGTAGTTCCACTACACACCCAAATCACGGGGCTTTGTGGTGTTATGGCATCACCTAATTCAGATGGGCAGATATTACTCACTGAAGAAGCTCTTACAACAGGGGTCTTCAGACTTGGCCCTTTGATGACTTGTGGACTTCAACTCCCAGAATTCCTCAGCCAGTGTGTCTGGCTGAGGAATTCTGGAAGCTGAAGTCCACCAAGTCATCAAAGGGCCAGGTTTGAAGACCCCTGCCATAGACCATCAGTAGAATAGCTGATAAACATTGGCTAACTTCAATTATAATGGAAGCAGTGAAGATCCAGATAACCAAGGCGCTGCAGTTTTCTAGAGGAAATCCAGCTTGGAATAAGTGAATAACAGAGTTGGAAGGGACCTTGGGGGTCTTCTAGTCCAACCCTCTGCTAATTTGAGAGACTCTGCACCATTCATTTCAGACAAGGGGTTGTCCACTCTCTTCTTACAAACCTCCGGTGATGGAGCACCCACAGCTTCTGAATGAGGCTCGGGTTATTATAGAGAGAATAGCTCCAACAGCTTTGATTTTCCACCAAAGGAGCAGTTAACAAACGTATGGATTTAGAGCCAACATATCAATATGTAAGAAACCAGACCACACGAAGCGCCAATCAACCAGAGAACCAATCAGCTGCTCAGAATTCAAATTATAGCTGCAAGCTCTAAACCAGGGGTCTTCAAACTTGGCCCTTTTATGATTTGTGGACTTCAACTCCCAGAATTCCTCAGCCAGGCATGCTGGCTGAGGAATTCTGGGAGTTGAAGTCCACAAGTCATAAAAGGGCCAAGTTTGAAGACCCCTGCTCTAAACCATATTGGCAAGCAAATCCTGCCAATGATGTTACCCAGTTTGGTAACGCAACATTCAGGAATTATATCAAAACTTTTTGCAGTATTCCAGGATTTGAGGGGCTGCCACAAAGAAGAGGGGGTCAATCTATTTTGCAAAGCACCAGAGGGAAGGACAAGAAACAACGGATGGAAACTAATCCAGGAGAGAAGCAACCTGGAACTAAGGAAAAACTTCCTAACAGGGAGGACAATGAACCAGTGGAACAGAAGTTGCCTCCAGAGGTTGTGAGTGCTCCAGCACTGGAGGTTTTTAAGAAAAGACTTGTCCGAAATGGTGTAGGGTTTACTGCCTGAGCAGGGGGTTGGACTAGAAGACCTCCAGGGTTCCTTCCAACTCTATTCTGATTCCATAGCTGACAGTCCCTGTGTTGTCTCCATCAAAGTTACTTTTCTGACTAGATTCTTGAATTGTCTTATGGGCCCATGGGCCAACCATCTCTGATTCTGCTTAGATTTCTCAAGATCAGCCAAGGTCATCTAGGTGTTGGTTCATAATCCCACAGGGAATGCCCCTTCCTATTATAAACCCTGACATTTGACCTCCATCCTTTCAGTATTCCAAAAATTTACAGATATAAAAAAATGTGTCTATTTTTACTAGGCGCTGAATTATGACATTAAATTTAGCATCCATTTCGATCTATGTAGCTTTTTTTTAACTTATTACGTTCCTGATTTGCTCTTGGCTCCCCATTGGAATATTTGTAGATAGATCTCTTTAGGCAAACTTTTAAAGGTCAATAATTTTAGCATTTGTATTTTAATGTGTATGTTTTTGTCTTGCCTGGTTGTCTTCAGTGTTAAGGCGGGAGCTTCTTTAGGAGTTCATTTTGAACCGCAATATATGACATATAAGTAAATAAATCCACAAATCACCTGGGGCAGAGAGGATGGGTCTCCAAAGGTGGAACTCCCTTTCCAGCAGCAAAGCATTACCCTTGGCAGTTAAATGATGCATTTTGACAGGGTCTAGTTGTCTGTTGCTACTCCGGACTTCTGCTCCAGGGAAGTCTGGCTGGGCAGGATTTAGGATTTAGACGCAGGCTACATATTATATTTGCAAAGAGAGAGTGGTGTGGAAAAGGACATTTTGCTTGCCTTTGAGAACAAACTGAACAAGGGCATTCTTATTTGAAATTTCTGGATTCTGAAGAATTCAACCTTATCTTAACACTGTCACAACATAAGGCCACTAAATCAAAGAGACCTAAGATGTCTTATGTTAAAAACTGTGGGGGCGGGGAGGCAGAGGGAAATAACAATCCAGATGCAAAAATTAATGCTTTTTAGGGCAGGTAGTCTTCAAGGGCAGCCCCATATGAAATGCATGACAGGAACTCAAAGGAGAGCTGATTAAGGTATGTATGAGCAGCCAGGTTTGCTGATCCACAAGAGGGCAGAATTGGTGCAGAGGATGGAAGGAGTCAACAAGATATGTCGTGAACTTACTTGGACTCCATTGTCACACCAGTGTGAAAGATAAACAATTATCCAGGGTATTAAATGTGTTTTAAGATAACAAAAACAGGGTTGCAAAATCTAAATGTAAGTTTTAGTCTATTACGCTAATGGTGTTCTACTTTCTTCTCCTATTGCCCTAAACTTTGGAAAAAGTGCAGAGAAGAGCAATTAAAATGATCAAAGGCCTGGGGACTACAAGATACGAAGAATGGCTGCGGGACTTGGGTTTGGCTAGTCTAAAGAAAAGAAGACTTAGGGGAGACATGATAGCAGTGTCCCAGTATCTGAGGGGCTGCCACAAGGAAGAGGGGGTCAAACTATTCAGCAAAGCACCAGAAAACAGGACGAGAAACAACGGTTGGAAACTGACCAAGGAGAGAAGCAACCTGGAATTAAGGAGAAACTTCCTGACAGTGAGGACAATCAACCAGTGGAACAGAAGTTGCCTCCAGAAATCATGGGTGCTCCATCGCTGGAGGTTTTTAAGAAGAGACTGGACAGTCACTTTTCTGAGATGGTATAGGTCCTCCTGCCTGAGCAGGGGGCTGGACTAGAAGACCTCAAAGGTCCCTTCCAGCTCTATTCTATTCTATTCTAAACTGCAATGACCCTGCCCAATAAATCACAAAGGCCCACTGGTATTTTCAAGTATTCTCCATGGAATATTACTTATCATAAACAGAGCCCAAATTAAGCTAATCCTTGCTCACAAAATAGCCAAAGACGAGGTCAACAGCTGAAGCATCAGCATGGAAGATTCTGCCTGGAATGAGACCTGCTTCTTCTGAAGTAGTTACAGGACTGTCACACTATCCAAAATGTGCATTTTTCGGGAGGCAACTGGACTTTCTTCTTTTTCTTTGAAGACATCTCGCTTCTCATCCAAAAAAGCTTCTTCAGCTCTGACTGCAGGGTGGGGAAACCATCCAGTCAGAGTTGAAGAAGCTTCTTGGAATGAGAAGCGAAACATCTTCATGGAATGAGAAGCGAAACATCTTCAAAGAAAAGCAAGGAAGTCCAGTTGCCTTCTGAAAAAGCATCTTTGGGATAACCATGACCTGGATTTTATTTTTATTTTTTATTTAGTTATATTTATATACCGCCCTATTCCCTGAGGACTCAGGGCGGTTTACAGGGAATTAAAAATCCAAAATACAAAAATTAAGAACCAAATTAAAACATATTAAATTGACCCTGTAGTCGATTAAAAAGAACCCCAAATTAAAATTTCTCCTCAGTCTGGGCCCGAGAGCTCGAAGAGCCAGGTCTTCAGGCCCCGGTGGAATGATCGGAGGTCGGGAGCAGTCCTCAGCTCCACCGGCAGCTGGTTCCAGAGGGCAGGCGCCCCCACTGAGAAGGCCCTATCCCTGGGTGTCACCCGCCGGCAATCTTTTACCGGCGGGACCCTGAGCAGACCCTCCCTGTGGGAGCGCACTGGGCGAAGGGCGTTTGATGACGGCAGCAGGTGTTCCCTCAAATACCCCGGACCCAGGCCATGTAGGGCTTTATAGGTGATAACCAGCACCTTGAATTTCACCCGGAGGGCAACCGGAAGCCAATGCAGCTCGCGGAGTAGAGGTGTTACATGGGAGTATCGGGAGACCCCCATTACAACTCGCGCGGCCGCATTCTGCACCAGTTGAAGCCTCCGAGTGGTCTTCAAGGGCAGCCCCATGTAGAGAGCGTTACAGTAGTCCAAACGGGAGGTCACAAGCGCATGAGTAACTGTGCGTAGGGCGTCTCAGTCCAGATAGGGACGCAACTGGCGCACCAGGCGAACCTGTGCAAAAGGCCCCCTGGTCACGGCTCCTATGTGATCTTCAAAATTGAGCCATGAGTCCAGGAGGACGCCCAAGTTGCGAGCCCTATCAACGGGGGGTAACACCTCACCCCCCATCGTTAGAGGTGGAATAACTTGGTTAACCCGAGATGCCGATATGCACAGCCACTCAGTCTTGGCGGGATTGAGACGAAGCCTGTTTCTCCCCATCCAGACCTGAACCGCCTCCAGGCACCGGGACATCACAGAGAGGGCATCGCTGGGTTGGTTCGGGGTGGAAAGAAAAAGTTGGGTATCATCAGCGTACTGGTGATACCTCACCCCGAAGCCACGAATGATCTCGCCCAGCGGCTTCATATAGATGTTGAACAGGAGAGGCGAGAGAACCGACCCCTGAGGGACTCCACAAATGAGAGGCCTCGGGGCGGATCTCTGCCCTCCCGTCAACACCGACTGCGAGCGGCCCTGGAGGTAGGAGGAGAACCACCGTAAAACGGTGCCTCCCACTCCCAACCCCCTGAGACGCCGCAGCAGGATACCATGGTCGATGGTATCGAAAGCCGCTGAGAGATCTAATAGGACCAGGACAGAGGAGCAACCCCTGTCCCTTGCCCTCCAGAGATCATTCACCAGCGCGACCAATGCCGTCTCCGTGCTGTGTCCGGGCCTGAAACCCGATTGGTACGGGTCCAGATAATCAGTTTCCTCCAGGAACAGAGGGAGCTGATGCGCCACCACACTCTCAACAACCTTCGCCAGAAAGCGAAGGTTGGAGACTGGACGGTAGTTGTCTAAAGCAGCCGGGTCCAAAGCAGGCTTCTTGAGAAGGGGTCTCACCACCGCCTCCTTCAAGGCGGCAGGGAAGACACCCTCCTTCAGAGAAGCAGTTATTACTGCATGGAACCAGCCTCGTGT
Source organism: Vipera berus (assembly GCF_964194415.1). Lineage (NCBI taxonomy): Eukaryota > Metazoa > Chordata > Lepidosauria > Squamata > Viperidae > Vipera > Vipera berus. The sequence continues at coordinate 101,316,485 of NC_138207.1, read as the reverse complement.
TCCCTCCCGAGCCGCATAAGCTAGCCAGGAGGGGCACGGATCCAACAAACAGGTGGTGGTGCTCAGTCTCCCCATGATCCTGTCCACATCATCAGGGGAAACAGGGTCGAACTCAGTCCAGATAACGTGCTCAAGACCGCCTGATTCCTCCACATCAGACTCTGCCCAGTCAGAGTCCAGGCCGGTCCGGATCCGAGCGATTTTGTCCGCCAGATGATGACTAAACTCCTCGGCTCGTCCCTGCAAGGGATCCTCTCTCACCTCCTGGTTAAGGAGGGAGCGAGTCACCCTAAACAGGGCGGCCGGGCGATTATCTGCGGACGCGATAAGGGCGGCAAAGTAGTTAGACTTCGCCGTCCTTATCGCCGCAAGATAAGACCTTATAAAGGTTCTTAACTGCAATCGGTTGGATTCGGATCGGCTGGATCTCCAACCGCTCTCTAGACCTCGTCTCCGACGCTTCATCTCCCGGAGCTCCACAGAGAACCATGGGGCCCAACGGGATCTGCGCCGGGTCAGAGGTCGCATGGGTACAACGCCGTCAAGTGCCCTGGCAACCTCCATAGATTGTCACACTAGTAATTTTGAACCTGCTTCTGAAACTCTGAGGAAGGTTGGGCTGTAGGTAACTAGCACGGACAGGGTTGTGTCCCAACACAAGTTCAAAGAGTTGCCTTGTCATTCAGCCTTGTCGTTCTTTCTCTCACTTCTCTTCTTCAAGCTGGTCTTCAAGTTAATAGCTTGTCCCCATTACTGAAGAGTTGATAGAAACCCAAGGATGACTATTTTCATTTCAGGGAAAAATATAAATCCAAAAGAGGTTGAAACCTGGAGTGTGGATCCTGCACTGGGCTGCCATATGTTGCTTTTGATTTGTATTTCTATCAGAAAAGCCTGAGCATCCTCGTATACACACATACCAGCCGTAGTACATGATTTATAGCAAATCGGTCAAGGCTTCCCTTCACAATTTGACATTATCAGATTACTTCAGAAGCTGGCAGCAGCAACCATAAGTAACAAGCTGTCACTGTAAATAAATCACTCCCTCAGAAATAACATTTTAAAAAATATAGATTAGTATGAGCCAAGGACTATTTTAACACAGGGAACACATTTCTCTCTCTCTCTCTCTCTCTCTCTCTCTCTCTCTCTCTCTCTCTCTCCCCCCCTGTGGAGACACAATATAGCAGAAGACAATATATTACATTTAGGGTGACTGAACGATAGGTTGAAAGGAAGTGTGTGCTTCACAATTTGAGTTGTTGACCTGTTCCTCTGTTTGGTGGCAATGAAGTACAGGTTTGTTGTTGTTGATGTTAGTTGCGAAGTCGTGTCTGACCCATCGCGACCCTATGGACAATGTTCCTCCAGGCCTTCCTGTCCTCTACCATCTTCTGGAGTCCATCTAAGCTCACGCCTACTGCTTCAGTGACTCCATCCAGCCACCTCATTCTCTGTCGTCCCCTTCTTCTCTTGCCCTCCACCTTTCCCAGCATGAGGCTCTTCTCCAGTGAGTCCTTCCTTCTCATTAGGTGGCCAAAGTATTTGAGTTTTAGCTTCAGGATCTGGCCTTCTAAAGAGCAGTCAGGGTTGATCTCCTCTAGGACTGACCGGTTGGATCGCCTTGCAGTCCAAGGAACTCGCAGGAGTCTTCTCCAGCACCATAGTTCAAAGGCTTCAATTCTTTGGCGCTCAGCCTTTCTTATGGTCCAACTTTCACTGCCATACAGGTTACAGGTTACAACAGCTCATTTCATGACCAAACTTACAACCTCATTGAAAAAAAGTAGCTTGGGACCGTTTTTCACACCTACCACCCTTACAACATCCCTGTGGTCACATGATCAAAATTCAGACGCTTGGCAACTGACTCGTACTTATGGCGGCCGCAATGTCCCAAGGTTCACTTTGGCAACCTTCTGACAAGCAAAGTCAATGGGGAATGCAGAGGGACTTAACAGCCTAACGCAACACCTGCAGTGATTCAACTTCACAACCGCGTCAAAATGGGGCAAAACTCGCTTTACAAATGTTCCACTTAGCCACGGAAATTTTGGACTCCGTTGTCAAGGTCCACATGTATACAAATATTTAAAACAGATGAGAAAAATGGGCCTGTCCCAACAGGTAATAAACGAAGGTAGGGGTGCCTCCCCTTTTCCAAGTGATTTCCAAAAATCTGGTCCAGGCCAAGACAAAGACGTAGATATGGGTAAGGACGAGAGTGAAATTCAACCTCCATCAATACAGCGGTTGCCTTTGTAATAAATACTTTTTACCTATTGTCATAATACAAAATATACAATTTGGAGACAACTTTCAGAGGCTGGAGTTTGCCTGAACTGTTTTAAGTCAAGGGCTACCTGTATTGTGTTTCCCCCTCCCTCCCCCAAATCCCCCCTCCCCCGGCTTGTATAGCAGTCACTTGTCCATCATATAAA
>NC_138207.1:101217068-101313841 GCF_964194415.1 Vipera berus | reverse complement strand
AGGAAAGGAAAGGAAAGGAAAGGAAAGGAATGGAAAGGAAAGAAAGGAAAGGAAAGAGAATTAAGAAGGAAAGGAAAGGAAAGGAAAGGAAAGGAAAGGAAAGGAAAGGAAAGGAAAGGAAAGGAAAGGAAAGGAAAGGAGAATTAAGGAAGGAAAGGAAAGGAAAGGAAAGGAAAGGAAAGGAAAGGAAAGGAAAGGAAAGGAGAATTAAGGAAGGAAAGGAAAGGAAAGGAAAGGAAAGGAAAGGAAAGGAAAGGAAAGGAAAGGAAAGGAAAAGAGAAAAGGGAAAGAAAATTACTGGGGCTAAAATGTGGTGATTACTGTTCCTCCTTTTACTCCATTGGTCCATCCTTTTGGCCCAACCTTTCTTTGGGGACAATCTGATTGGCTCCCGAAGACAAAAGCAACGACACATCGCAAGATGCTTCCCATCTTTGAACGGGTGAGCATTTTTGCCCTCCACGGGCCGGAAAAGACGTCTCTCCACTGGGTGCTGGGTCTGCCAACGCCCGCAGAAAGTGGTCCTTTTCCAGGCTGGTGGCAGTGGGAGCCCAGTTAGGGACCAGCCAGGCTAAAGCAAAGCAGCGTGAGCGGGATCCTGCGCCATGCAAAACACACACCCACACCCACCGACCCCAGGTATTCCCCTTCTGCATGATTTGATGCCGTTTAAGAGACAACAAGCAGCAACTTTAGATGGCTAACATGTCATTTAAGGTTTTCCGTTGCTCAACTTCAAGGAAAATCAATGCCAGCTCTAAAGGGGCAGAAGGGGGGGGGGGGGAACCCACAAAAAAACCCAGAGAAGTGAGCTCCATTTCAGCTCTATTTGAACTCATTTCCTTTCTCAACGGTTGCCCCCGTTGAACACCCCCTCAGGCATTCCCTCGCAGCAGGCACGACAGCTTGACACATATGACAGCTTGCCCTGAATGACAACTGATTTGTACAAATTTCAAGCCTTATAAATCTACCTGTCACAACAACAACATAAAAGACTTCAGCCCAGCAGGTAACGCAGGGAAAAAGGGAGGGGGGGGGAAATCTTCCCTTGACGGCACTTTCTGAAAAGCACCGGTTCAGCTCCTGCCACGAAATCCCCAACTCTCATCTCTGCCTGACTTTGAATAAAGACTCAGGGCCCCATTTCTTGGCCACAGGCTACCAATTGTCTTATTTAAAGATTAACAGAGAACTTGCTGGGGGGGGGGAAGGAAAAAGAGAAACGGGCACGGGCACCTTCGCCACGCAGGCCACGCGTACGCCGTGTCATTTCGTACCGATATGAAAGCGATGCCACCTGCTAACGCCATTTGTCTCTCTGGGGTTCAGAGGGTATAAATGAGCAGAGATTTTTACGGTATTTAAACAATATTCCAGATTGCCAGGGTCTTATGCATCCCTTCCCCGGGGAGCTGTTTTTAAACCAATGCTGCAGTTTACTCAACGGGTGGGTGAGGATGGCCAAGTGGCCGCTGCCATTTTTCAACCAATGGCCTCTTTGTAAAAAAAAAAAAAAAGAGGGGGGTATTTTTGAGACACTCTTATAACCCATCAGCTTAACCGGGGATTATTCATTAAGAGCTAATCCTTCCCAACGAAGTGATGATCAGCTGGACAAAAATGTCTGAGTCCTTAGCTGATACACAAAAAATAAACTCCCTGTTGGAATATAAGTATGCATGTAGCTTTAAAATCATCCTCTATGTAGTTACAAGCCTTAGCTCAGGGGGTCTTCAAACCTGGCCCTTTGATGACTTGTGGACTTCATCTCCCAGAATTCCTCAGGCAGGCACACGTGCCTGGCTGAGGAATTCTGGGAGCTGAAGTCCACAAGTCATCAAAGGGTCAAGCTTGAAGACCCCTGCCTTAGCTAGTTGGACCATTTAAAACATTTACAATGCTTGCATTTAAAAAGAGAAAAAGAAGGGGGGGGTTTCTTCCACAAATTGGAGGAAGGGGAAAATCTTGACTTACTGAAAATTTGGCAATGGAAAAAGCATGAATAAGCAAGAGATCTCAGAAATAAAGTCAGTGGTCAACCTTATTCTCCAAAGCCCCTAAAGGAAAAATAAGGTAACGGATGGAAATTAGTCAAGGAGAGAAGCAACCTGGAACTAAGGAGAAACTTCCTAACAGGACAATCACACTTGGCCAATAAAGAATATTCTATTCTATTCCATTCCATTCCATTCCATTCCATTCCATTCCATTCTATTCTATTCTATTCTATTCTATTCTATTCTATTCTATTATTTCCTTATTCCATTCCATTCTATTCCATTCCATATCTTCTCTTCTCTTCTCTTCTCTTCTCTTCTCTTCTCTTCTCTTCTCTTCTCTTCTCTTCTCTTCTCTTTCCTTATTCCATTCCATTCCATTCCATTCCATTCCATATCTTCTCTTCTCTTCTCTTCTCTTCTCTTCTCTTCTATTCCATTCCATTCCATTCCATTCCATTCCATTCCATTCCATTCCATTCCATTCCATTCCATTCTATTCCATTCTATTCTATTCTATTCTATTCTTTGTTCTCTCCTGGTCTAGTTTAGTCTAGTCTAGTCTATTCTTTGTTCTAGTCTAGTCTAGTCTGCATTCTATTCTGCATTCTCTTCTTGTCTAGTGTAGTCTAGATTAAATAGATCAATATATGTAATATTGTGCATGCTGTATGTCTGTGAGAAAGAGAGAGAGAAAAGAAGAAAAGAGCCTTGGTGGAGCAGTGGGCTAATGCCTCCTTAAGTAACACCAGCTGCCTGCAATTAGTGCAGGTTCGAGTCCCACCAGGCTCAAGGTTGACTCAGGCTTCCATCCTTCCGAGGTAGGTAAAATGAGGACCCAGATTGTTGGGGGACAATTAAGCTGACTTTGTAATAATGCCGCTTGGGGTGTGTGTGAAAGCCCTAATAAGCAGGCATATACATAGAATGAAGGCTACTGCTAAGCTTGTAAGCCGCCCTGAGTCTTCGGAGAAGGGCGGGATATAAATGGAATTTAAAAAAAAATTCCTTGCGCTGCTCCCATATGAAAATATGAAGCATTTATTGGAACATCACATGACAGGGAACAATGCCAGTTACTGGTGCTTGCTCTGAACCAGGGCCTCAACAAAATACTGAACCAGGGCCTCAACAAAATAACAACCATTGGCAAGTATATCTTCACAATTTATGATTTCTAGGAGATGCTCCAAAGATTGCAGCATCAAAGATTGCCACAGTACAACACATTTAATCTTACAACCCCAGCACCCGCGAAAAATTAAAAATAAAAACCCTTCTCTATACAAGATGCGGTTTTCCCATTCAATAAGATCAACAAAAGAAAAATTAATACATCTCAGTGCTGGGAAATAAGGACTTTTATTTATTCATTAGGAATGGGTTGTTCCCCCCCCCCCCTTGGCTTGTATTTGTTAACTTGATTGAAGTTGTTTGGTGAAGACTGTCTCTCTCTGTGTATTACTACATATTGATATTGTAAATTAGATTGATTCCTTACTGCTCTGCAACAATTCTTTCAGAGTCCATTGTAAAATATAACTGCAAAAAAGGTCTGCTAAAATGCAGAGCATTAAAAAAAAACACGTGCCCAGGTAATAAAAAAATTGGGAATGTCTGCTTTACGCTCACTAAAATTTTAATACGCACATTCACAATTTTTGTTGATTTACCTGACAGCAAAGTCCATGAGGCTTAACAGAATCAAAGGGAACACAAATGTATGCAAGAAAGGATACCGTATTTTTGCCTTCTGAAAGAACCTTTCTTATCCCCAAGTCCCCACGTGAGAGGAACATGTTAACCATGGTGCTTTGAATCCTGTCCTTAAGAACAAGCAGCATAAGAGAATAACAGAGATGAAAGGCACCTCGGAGGTCATCTAGCCCAACCTTCTGTTCAAGAAGAAAACCTATACCATTTCAGACAAATGGCTGTCCAGTCTCTTCTTAAAAACCTCCAGTGTTGGAGCATTCACAGCTTCTGGAGGCAGGTTGTTCCACTGGTTAATTGTTCTAACTGTCAGGAAGTTTCTCCTTAGTTCCAGGTTGCTTCTCTCCTTGGTTAGTTTCCATCCATTGCTTCTTGTCCTGCCTTCGGGTGCTTTGGAGAATAGCTTGACTCCCTCTTCTTTGGGGCAGCCCCTGAGATATTGGAAGGCTGCTATCATGTCACCCCTCACCCTTCTCTTCATTAAACTAGACGTCCCCAATTCCAGCCATGGTTTTTTATATATGTTTTAGCCTCCAGTCCCCTGATGATCTTTGTCGCTCTTCTCTGCACTCTTTCTAGAGTCTCCACATCTTTTTTTTTTTATATTGTGGTGACCAAAACTGGATGCAATATTCCATGTGTGCCCTTACCAAGCCATTGTAAAGTGTTATTAACACTTCACATGATAAATTAAAATGTGTGATTGCACAAATGGTAAAAGAAGTGAAGGAGGCCCTAAGGAATTACAAACCTCACCCTCCATTCCACTATAAGTAAACTTCACTAAGTGGAACATGGATAATTAAACGAATTCTTTAATTTGCAGTACTATGTTTTTGCCCTCTGTTGAGTAAATATTTATGATAGAGGAAAATAAATAAATTAATGCAGCAATCTCTTCTAAATTAGGCAGGCTGCGGTAGATATTGCTTCTGCAGATGTCATAAAATCAAGGAAAACCACTTCAGCTCATGAACCTGTAGTCTTCTCTGGATATGATATATATAAATATATATATATACAAATACCTAATCTGCATGCTATATTTCAGTGTTTCTTAACCTTGGCGATTTAAGATAGGCAGACCTCAACTCCCAGAATTCCTCAGCATGCCCTCCCACCTCAAAGTTGCCAAGGTTGAAAAAAAGCATTGCTATGTTTTATAACTATGTTGGCCAAAATGTGTCTCCGGGCCAATACAAAAATCCAAGTTATTCTAATAAAGGAGAATATTTGTAGCTCAGGGTTGATATGAGGAGTCTTTGATGCTCTCTGAGCTTGCTTGTTTTCTCACAGACGTTTCATTACCCAAACTAGGCAACGTCATCAGTGCTAAAACGGGGTGGGATTTGCAGAGAGGAGGAGGAGAAGAACGACTATGGGCTCCTTGAATGCTCTCTGAGATTGCTTGATGACATTATCTACAGTAGTTTGGGTAATGAAATGTCTGCAAGAAAAAAAGCAAGCTCTGAGAGCACCAAGGAGGCCTCAACCAATTCATTCCCTCACTCATCAACTGTCTGCATGCAGCCATGCCTATTTGATCTTTGTTTTTTTTCAAGCCTGTAAATAAATATCCCCACTGTCTCTAAGTCCTAGGACACTGATGGCTGATCTTTCTGAGAAATGAGACTCAATTCCCCAAAACGAACGTGCTCTACTTAAAATGGATCATGTGCCTCTTAGTGCCTGACTCCAAAATCAAATAAATGCCCCCAAATGCAGTTCAAAGCATCCTGAAACTCCACGGAGGCCATTTAGGACACCTTGCTGATGAATCAAAGTGGAAAGAAGTCTTTAAAGCTATATACAGTATATATATATATATATATATATATATATATATATATATATATAGAGAGAGAGAGAGAGAGAGAGAGAGAGAGAGAGAGAGAGAGAGAGAGAGAGAGAGAGAGAGAGAGAAGCTATCCTGCAGGGCAGAAGACAAAATGGAACCATAAAGATTGAGCCTCTCAACCGAAGGGGCTGCCTACTCAGCCCTTAACTTACTCGTAGAGTTGTATGCAAGTTATCAGTCCATTCTAGGTCCATCCTCCCTGTATGAAGTTTGTTAAAATAAAAAACAAATTGGCTGTATCCAGAATAAAGCTCAAGAAAGCCAAATTCGAGTTCCTGTTTTGGGGGGCTTGTGCAAGTCAATACCTTTTTGTGGCTAGCAACCCTCCGTGCTATTTGTAACTGTCAAGAGGAAGGGAAATTTGTAATTGTTAAGAGAGAGAAACGCCTGTGCAAATTCTTCCCTTGGCAAAGGGAACAGTCAATCACTTTTATAAGGACAGGAACAACTGAAGCTATCCATTCGTATACTTTCCTTTAGTCAACAATATTACCTTTAGTAATCTGGGGGAATGTGCATCCATAAATTACAGAAAGTGTTATTGCATTGCTGAATAAACAGCAACATTTCCATCAGCAGCTCTGGCAGCTTCACAAAGGTATAACAAACAGACTCAATCATTTTCTTGTCAAGCCTAGCCATGAGTCCAGAGTTTACTGCTGGAGATAATGTTGCTTCCCTCAGCATTGTGTGCCAAACTGCAAACTGCTTATTAAAACAAAACCTCTTTATTTATTTATTTTTTCCCCCTCCAGGAGCAGGAGTTGGATCATCACATACTGCACTCACGGGGGGGGGGGGGGAAGAGAGAGAGAGAGAGAGAGAATGAGAGAGAGAGAGAATGAGAGAGAGAGAGAGAGAGAGAGAGAGAGAGAGAGAGAGAGAGAGAGAGAGAATGAGAGAGAGAGAGAGAGAGAGAGAATGAGAGAGAGAGAGAGAATGAGAGAGAGAGAGAGAGAGAGAGAGAGAGAGAGAGAGAGAGAGAGAGAGAGAGAGAGAGAGAGAGAGAGAGAGAGAGAGAGAGAAGAGAGAGAGAGAGAGAGAGGAGAGAGAGAGAGAGAGAGAGAGAGAGAGAGAGAGAGAGAGAGAGAGAGAGAAATGGCTTTGATGCCCCAGAGTTAGCAATCAGGCTAAAAGAGCTAACATTTGGGTAAAAGTAAAAGCTGGTTTGGCAGAAAGGAAAATAATAAATGAGACCACAATGACCAGCTGGAAACGGTGACCCAGGGTGATCGATTTCCCTGTCATTCCAGACAATAGGGTAAGAATGTCAGCTCTGCCATGGCAGGTCAGGCCAGCGATTCATCTGGCTCAACCTTCCATCTGCCCATGTGGTGGCCTGCCCCGTGCCCCAAGGAAGTTCACCAGCAGGGTGTGGGGACACCATCCATCCAATCCTGCTGTCCATCCCAGGCACCTGCTAATCAAGAGATGGGCTCCCCTGACTTCAACACAACAACACAACTCTACAGACACAGAGTCATCCTTGCGTGCCCACGGTTTCACAAGCCTCTCTGCCAACCCTATCACGCTCCTCCCGGATTCCTTTGACTGGCAGGGAAGTGTGCAAGCAATTGATTTCCACAGGGTATTTGGAGTTAATGAGGGTTACACTATTTATTAGTATTGGAAATAACGATCATCTTTCGTGGTCAATCTCTTTGTCTCCTGCTTGAGGAGCGGGTTGGATTAGAAGACCTCAAAGGTCCCTCCCGACTCGGTTATTCTGTTGTGATCATCAATTGCGTGTGTAATCTGTCTCCTCTCTGAGCCTGCGTGACAATCGTCTAGCTTTATCATCAGCAAACTCCCCTCTAGCATCACTTCCCTGATCCCAGACCAACAACTGCTTAACCACAATAATACCTGTGTATTCCAAGTGGAACCTAGATAATGAGTAACGCTTGGATCCATTACACCCTGGGGTCTGAACTTCTTAAATGAGGAACGAAACCAGTGGAGGGAGGGGGGAAAAATGGTCCCTGAAGAAGACAGGAGAAGCAACCTTTAAAGCAAAAGCGAAACATTTCTGTTTTCTTCGCCTGGCTCGCTGGGCGATTCCAAATGTTTACGTCTGTTTGAAGTTGGCACGAATGAATTTTGTGTGAATGTTGTGTGTTGAGATAGGTGGAGGGAGGTGAGTGAAAGGCTCCATGTATATAGCTTTGGTTCTAACCACCCTTCTTAGGTAACCCCCAGAAAGTTGCCCACAAGACAGCAACCTTGGAGTTACTGAGATATATCCTGCATTCCCCCTACAGAGTTTCCTCTTGCGGGCCCCCTCAAAATCATTTCAAATGCAGCCAAACCAAAACTCACCCCTAGAGTTATTCCGAGGCTGCTTCCTGCATCTGTGATAAGGACACCTGGAGTTCTTCTTCTCACACTTGAGGACATCTAATTGAAATAAATCCTGTGGATTTGCAAATTACTCCAAGGGATCCTGCCGTCAAGAGAAATCCAGCAGCGGTCGGTGCAATTGTCACCGTGCAAGTGACGCGTCCAGACTCAACGCCTGATCAAATATTTAGACGTAGAGGCAGGACAAAAGAAATCAACTGTGAAAACAACCCCGCCGACAGGAAAAGAAAATGTTCTTCAGAGTGAAACCATGAAGGGAGAAGCAAGGGGACTGCATAAAAAGCCTCCCACAATCCTTCACTCTGTCCAGAAAATTCAGGAATGTGCACTAATGAAGGATGGAAGAGAGACAAGGCAACCTGTTGGGTCCTGTCTGGACACAGAGCATATTCCAGAGACTCCAGAGACTTCACAAAGAGGTTGCTCTTGATGTAGAGTTTACTTACCAATGAAACCGGATTCAATTAGATCCATTTCACACCAAGCCATAAGATTTTCTGGGCTTCAGAAGCTTCCCACTAAACTCAATCATGAGTTAAGGCGCAGGTCTCTCGTTCCCCAGGTGTACAATGCAGCAGTCAAGAGATGTCAACACTGTTTGATGGTTTCTGAAGCATGTGTCTACTATATCTACATTAAATGTCCAGAAGAGACTTTAAAGTTGTGAGAAACTCTGCAAAATCTAGTTCAGTCACCCTACTTTAGAAGAGATCAGTAGTCTTATCACTCAGTTGAAAAACAAAACCTACAACGAAAATGAGCAAAGTTTATTTAGAACATAGAATAAAAGGGTTATGGAAGGGACCTTGAAGGTCTTCTAGTCCAACAGTTCAAGCAGGAGATACTAGACCATTCTGGACAAATAGCTGTCTAGCCTTTTCTTGAAAAACTCCAGTGATGAATCACCTACAACCTCTGAAGGCAACTTCTGTTCCACTGATTAATTGTCCTCACCGTTAGGAAGTTCCTCCTTAGATCCAGGTTGCTTCTCTCCTTGATCAGTTTCCATCCGTTGCTTCTTCTCCTGCCTTCAGGTGCTTTGGAGATGCCCTATGTACAGTCACCCACGCACTCGTTACCTCCCGTATAGACTACTGCAATGCTCTCTACATGGGGCTGCCCTTGAAAACCACCCGGAGGCTTCAGCTGGTGCAGAATGCGGCTGCACGGGTAGTGATGGGAGCTCCCCGATACTCCCATACAACACCTCTGCTCCATGAGCTGCATTGGTTACCGGTTGCCCTCCGGGTGAGATTTAAGGTGCTGGTACTTACCTTTAAAGCCCTACATGGCTTAGGCCCGGGATACTTGCAGGACCATCTGGTACCGGGAACGAATTCCCATCGCCCAGTACGCTCACACAGAGAAGGCCTCCTCAGGGTACCGTCGGCTAGTCAATGTCGGCCGGCGAACCCCAGGGGAAGGGCCTTCTCTGTGGGAGCGCCAGTCCTATGGAACCAGCTCCCCTCTGAGCTTCGGATGGGCCCAGATCTCCAGTCCTTTCGCCACGGCCTCAAAACACTCCTTTTCCACCTGGCTGACCTAGACTGACAGGGATTTTAATTATATTTACAACTCTAACTTTATTCTTTAATTTATTTTAATTTATTTCAAATTTTATTTTTTAATTTACTGTACAGAGACCTTTAAGTTTTGATGTTGTTAGCCGCCCTGAGTCCCTCGGGAGATAGGGCGGGATATAAATCCCATTAATAAATAAATAAATAAATAAATAATAAATCGCATCCCCTTTCGTTTCATTGTGAAACCAAACTGTGCATCAAATGGCCAAAGAGGAGATCAAATGCAAACCGTCCTTGCTTGTAGGACTTGAATGTTGAAATCCCGCGTCTGGCCCGGAGAGTTTAGAGTTGAATTATTTTGAGGATTATCGAGAACATTCATCTGTCCTGCATTGGCTACTGGTTGCCCTCCGGGTGAGATTTAAGGTGCTGGTTCTTACCTTTAAAGCCCTACATGGCTTAGGCCCGGGATACTTGCAGGACCATCTGCTGCTGGGAATGAATTCCCATCGCCCAGTATGCTCACACAGAGAAGGCCTCCTCAGGGTACCGTCGGCTAGACAATGTCGGCTTGCGACCCCCAGGGGAAGGGCCTTCTCTGTGGGAGCGCCAGTCCTATGGAATCAGCTCCCCCCTGAGCTTAGGATGGTCCTTTCGCCGCGGCCTCAAAACACTCCTTTTCCACCTGGCTGACCTGGACTGACAGGCATTTTAATTATGTTTATTTATTTTTAATTTTTAATTTTAATTTATTGCACAGATGACTTTAATTTTAATTTTATCTTAATTTCTGTTATATGTTATTGTTGTTAGCCGCCCTGAGTCCTTCGGGAGATAGGGCGGGATATAAGTCCCATAAATAAATAAATAAATAAATAAATAAATAAATAAATAAATAAATAAATAAATAAATAAATAAATAAATAAATAAATAAATAAATAAATAAATAAATAAATAAATAAATAAATAAATAAATAAATAAATAAATAAATTGCCGTATCCAATTCCTGCAACCGTTCTTCATAGGTTTTGGTCTCCAGGCCTTTAATCATCTTAGTTGCTCTTCTTTGAAACTTTTTTTTCCCAAAGTCTCAACTTCTTTTTTTGTAATGCGGTGACCAAAACTGGATGCACTATTCCAGGTGTGGCCTTACTAAGGCTTTATTAAAGTGGTATTGATACTTCACATCTCTTCCTTCCTAGTTTGATACTGGAAATTGTATTTAATTCCAGAGGAAACTTTATACTTTCTCCATCCTGATGTTTTTAAAAGGTATTTGGGGTAGCATAAGGTCAAATCCAGACATCAAAGATTGCCTTGAAAAAGATCTATCTGTATTTTCATAAATATTTAAAAGGGAATAAAAAATTAATCCAAGTGAATTTCCCAAACTCTTTTCTGCCTGTTCTCTGGAAGGTACATTTCTCCATGGGACCAGCCTGACTCTTTATACATTTTTTTTTTCATTTCTATTTATTCAAAGACTTCTTAATAGAGATTTCAAAAATGTTTGAAATGGAGGTTCTCAGAACTGGGAAAGTTTGTGGCTACCTTCCTTTTAATTAGAGTCTTTTCATTTCTAAAGACAGAATCCGTATCTCACCTAAATCACACACGGCAGTCATTTAGCTTTGGCAAAGGTTAAGGACCACATCTGGTTGGCCCAAAGTCACCCAGCCAGCTGTCATGGCTAAGGCGGGACTAGAACTCACGGTCTCCTGGTGATTGGCCCAAAGTCACCCAGCTGGCTTCCATGGCTAAGTTGGGACTTACTTCATGGCTGAGTTGGGCAATCACCCAGCAGAAGCATTGTTCTTTCTATTGCCTCATTTTCCTGTAAAGAGTTTGGAAACACGTATCACTCTCACAGTTATTCGCATTACCTTGAAGAACTGAGTATTTTATGAATTATTTATACTGTGGCCCAATCTGAACTGCAGGAGAAAAGAGAGGACAGATGAGGCGTCTTCAGATTTTTTCCTGCACAGAAAAGGTACAAATATCGACCTAAAATCAGAAACGTCGTATTTGTAATTGAACAAAATGCTCCAAAATGATTTTGGAGAGGATTTTGGAATGATCATGTTAAAGCTTTGGGTAGGATAAAGAAATAAAGTGAATTTCAGAGTCAGCCAGTTTAGGAAATGAAAGAAGTGGAAATATGTTAATATTTACAAAAGCAAAGTCATTCGATCAGATCAGGCACACGTTCGGCTGTAGTCCCTGATTGGATATGACTTTATGTCAGGTCTCATCAGGAGAGTCACGGGCTGGAAATTACTCTGAAGGAGCTGGCTCAGCACCAGCCTGGACAGAACCGGAAGCTGTGGAGACGTCAGCCAAGAGCTGAATTGCCACAAGACAGAGGGACCTTCCTCTCCCTCAAAAGGAGAGACGCCAGCATCGCAGCCCCCAAGGAGAGAAGAGGCATTTAGGAGCTCAGACCAAGTACGGGACTAAAGAGAGTTCTTCTTATGAGGAAAGTCACGTTCAGAAGTAGTTGACCACCTCAGAGGAACCTCTAAATGACCTCATCACTAAGTGTTGGATTTGGCTGGTTTGATTCCATGAGCTCCCAGTTCCTAGCAGCTGGATAGAGTAGAGTAGAGTAGAGTAGAGTAGAGTAGAGTAGAGTAGAGTAGAGTAGAGTAGAGTAGAGTAGAATAGAATAGAATAGAATAGAATAGAATAGAATAGAATAGAATAGGGAAATATATAGAATAGAATAGAATAGAATAGAATAGAATAGAATAGAATAGAATAGAATAGAATAGAATAGAATAGAATAGAATAGAATAGAATAGAATAGAATAGAATAGAATAGAATAGAATAGAATAGAATAGAATAGAATAGAATAGAATAGAATAGAATAGAATAGAATCTGGAAGGGACCTTGGAGGTCTTCTAGTCCAGCCCCCTGCGCAAGCAGGAGAACCTATACCATTTCCGACAAGTGACTGTCTAGTCTCTTCTTAAAAATCTCCAGTAATGAAGGACCCACAACTTCTGAAGGCAAAAGCTGTTCCACTAGTTAATTGTCCTCCCTGTCAGGAAGTTTCTCCTTAACTCCAGGTGGCTTCTCTCTTTGACCAGCTTCCAACCATTGTCCTTACCTCTGGTGCTCTGGTGAACAACCTGACCCCCCCACTCTTCTTTGTGGCAGCCCCTCAAATACTGGAACACTGCTATCATGTCTCCCCTGTTTCTTATTTTCTTTAGACTAGCCAAACCCAAGTCCCGCAGCCGTTCTTCGTACGTTTTGGTCTCCAGGCCTCGGATCATCTTAGCTGCTCTTCTCTGAACTTTTTTTCCCCAAAGTCTCAACATCTTTTTTGTAGTATGGTGACCAAAATTGGCTGCAGGATTCCAGGTGAAATCACGTTTGCTTATTTGTCTTGGATCCTGCCTAATAAATGGATTTCCCTTGTCCTTCAGAATGATCCTGGATCCTGGAATCCACCTTATGACTTGGACCCCTGTAGATGCCTCGGCTCTCTGTCCTGGCTTTGGACTCAGCATTCACCTGGCTGTTGTGCTTCCTCTTATTGTCCCACAAACTTGCCTCTGCCTGGTTCCAAAAGGGGGAGGAAGGGAATAAGCTGTGAATGCTCCAACACTGGAAGTTTTTAAGAAGAGACTGGACAGCCATTTCTCTGAAATGGTACAGGGTTTCCTGCCTGAGCGGGGGGGGGGGGGGAGGGGGGTTGGAATAGATGACCTCCAAGGTCCCTTCCAACATCATCATCATCATTATTGTTGTTGTTGTGTTTAAAAAAAAATAGGTTTCTGGGTGTTTTTCATATTATTTATCCCACTGCTGATTACATTCTGACTTTTAGAGGGAAATGGATGCAAAGCATCTGAAGGAAGAACTCTCAAACCATGCAGCTCCAGTCTGAAGTTTTGCGTTTGAATATTTAGCACTGAATCACAAATGACAACCTACAATTAATTCAAAACGACTTTCCTTGGGGGGAAAAAAAAATAATGTACGAAGGGCCGATATTTTAGGAGACCGGCCCTGGCCCCGGTTTCAATCCCCAAGACTTTGAAGGCTTCAACTAAACCCTGCACCAAAATCCCGTGGACTTTTTCCCTCTGCCTTTTTTTTTTAGCACGAACAAGTATGGCAGAGAGGGAAGACTAAAGACACGGATTTTTATCTCAATTTTTCCTCTTGTAAAGCGTGTCCCACGCCTTCAACCTTCCGAATCTCATACCGGCCTTTCCCCTTCCTGGTTCTTGACTGTTGATAATAGCTACATGCTTCCCCCCCCCTCCCTAAAGACACTGCTTTTCCTGACCAATTACGACTCTAAAAATGCAAAAGGGAAAATGCCAGGGAACTCCATGGAACTCAAAGCAGCCTTAAATCTTGCCTTTCAAGCAGCCGGTCCCACAATGCACTTTTTTTTTCATCTTATAATACAGCTCACAGCATCTCTTTCTCCATGTTTGATTAGGGTTTAGGCTTTGCTGACAGATTAGCGCTGGAAAGACCCCTGGCTGTGCCCGAAAGGACAAGTTAAGCAAAGGATTAACCAATAGGCTCTCCCTAATGCAGTCAAACTGTCACCAAGATCAAAGGCTTTCGAGAGAGACAGAAAGTAATTTGGGCAAGTGTCCTCCGATAAATTAATGCAAAAGAAAATGAACAATCAGACTGCGCCTGGGCGAAAGAATATTCTGCTTTCGCTTCCCAGAAAGGAGTCTTTGTATTGTTTCTAAACAAGCCAGGTTTGTTTTTCATCAGTATTATTATTATTTATCTTTCATCCTGGCACCACGGCTACAAATACAATCATCTAAGGAAGTGTTTTTAAATTGCATAATTTGTGCCTTTTTCGTCTCACCGCTTCCAAAAATGGAAAACTTCCACTGGTCCCATTCATTCTCATTACCGACTTCCAATCTGCTTTATTAAACTTGGAAATTTAGTCTGAACTCGCAGAGAAACCAGGGAATCCCCAAAAAGCTTAAATGCAAGTTGAGATTGCAAGGAGGATGCTGTTGTTGTTGTTTCTTTTTATACCTTTCCTCTATTATATTATAGAGCCACCACCAACATGGAGACGTGTGGTATAATTTGAGAAGACACAGGCTAAAAATACTCTGTTGCCTCTTTTGAGTATCGTGGTGGTTTAGTCCCCTTCAGGGTAAGAACTGGAATAATAATAATAATATTCATAGCAACTGGTGCCTCCATCTGTAAGATTTCCAGTAGGAAGTAGGAATCTCCTTTCTAAGAAATAACCTTGTAAACTGTAGCCCCTACTTATTTAATATTCATTCCAGGAAATGATTTTTATTATTATTATTTACATTCTGCTTATTACTTTCTCATAAACAACTCAAGGTGATGAACACATCTAATGTTCTCTCCTATTTTCCCCATAACAACAAGGAAGGAAAGAGAAGGAAGGAAGGAAGGAAGGAAGGAAGGAAGGAAGGAAGGAAGGAAGGAAGGAAGGAAGGAAGGAAGGAAGGAAGGAAGGAAGGAAGGAAGGAAGGAGAAAAGAGAAAGAAGGAAGGAAGGAAGGAAGGAAGGAAGGAAGGAAGGAAGGAAGGAAGGAAGGAGAAAAGAGAAAGAAGGGATGAAAGAGAAGGAAGGAAGGAAGGAAGGAAGGAAGGAAGGAAGGAAGGAAGGAAGGAAGGAAGGAAGGAAGGAAGGAATCCTACATGCCCCTCAATATGTATAGGATCCTTTCCAAGAATCTGAACCTAAGATGTCATAATCCATGTGTGCAGATCCAAGCAGTGTGGCCTTTTCTAACTGACAGGTGGCAATTTTGTCAATTGACATATTATTTTTCTTTTTATATAAAATAAAATATTATTTATTATGTGTATGTATATAAATATGTATACAATATTCTGCACATTATGCATATTAAATTTATTTATTAAATTTATTTTTTATTTAATCTTGTTTTAACTTTTGTAATCTGTATTTTTATTCTTGCCCTGTTCACCGCCCTGAGTCCTTCGGGAGAAGGGCGGTATAGAAATAGTATTAAATAAATAAATAAATAAATAAATATACTGCCCATCTCACTGTCAGCAACTTTGGGTGGAGAGAGAGAGATATATTCAAAATATAATATTGAATATTATCTACCTTATTAAAGTATAAATTACTGTTTTTATTCAACTTATATAGCCACCCCTCTCACATCTATGGGTCTAGGTAGCTTATGGTGAAATACATTTGGAAAAACCAAAGGCGCCGCGCAGGCGTGCATCCTGCAGCAACGTATCCACATGGCCAGGAGTCGGGCTCCGTCACCCATCCAGGGCTCAGGTTCAAACACAAAACCAAGTTTGCAAGGCCTTCTGGCAGGGACGAGGTTAATAAAACCGCTGGGCGAGGGATGGTTCTATCCCTAGCAGGAACGGCTCTCCTTCTGGGCCCTTCCAGTCAACATCCCTTCAATGGCGGCATTTCCTAACCCCCCCAAAAGGGAGCTCTCCTAGAAGGGAACCCATCGCCTAGTCAGCTAAAGGCCTTCCGTGACTATCATCAAGCAGAAGCTGGGATGGGCTGGGATGGGCTAAAGGACTCCTTTCCTTAAGCCGGCAATATGGTGAGCATACCGTCAAATTCCAAATTTTGAAACTTCTAGGGAGATTAAGCATCCGTACTACCTTCTTCCGTTCAAAATTTAGAACACAGAATCCTAGGGCTGAGAGGGACCCTCGGAGATCTTTTAGCCCAACCCTCCGCTCAAGGCAAGAGACTTCACACCACCCAAGACAAACGGCGGTCCAGTCTATTTTTGAAAAACCCGCTTCTCCTCTGCCAAAAATTCTCCAGCATTCTCCGCCTTCCTCTACATGTACGCCATCATCCCCCTGCTTGTATTTTGTTGTTCTTGTTCTTGTTCTCTTTTCTACAAAGAAAATCACCGGCTTCTAGAACACCCATCACCTTTCTTTCTTTCTTTACTTCAAAGGTTTAAGGCAGTGACCAAAGGAATATAGTAACTGCTAGAGGAGAAAGTTTCACTTAAAATTATTCCAGCCAAGAAGGGAAGTACTTTAAAATCCATGGGGCGCAACTCAGTTATATAGGATGCTTTAATACTCTCTCAATGTTATCTAGTATCTAGCCTCGAAGATGGACGAGGCGTGTCTTCCTCACCGTTAAGTTTTTATTTGGGTTTAACGTTCAGGGTGGAGGGGGAAAAATGGTTTGGGGTTTTTTTTAAAAAAAATAAGTTTAATGGGAGCAATGCTAAAGTAGCTCTTGTTTCCCTTAATCTTTCAATGAGTTTAGTCATGCAAGAAAAAGGACTTTTTTAGATTTACCAAAGACTTTGTTCGAGGCTCAAGAAAATGGGAATTGCCAGAATCCTTTTGTGTAGATTGTGCAGTCTCTGCCTGGCACTTTGGTGACCTTCTACGCTCAAACCATCTGGTTCCTTTCTCAAATAAAAATCAGGATTAGCAACTGATTTCCTTCTATATTGAGGGGGGGAAAGGTACATCCAGTGGCGGGGGGGGGGAGGGGAGAAACAGTGTCCTTTCTCCTAACCTTCTTTGCAGGAGCCCCATCCCTGGTGGAGTAATTCATGCTAAGCATCCTAGCAGGTCAGGATGGGTGAGTAACTAACAAGCTGCGTCTAAAGGATATTCACATGCAGCAGCTGAGGTGCCCTAATCCCAAAACGAGGCTTTGAATGGAAATCCTCCTCCGTGCACCTTGACGTTGTCAGATTTGCTCTCAGTCTGACATTCAAAAAGGCTACAGCGAACCTGGATTTCAAATTGAAGAATTAGAAGACAAGGCAAGCCAACCGTTGACGCCAGCGAGATCGGATGGGTGAAGCTCAAATCCCGCCGTTTGTTAATGCCTATCGTTTCCAAACTACAACGTATTTTTCCTACAATGCTGAAAGTTCTTGGTGAGCCTTTGCATTATTTGAAAACAAAAGGTACGGCCGTTCTCTTTGTGTTATTCCACCCTGGCCTGCTGGCACCCATGCTTACTCCAATATTGCATTATAAGAAAAGTTGCTAAATTTAGTTCTAGTCCTCTACGTTGCACAGAGTTTCTGTTTTTTTGACAATTTTAACGTGTTACAATAAAACAACATTCAAAGACAGATTTTCTTTTAAGTCACAATTCTTGGTCTTGCGTAGGCCGTCAACTAACTTGAGATGGGCTACCTTTGGGGGAAATTTCTAACCCATCTAAAATAGAGATGGCTGAAGTCTATCTAAAAGATACCTTCATTAAATTCGTTCGATTGCTCCTAGAACTGGAAGACAAGACTCTTCAATGGGAAGTGTTGTGATTCAGGGTCAGCCTGTGGGTTCGGCAGTTGGGTCGGACGACTCAGAGGAGGAGGAGGGGGGTGTTGAAGAGCTTGTGGAGGGGGTTGGACAGCTTGATGAGAGCCCCCAGCCAGGCCCCTCTCATCTGGTCACGATGCAGACCCAGCTGTGTGAGCCTAACAGCGTGGATGAAGATGACCCATAGCTGGCCCTGTTCAAGGACCCCCGACGCAGGAGGCAGTCAGTGAGGAGTAAACAGAGGAAGGCAATGGGGCACCTCGGAAGGAGGCAGAGAGAGGCCACGCTCTGAACTGTATTTAAGGGGAATGTGTGGGAGGGCTGGTTTGCTGAAGGCAACCGCTTGGATAGTTCATGTTTCTTAGCTCGTGTTTTATGGTTGGTGTCTTGTCTTGCTCTGTTTTATGTGAATAAATTTGGCAGGCTTTATTCCAGCCTCTTGCCGTTTGTAAAGGGTTTGTCCCTGCTTTTGCTGCAGGGCCGGTAGCAGGCTGGTACAGAACAGGAACAGTAAGCTTATTACTTGAGAGTGGAATCCTATCCCCTCTAATTAAAAAACTTTATCGTCCTTAGATCAATGCCTCATTGAAAGATGTGGGACAATTGCCTCTTACGCAATTTTAGACAACCCTGCGGAACACTTCAACAAATATACTAGATTTTCATTTGAGGAGTTGGTTCTGGGAAGACCCATTTATCCCACACCGTGGATTTTTGCCCAGTGGGCTCCAAAATTCTTCCCTTCAGTCACCTTCCTTTTCCTGAAAAGTTGGTGTGGTTCAGCTCTTTCAAGATGGCCTGAATCGGTGTTAAAAAAAAAAATCTCAGCTTCTAAAATATTCAAGAAGGCCAAACAGACTTTGTTCAGTTGATGAATCAGATCAAATCCAGCTGCCTTTTCCCATCAGCAGCTCTTCTGTCGTAGAATAATACAAGATACAGCACATTGTAAGACCACATACACTAGGGATGACTAATTAGCAGCTCCCAAGTTAAGTCAGGTCTTCATCGAGTAGTACTCAAATAGTTTATTGTGCTTCTAATATGGCAGAAACAATTAGTTCATCCGTGGTTACATCTCTTCTTTGGACTCTCAACTTAAAACCCAATGACTTGGAAGACCCTGCCTGTCAAACGATGTCAATTTGAGCCTGAGTGACTCATCAAAGGACTGGTTTGTAAGGCCAAAGACTTTACTCAAAGACCAACCTCTGCCATGCTCAGAGGTAAGATCCAAGAGAAATCCAAGAGAAATGAAAAGCTCCTTTTAAATTTTGATCCATCCTTAATTAGCACACCAAATCCACCTAAGTGGGTAAAATCTGCCCAAGTCCATTAAGAAGGTTAAGCAATTTTAAAACCAGGGGCTAATTGTCTCCCTCACCTCTTAACTGGAGGTGTCACAATTGAAGCCACTCACTTCTCTTTTTCAATTCTTGGGGTTTTTTAAGGCTCTCTCGTTTGTTGTTAATTGGAAGGACCAACTGAAGAGACCCCATTTTTTAATGTAAGGGGTTTCGGTAAAAATTGTAGTAGCAACCAGGTCAGGTCCTAGTTTGTTAATGTGCTCCCTTCTTCCCCGCACGCTACACCCGCATATACACAATAAACCCCACAAAATGTTGGCTTTCAAAAGCTTTCACTTTTCGAGTGAAAGCATCATCCCAGCTTCCCAGCCATTCCCAAGGCATTAAAATGTTTTTTACCGAGCAATATTACCAAAGATTTAGAAAAGAACCATGTCAGTTAAATGGGATCTACCTCAAGATGCAGGCTGCGTACTCTAGTTGTTCTAGATTTTTCTAGATTTGTAAAAAAATATATCCAGTTGTTCTAGATCAGACATGTCAAACTTGCAACGTCACATGATGTCGCGTGACTTATCGGGACTTTTTCCCCATTGCCGGCAATGGGGTAGGTGCGGTTACATCGTGACACGTCCGACCCACAGGCTGGCAGTTTGACACCCCTGTTCTAGATGTTGCTCCTTTTGAGTTGAGAAAACAAGAGTCCTTCCCCTTGATTGGATAAGGCGCTTGTCATAGGAAGTTCATATGCTGTGACATGTCAAAGAATTTGTGTCTTAAGAAAATAGGTAAAGGTAAAGGTTCCCCCGCACATGCGTGCTAGTCGTTTCCGACTCTAGGGGCCGGTGCTCATCTCCGTTTCATAGCCGAAGAGCCAGCGCTTGTCCGAGGACGTCTCCGTGGTCATGTGGCCGGCATGACTAGCACGGAACGCTGTTACCTTCCCACCGTAGTGGTCCCTATTTTTCTACTTGCATTTTTACGTGCTTTCGAACTGCTAGGTGGGCAGAAGCTGGGACGAGTAACAGGCGCTCACTCTGCTACGCGGCACTCGGGATTCGACCCGCCAAACTGCCGACCTTCCGATCGACAAGTTCAGCATCCTAACCCACTGAGCCACCGCGTCCCTTCTTAAGAAAATAGAAGCTCATATTTAAATACCAATCTGAAAAGCCTGTGCAACTAATAATTTGCCCTGATAATGGAAAGTAGTCACATCCTTTAAAAAAAACAGCCCAACAACAATCATCTATTGGATTTCCACAAAAGTTTCCACTGGCATTTTCTGCCCTGGAATGGAATTGGGAAAAATAATCCACCATCATCTAAACATGTACAAAATTGGATCTCGTTGCACACCAAACTAGGCTCTTCAGAACACTCCAAAATTTTTCTGGAAATAAGAACAAGCAAATCATTATCCGATTGCCAATTTTGGAAATAAACTTAGTTGTTAAAACTGTTTTCCTCTTTTGTGAGATCTTTTATGGGTAAAATGTTACCAACCCAAACTGTACAATCCTGGTAAAATGGATTCATTAAAATATTCCACTAATACGTCAGGAAAGCTACACAGGCAGGTTAACAGCAAAATTAAATATGTAAAAGATACGTTTTTCACACGCTCCCAGTTTGTACGAATAACCCACAAGAGCCGTATCCAAATCAATACAAACCAATTCATACTGATCATCCAAAACCTGCGCAATCTTTCAGCCATCTTACGAGACCAGCCATCCTTATCCTTCACGTGCAACTATTTTGGTAATGGTTGTACACTCCATTTGTCATGAGCCTTCCTTCTGATTATCCTAAAAAAGTAAATTCAGTCCTCATAGTTCAACCTCTGGCTGATGAACCAACTGATTACTTAATAATGAGTCCACCAAATGTTTTTATCAAGGGGGGCAATTGACAATTCTATTAGGAGACTGTGGGGTCCTTGGTGGTCTCTGAGCTTGCTTGTTTTCTTGTGGACGTTCCATTACCCAAACTAGGTAACATCATCAGTGCTAGAAGTGGGTGGGGTTTGCGGAGGAGAAGGAGGAAGAGGAGGAGGAGGAGGACGATGACGACTGTGGATCCTTGGTGCTCTCTGAGCTTGCTTGTTTTCTTGCAGACATTTCATTACCCAACTAGGTAGCATCATCAGGAGTGGAAGGGGAGGGGTATGTGGAGAGGAGGAGGAGGAGGAGGAGGAGGAAGGTCCTTGTTGTTCTCTGAGTGTAATATATATGTATACAAAACGTTAGCAGTAAGTTAAAACCGTTTATTCCAATTATTCCATGAGGTAAACAAAACTGACAGGAGAACACGTGGGAACTTTGACAGCTGTCAAAGTTCCTCGCCAGAGCGCAAGCGCAGCCACTGACAGCTCGCGGCTGTCAAAACACCAAGCCGGCTCACCATGCGGGAAGAAGAACTGTCAAGAGAAGACGGCGGTGATTGGCTCGGCTAGACGCGGCACCAAAAGAAACGATCCTGATTGGATCACACTGACAGCTGCCGGCTATAAAAGCCGGACGAGTTATTCTGTTTTTGCCTGGTTCTAAATAAAGTCTTAGTTCAGTAACCTGTCGTCCCGAGTGGTCCTTCGGCTACTTCACTGGCGACGAAGGTGGGATCGCTCCTGAGCTGAAGTCACGGCCAAGGAAGAGAGTTCCCGGCCAGAGCTGTCACTGGAAGTTTTAACTTACGAACGGAGCGAGACCAGGACCGGACGACATGGCCAACTTCGGGCGTGTGAGGGAATTCGATACCCGCCATCCGGAGAGATGGCAGTCACACCTGGGGCAAGTCGAGGGGTTCCTCCTCGTCAGCAAAATCACCGACGACAGAGCAAAGGCCGCCGCCCTCCTGTACATCAGCGGGCCCCCGGTATACGACGCTGCCGTCGGGCTGTTCAGCCCGGTACCCATCACAGAAGTCTCCTACGCGGACCTGGTCAACCAGCTCAACAAACATTATATGCCAGCCCGCTCGGAGCTGTATTGGCGAGTACAGTTCGCCCAGAAGAAGCAGCGACCAGACGAGCCCGCAAACGACTTCATCGCAGGGGTCAGGCATGCCGCTCATAACTGCTGCTTCCCCGACTTGGAAGACCGCATCAGGGACCAAGTGGTGATAGGTTTGAGGGACGAGCGTCTCCAGAAAAAACTGACGTCAAAACCAGACATGAGCCTAGCCGAACTGACCCGAGAGATAATGGCCTATGAATATAACCACAAGAAAAAACCGACCACCGCAACACCAGAAAGTCCAGCAACCATATACCACGAGAACGCAACCCTCAGTGACAGCGACGAGTCAGTGGACTTCACGGACGGTGAGGCCCTTCAGCGCAGGATGGAGCGTCGACAACAGCGGAGAAGCGACACATCAGATCGCCAAAGAGCCAGAAACCCCCCGCCACCACGACACAAGCAACGGGCCACCTGTGCCAGCTGTGGGGGCAACCATGCCCGGGGAAGCTGCCGGTTCCGGAACGCAAAATGCCACAATTGCGGAAAAACCGGCCACATCAAACCAGTGTGCCGAAGCCGGCCCCGCGACAACGTGCATGATCTGGAGGCCAACCCCCCAGGTAGGCCAACCGCCCAGGCCAACAAGGGAGGAGCGCCAGGGATCTTAGTGGAAACAATAGATAAGGTGCATAGCCTAAGTCCAAAAGTAAGGATCAAGGTAAAAATTCAGGGAGTCACCTGCCTCATGGAGGTGGACTCCGGGTCAGCAGTCTCCTTAATATCGTTTAAAACGTATCAGGAGATCTGCCAGCGAAGCAATAGGAAAATTCCCCTTAGAAAAACACAGGTCCATCTAGCAGATTTCCAAAAAAAACCCATTCCGCTAGAAGGGAAGGCTAAGGTCGCTGTAGAATACAAAAAATTCAAGGGACCCCTGGAAGTCTTAGTGACTCCAGGGAACCGCACCAACCTAATTGGGCTGAACTGGTTCAGCCCTCTGGGCATCGCCATTACTGGGGTAAACACAGTACAAGCCTCTAGCATCGAAGCCGTCTGCAACAAGTATGCAGACGTCTTTGATGGCACACTAGGGAAATACACTGGCCCTCCCATCTCCTTAAAATTAAATCCAACCATCCAGCCCATAAAGATAAGAGCTAGGAGGGTTCCATTTGCCCTCAAAGAAAAAATAGAGAACGAGCTAGAACGCCTCGTAGGACTAGGGGTGCTGGAACCTACTGAAGGGGGAAGCTGGGAGACCCCAATAGTCACCCCAGTTAAACCTAACGAGGAAATTAGATTATGTGCAGACTATAAAGCGACCCTTAACCTAGCCCTCAGCCCCCATGCTTACCCGGTGCCAGCAGTGAGGGACGTCCTCGCTTCCATCCGCTCCGGCGCCATTTTCGCAAAACTTGATCTGACGCAGGCGTACTTGCAACTGCCTGTCACAAATGACACCGCGGAAGCTCAAACAATTGTCACCCACCGCAGTGCCTTTAAAGTGAAAAGACTCCAATTTGGCATATCGGCAGCCCTGGGTATCTTCCAAGGTATCATGGAGAAAACCTTAAAAGGGATACCCGGGGTCTGCCCCTATTTCGACGATGTTCTCATCGCCGGGGAAAACGAAGCAAACTTAGCTGACAGACTGTCAGCTGTACTGGGCCGGCTCAGAGAAGCCGGCCTCAAACTAAAACGGGAAAAGTGCTCCATCGGAGTCACTTCCACAGAATTCCTAGGGTACAAAATAGACGCCCAAGGCATCCACCCCACCACAGAAAAACTAAAGGCTATTCAGACAGCTCCCAGTCCAAAGAATAAACAAGAGCTCCAAGCCTTTTTGGGGTTATTAAACTTCTACCATGCTTTCCTTCCCCACAAAGCCACAATAGCAGAGCCTCTCCATAGGCTCCTAGACAAGGGAACTGCCTGGTCCTGGACCAAAACACATGAAAACAGCTTCCAGTCATTAAAAAATATTATCTGTAACAGTTCAACAGTCACCCTCTTTAGAGAAGACACACCGGTATGCATCGCTTGCGATGCATCTCCCTATGGAATTGGGGCAGTATTAAGTCATCTATACAAGGATGGCACCCAAAGACCCATAGCTTTTTATTCACGCACCTTGTCAAAAGCTGAAAGAAACTACGCGCAAATCGATAGAGAAGCACTAGCAATAGTCGCAGGGGTAAAAAAGTTCCATGACTATCTCTATGGGAGACCCTTTACCATATTCACGGATCACAAACCCCTACTAGGAATATTCACTTGGGATAAAACAACCCCGCAGATTCTATCACCAAGAATACTGCGTTGGTCCACCTTCTTATCAGCATATTCATACAAATTAATACATAAACCAGGGAAGGAATTAGGACACGCAGACTGCCTCAGCAGGCTACCAATTCAAGGCAAGGACCCTGACCCAGCCCCGGCAGGGCTGATTCTGGCAATATCCCAACTTCCTGACTGCCCCCTCTCCGCTAAAATTATAGCTAAAAATTCAGCTAAGGACAAAATACTCAGCAGAATCCTCAGGTGGACAACCACAGGATGGCCAGCAAAAAATCCACACCCTCAATTCCAGCCATACTATAACAGGAAAAACGAAATGTCTTCACACCTGGGATGCCTTTTGTGGGGAAACAGGGTAGTAATACCTGACATAAACATAGCACAAACATTAGACACCTTACACGAAGGGCATCCAGGCATAGTTAAAATGAAGGCTCTGGCCAGAAGTTATGTCTGGTGGCCTGGCATAGATAAAGAGATAGAAAATATGTGAGAGGGTGCTACACCTGTCAGTCAACATGAAGCGAGCCACCCCAAGCCCCAATTCATAAATGGGAAACTACAAAAAACCCATGGTCAAGCATACATCTAGATTTTGCAGGACCAATCCAAGGGCAGAGTTTCCTAATAATAGTTGACAGCTATTCAAAATGGTTAGAAGTAATTCCCCTTAGAAAAACCACTTCAGGAGCCACCATACAAGCCCTTAGGAAAATATTCGCCACCCACGGCCTCCCAGACACCATGGTCTCAGACAACGGACCTCAATTCACCTCTCGTGAATTTCAGATGTTCGCTATGAAGAACTGTATTAGACTGGTCACGTCGGCACCGTTCCACCCATCGACGAACGGGATGGCTGAAATTATGGTGCGCTCGACTAAAGAAGCCTTAAAAAAAGTTCGTAAAGGGGAACTGGCAGCGTCGACTCAGCCAGTTCCTAATGTCACAACATACAACTCCCTGCACAACAACCGGCAAGACACCAGCAGAGCTAAGATGGGGGAGGAGACTGATAACGCGGCTCGACAGACTACATCCCGACACTTACACAGTGGAGCCAGATCACCCCCCCCACCTTGTACATTTAAACCTGGGCAAATGATCTGGGCACGGTCATACACAGCCAAAAATAAATGGGTCCAAGGGACAGTGTTACAACAAACAGGACCCATTTCCTACCTAATACACACGCCTACGGAAGGCAATCTACGACGGCACATTGATCAGCTCAGGCCAAGACAACCACAACACCGCCCAGACCCTCAGGACCACCAAAACCCACCCCCCGGAGACATTTTGCCGATACCTAATCAAGGGGAGGAGGATGAAGAGAACTTGCCACTACCAGAGCCAGACATCGTACCACCCCCGAGGCGTTCAAACAGAAACAAAAGAGCCCCAACATATTTGAAAGACTACCAATGGGCCGGCTCCAACGACCAACAAGGGGGAGGAAACACTCCAGGGGAGGGGTAAGGGGTGTAATATATATGTATACAAAACGTTAGCAGTAAGTTAAAACCGTTTATTCCAATTATTCCGTGAGGTAAACAAAACTGACAGGAGAACACGCGGGAACTTTGACAGCTGTCAAAGTTCCTCGCCAGGGCGCAAGCGCAGCCACTGACAGCTCGCGGCTGTCAAAACACCAAGCCGGCTCACTATGCGGGAAGAAGAACTGTCAAGAGAAGACGGCGGTGATTGGCTCGGCTAGACGCGGCGCCAAAAGAAACGATCCTGATTGGATCACACTGACAGCTGCCGGCTATAAAAGCCGGACGAGTTATTCTGTTTTTGCCTGGTTCTAAATAAAGTCTTAGTTCAGTAACCTGTCATCCCGAGTGGTCCTTCGGCTACTTCACTGAGCTTGCTCGTTTTCTTGCAGACATTTCATTACCCAACTAGGTAGCATCGTCAGGAGTGGAAGGGGAGGGGTATGTGGAGAGGAGGAGGAGGAGGAGGAGGAGGAGGAGGAGGAAGGTCCTTGTTGTTCTCTGAGCTTGCTCGTTTTCTTGCTTGTTTTTTTTTTCTTTTAGGCAAAACTCGCCTAACCTATTCGAACAAGCCGGCCTGGCCTGATGGGTTTGGGGTTTTAACATTATTTTTAACTAACATACCACATTGGGCACAATCATTTAACTTTAATTCTTGTATCCTGTATTCTTATTTTTATTGCCCTGTACACCGCCCTGAGTCCTTCGGGAGAAGGGCGGTATATAAATCAAATAAATAAATAAATAAATAACCGCCGTCTCGCTTAGTGATGTAAATTCTGGGCTCAAATTGCAGTTGTAAGTTGAGCACTACCTGTATTCTGTAACCCAAAGAAGAGGCATCCCAACTAAAGAGATGTGTAGCAGTGCTGAGAATTGTTATCCAAGCTCCTCCTGCTGAATCTCAGGGAAGTCTTGTGAAAGGGTGCTGTGAAGCCTAAGCTAGAAGAGGAAGACCGATGAACTAGATTTTGGAGAACTATGCCCGTTAAATATATCCACACACCGAAATCATCTCTCCTGCAAACATAGTGTGTGAGCAGTAGAGCCAAGATCATATTTTTCCGTCAGCCCTAACTGTGAAGATAGAACTGAGAGACACGGCAATTTCCAAGTGTATCTGCAAGGGTGTTAAATCTGGCTACGGATAACGTTGTTTATTTTTCTCTGCTTTTCGAAAGCCAGTGCAACTAAATGTCTGACTGTTCATAAACCTGAAATCCATACATCTTAATTATATTTCTGAGCTCCGTTCTCCGTTCATTCCAGACATCCACACCAACCTTTACTCCCCATTTGAGCTCAGAGCTAAAAAATCAGATTTACAACAACTGTTAAAGCTGGGGATGACAGATAAATTAATCTTCCCTTCATGAGTTTACATCCAGCCGCATCTGGGCTCTTGATCTGCCCCTAACAAGCACAGGGGTCTCTACAAGCTGTCGTTTAAAGTTGATGTTTTCATGACTGGAGATGAATTATTCTGTCATGAGAATCTATTTATTCAGCAGTTGGGAGGTGTGGCTTGGCTTTCAGACAGAATGATTTCATGGGTTAAAGTCTCCTTGAAACATCATTTTAAGGCCCAGAACAGTCAGGTCTGCAGGGGGGGAGTTGCATCATAGCAAGGACATTTTCAGAAAAAGCTGAATTGTCACAAATAACTGAAACCTCAATTCCACCAAATTGATCCACCATCATCTGCAAGGAAAAGTTGATCTATCAATGGAAAAGGACACGTGTGCATTAAGTAAAAACTGAAGTTCTGAAGTTAACTCAAATCAACTACAGTAGGTCTATAATTGTAACATCGCCGCAATCCCTTCACACTTACAGGAAGAAATCCCAGGAAAACAGAAATGCTTGTTAAGTACACAACTGGGTGTGAAGAGCTTACTGGCCATCAAATGGCCACCAAGTGGTCATTCCTCAAATTATTTGGCCTCAGAAAGAGAAGTAGGCCAATAATTTAATAATCCTAGGGATAAATACAAAACAAAAAATGATTCCAGACATTTCTCTGTTGGAGAAATTAGACAATATTGTGCAAATTCCCATGTTTTGCCAAAGTTGTAAACACAAGTTCAGTTTTGGGTCCAAAAGGAAAGAAAAGAATATTTTCCAGGCGGCAGAACTAATATTCAGTTAGATAAATAAAGGTTCTCATTCAAGATAAAAAATACTTTTACATAAGTAGAAAAATAATTTGAGAAATTTAAAAATCAGTTGTCAAGAAAGATTTGTAGGGAGAGAACAGAAAAATATGTTTCTCCATTCCAGGAAGGAATGGCTATTAATAATGTGGCTGTTTCTAAATGACATCTAATGATGTATGCAGCCTCCTTCAGAGGCCTGAAATACGACGCAGTATTGTTAAATATAAGTTTTTAGCAGCTTAAAATTTCTGCACAAAAGACTGTTGGTATATTAACCCCGGTCTCCATTATTCTGGTGAACATCGCTGTTCTTCAAATGAAAACGTTTGGTTTCACTGTGTGAAATAATGATTTATTTATTTTTCATTATGTACTGTATGATAACCATAATGAAGACTTTTTTTGTTTTTTGAAAAGCAGCCCGGCTAATAAAATAAAATAGAAGTTTAAAAATAAAAGCGGTCAGCCTGCATCACTATAAAGGCAAGTCTTATACTGGGTTAAGCCCCAGGAAACTCTTCTTCCTTTTTATGCCAGATCAAAGCTGATCTAAGTGGCCCTTTCTAGCAAAACTTGGCTGATTTAAAAAAAAAACCGATTAGTCCTCAGAAGGAATACCGACAAGAATTCCCAGAGTTGCGGATTAGATTAAAAATCCAAATGTATCTTTGGGAAGAGAGGATACTTGCATCTGCAATCTACTGCGAGGCAAAACCACTTGCATTTGCATTCTGTTGCCACCCGAAAAACCAGCTTTGCCCTTTTCTTTTGCCAGGAGTTGCATAATTCAGCTGTTCTGAACCAGCCTGCTACCGGCCTTGCAATAAGGCAAACCCCTGTTCAAACAGTAGAGACTGGAGAGCGTCTGAGGCTGAAAAGCGTCTGCCAAGATTTATTACTCAAACAACAGAACAAGAAACAAAAACACTGGAACTTGAATCCTCAAACGGAAGGGTTGCTTTCAGCAACCAGCCCTTCCCCAAACACTCCTTTTATTTAGAGATCAGGGCGTGGCCTCCCTGTGCCTCCTCCCGAGGAGTCCCACAGCCTTTCTCTGTTTGTTCCTGCTCGACTGCCTCCTGCGTCGGGCGTCCTTGAACAGGGCCAGCTGTGGGTCATCATCCTCCACACTATCGGGCTCACGCAGCTGAGAAGAGGGCCCCGGCTGGGGGCTCTGCGAAGCCTCCAAACCATCATCAGCCGGTTCGTCTTCCACACACTCCTCCTCCCCCTCATCTGAGTCATCCGAGACATCTGAGCCGGCTGCCGGACCCACAGGCTGGCCCTGAATCACAACATCAGCTTGCAAGTCAAACTAAATTAAAGGATCCATCATTTAAGTCCACGTCCGTCAGGACAGTGATGGGAAACAATTGGCTTCAGAGCTGTACATGAAGGGAACTGAAATTTCACCTTCACCTTGGCTCACTTTCCAACAGCTGTTAGCTCCTAATATTGTCCATTGTAATCAGGCTTTTGTGTCATGGAAAATATTCCTTACCTCTTCACTAGAGAAACAAAGAAGGGTTCGAAGCAACGGATGGAAACCAATCAAGGAGAGAAGCAACCTGGAATTAAGGAGAATCTTCCTGACAGTTAGAACAATTAACCAGTGGAACCACCTGCCTCCAGAAGCTGTGAATGCTCCAACAGTGGAGGTTTTTAAGAAGAGACTGGGCAGCCATTTGTCTGAAATGGTAGAGGGCAGAGGTAGGCAACCCTGGCTCTTTTATGACTCGTGGACTTCAAGTCATAAAAGAGCCAAGGTTGCCTACCCTGGTATAGGGTTTCCTGCCTGAGCAGGGATTAGACTAGATGACCTCCAAGGTCCCTTCCAACATTATCATTGTTGTTGTTGTTGCTGTAGAATTTCAAACACCGGATCCCTCAGAATTATGCCTGCACACAGTGGCAGCTAATTCTGCAGATATTCATGGATTTTAGTCATTCCAGCAAAGCAAAACAAAAGCAGATGAGGTAAAATGCATGGCATTCCCAAGCAGGCACTTTCGTGTGTAATTCATCTTAAAATGCAATATTCTGTCATCTCAAGTAACACTTGCTGAAAGGAGCCATCAATACTTTTTGTCAAAAAAAACCTAGCACTGAGTGTAAAACGATCCATCAATCTCTATTTACATAAAACACGGGAAACTTTCCACACGGTTTTATAGAAAAGCCCAGCCATTCCAAGCCTCTGTCATCTACTTCCACGCTCCACTGAAATATAAGTTTGACTACTAGCAAAATGGAAAAAGAGAGAGAGAGAAGAGAGAAAAATCCTTCTGAATTTATAAGAGGAAAGGATTTATTTTTAATATCATGCTGACGCATGTCGGTATTGCCGAGACAGTTTCAAAAAAAAGAAAAAAAAGAAAAATGGGCTTTGTCGCTGTAAGTTAGGGACTTATTTATTTATTTGATTCATATGGTTGTCTATCTTATAGGGTATTCCTCTGGGCAGCGAACAGCCGCAACAGAGAGAATAACACCAGAACTCAGTGGAATGAGACCGTCAGCCCCAACCAAGGCGCCATAGTCCTTCCAGGTTTATTGCACACGTGCTGGGTTCAATTCCCATCCTGGCCTGGTCTCTGGGGGAACTGCCAGGTCTTCACGAGGAAAGCTAAAAACATAGAACATAGAATAACAGGGTGGGAAGGGACCTTTGAGGTCTTCTAGTCCAACCCTCTGCTCAAGCAGGAGACCCCAGACCATTCCAGGCAAGTGGCTGCCCCAGCTCTTCTTGAAGACCTCCAGTGATGGTGCAGCAACGACGTCTGAAGGCAAGCTGTTTCTCTAGTTAATTACTCTCACTGTTAGGAAATTACTTCTAAGTTCTAGGTTGCTTCTCTAATTCTGCTAAAAATGATCTATAAATAGCCAGAGTAAAATAAGGCTTTGATTACTAGAGTCATAGGATCATATTGCCTAACTCAGTGCATAATCGAATTACAGAGAAGTTACACATTTCTCCCCTGATTAAACCGACAAGAAAATTTCCAAGAGATGGTTAGGTTTTGCGTTAAACATCTAATGAAAAGCCACCCCATTCTCAGGAATCATGTGCAGACTATTTTTTTTCCACTGATTTTTTCCCCTATTGTTTGAGAGTTTTGAAGGCAAGGAGAAGTCACGTTCAATTGTCTCCAAAATTGCTGCATTAGAAAAGTAGGATTATGCAAAAAATGAAAAGAAAATTCTCCATTGAGTGAAACATCCTTGTGAAAATAACCAATGGGTTTTGGAAAGCTGACACACTCACTTTATAGGCTTTTTACAGGAGGCTACAGGTGTTTTGCAAAGGTAAACGTTTCTCTGATACCAGAAGCAGAGTTAAGGAACTGCATGAACTTTCGGGCAAACAAGGATAGTCTTCAAACCAAAGGTCCCAAAGGATGCAATTGATGGAATGGAATGGAATGGAATGGAATGGAATGGAATGGAATGGAATGGAATGGAATGGAATGGAATGGAAGAGAAGAGAAGAGAAGAGAAGAGAAGAGAAGAGAAGAGAAGAGAAGAGAAGAGAAGAGAAGAGAAGAGAAGAGAAGAGAAGAGGAATAACAGAATTAGAAGGGACCTTGGAGGTCTTCTAGTCCAGCCCCCTGGTTAGGCAGGAAACCCTATACCATTTCAGCCAGATGGTTGTCCAGTCTCTTCTTAAAAACTTCCAGTGTTGGAGCATTCACAGCTTCTGGAGTCAAGTCGTTCCACTAAACCACTAAATTCGGCAAGTTGTTCTGCAAATGCAGAATGATAGGGCTGGAGGAGACCTAGAGCCTTCTACTCCAACCCCTGCTCAATGCAGGAGACCTTATTCTATTCTGGACAAATGGCTGTCCAATCTTTTCTTGAGAACCTCCAGCAATGGAGCACCCAAAATTCTAGGAAGGAATCTGTTCCATTGGTCAATTGCTCTCTCTATTCGGAAGTTTCTCCCTAGTTCCTGATAGGATCTCTCTTTGAGCTTCCACCCATTGCTTCTTGTCCTGCCCTCAGTTGCTTTGGAGAATAAGTCAATTCTCTCTTCTCTGCGCCAGGCTTCAAGTGCTGGAAGACAGCTGTCATATCACCCCTAAGTCCCCTCTTTCTTAGGCTAGATATACCTGGCTCCTTAACCGTTCATCATGTGGTTTAGCCTCCAGACCCCTTATCATCTTTATTGCTCTTCTCTGCAATCTGTCTAGGGCAGGGCTGTCAAACTCGATTTCATTGAGGGCCGCATCAGCATTGCGGTTTCCCTCAGGGGGCCGGGTGGGTATGGCCAGGGTGGGCGTGGCCTACTGGGTGGGCGTGGCTAGAGTGCGTATGGCCTACTGGGTGGTCGTGGCCAGCTCTACATCGTTCGCATCAAGGGTGCCTATGGGGGTCCAGGCAGGAGTGGGACAGATCTGAGGGTCTCTGGCAGGAGGAGGGTCTCTGGGCCAGGGCCAAGGCAGTGCGGGCTGTTTCCTCACTGTTTCCAGGATGGCTTCGCGGGCCGCATGAAACCACTTCGCGGGCCGGATCCGGCCCCCGGGCCTTGTGTTTGACATGTCCGGTCTAGGGTCTCAACGCTATTTTTCCATTGCAGTGGCCAAGAACTGGACAGAGCCTTTCAATTTACTGCACATAAAGTAATTACATACGAGAGTCCTTCTTTTAATATGAAATAAAAAGAGCCAATTTGGTGTAGCGGTTAAAGCATCAACCAGAAACTGAGTTTTAAGAGAAAACAGTTCAGGGAAAACTCAAGAAGATTAAGTGCAAGCTGATGAAAACCCAAGGATCCAGATTTGTAAGGCAGTCTCTCTTAGTTAAATTAAACCATCAAAATTCCTTCTACGTGAATCCACGCAAACTCATGGATCAGATAAAACATATCTGCGACAACTCGTGTCAAAGTCAGACACATTTCATCGGCAACAGCAGTTAATAAATAGAAGTATATTTTCCACAGGTTAACTCTCCATGAAGCCCACCGTAGAATTAACAAGGAAGATGTTAAAGTGGTGGGGAGCTTTTGCCTTTTATGATCAACTAAGTCAGGGGTCTTCAAACTTGGCTCTTTTTATGACTTGTGGACTTCCAGAATTCTGTAGTTGCTAGAGAGGTCGTAACAGAGTGAGCGCCTGTTACTCGTCCGAGCTTCTGCCAACCTAGCAGTTCGAAAGCACGTAAAAATGCAAGTAGAAAAATAGGGTCCACTACGGTGGGAAGGTAACAGCATTTTGTGCGCCTTTGGCGTCTAGTCATGCCGGCCACATGACCACGGAGACGTCCTCGGACAAGCACTGGCTCTTCGGCTTTGAAACGGAGATGAGCACC
The DNA here is from genome assembly GCF_964194415.1 of Vipera berus. Taxonomy (NCBI): domain Eukaryota; kingdom Metazoa; phylum Chordata; class Lepidosauria; order Squamata; family Viperidae; genus Vipera; species Vipera berus. The sequence goes on along the minus strand of NC_138207.1, from coordinate 101,280,555 downwards.
GGTCCCTAGAGTCGGAAATGGCTAGCACGCATGTGCGGGGGAACCTTTACCTTTACCTTTAGAGAGGTCGTAAAATGGGGCAACATTCACTGAACAACTGTCTTGCTTAGCAGTGGAAATTTTGGACTCAGATGCCGTCGTAAGTTGAGGATTACCCGTGGAAGGTCGAGACACAATGAACTCCACTTCTCCTCCTATGTTTATACCAGTCTGACAAGGCCAGGCGAGTTACTGCTCAATGCTCAAGTGATCTGTTTTGGGTAGGAAGAACCACAGTTCATAAATCAGTAGATACACCTAATTCAACTTCAAACTGCTTGCCTAACATTAATAGTGTGATTGTTGTCAATAAACCTACGTTGGACTTCTCCTATTTTATTTATAAATTACTAATGTTTTTCCTGGGGCAAAATGGTTGAAGTAATAGTCTACGCTTTGCTATATCTCTGTCAGCTAAAAGCAAGGCTGCAGGAGGGAGGAGAAACAGGCACGGAGTACAAATTGAGTCAATGAGGAGAAGCTATTAGTTGCAAGGTATCCCTATCCAGTTCTGCCCACTCATCAAACCTGGTGGTCTCTTCCCCTTTTGCCTACAAAGAAACACACAGGGGGGAAAAAATCAGACTGCCTAAGCAGTTCCTAGACAAGCTGAACTAGTTAAAATATCCCTCGTGACTGGAAACAACAATTGTGCATGCAGAAACAAATGAGCCTTCAACAGTTTCCATATGTGTGTGTGTGTGTGTGTGTGTGTGTATACACACACACAGACACAAACACACACATACACATATACGTACACATTGGTTTACAGAATGGCAGAGTTGGAAGGGATCTTTGAGGTCTTCTAGTCCAACCCCCTGCTCAAGCAGGAGAACCTGTACCATTTCAGACAAATGGTTGTCCAGTCTCTTCTTAAAAACCTCCAGCGATGGAGCACCCACGATTCCTGAAGGCAACTTCTGTTCCTCTGGTTAATTGTCCTCCCTGTTAGGAACTTTCTCCTTAATTCCAGGTTGCTTCTCTCCTTGATTATTTTCCATCCATTGTTTCTTGTCCTGCCCTCTGGTGCTTTGGAGAATAGCTTGACCCCCCCTTCTTTTTTGTGGCTGCCCCTTAGATATTGGAAGACTGCTATTATGTCCCCCCTAAACCTTCTTTTCTCTAGACTGGCCATATCCAAATCCTGCAACCGTTCCTCATATGTTTTTGTCTCCAGGCCTTTAATCATCTTAGTTGCTCTTCTCTGCACTCTTTCCAGAGACTCAACGTCTTTTTTATAATGTGGTGATCAAAACTGGATGCAGTACTCCAGATGTGGTCTACTGGGTGTCCAAAGAAGGACACCCTTGCTCTATGAACTGCAGTGGGTAACAGTTTGCTTCCGGTTCCAATTCAAGGTCTTCATCAATAATGGCCTATGTGCTATGATGAGTTAGGATCAGGAAGACCAAAACTCAGGTTCATCTGCAGTTATAAAAGCTCAGAGTTTCTGTACCCGAGACAAATTCCTTGTGTGTCTAATCACGCTTGGTCAAATAAAGTATTCTAAATATTCTATATTCTAGCCCAGTCATTTTTTTTCAACTCAACTTCCTTCAAAGATTGTTATTATGGGGATAAAATGAATGGGCATCCTGGAGACAAACCCAACTAAGTGATTATGATCATCGCCACCACCCTTACTGGAGAAGAGCGTTTGACAACCAGCCTTTACATCTGCAACTTCCTCCCTCTGGGAGTTTCCAAAATTAAAAGATTTATTTTATGGCAGAGGGAGGAGGGGGCAGGTCTAACGCTTCGCCTTTAGCCAAAGAGCCTCCCTTCCTGAAATCCTGTGTTTAGAGGATATAGCCGCACACTATAAGAATTCAATTTGGAAACCATCATCTGAAGCCCAGAACAGAACAGGGAAGTCATATTGCTATAATGCTTAGATTATCAATCATCTTGACAGCTTATTGGCTTTATCGCCACACATACCATTAAAACGACGTCTGGCCTAGAATGTCAGAAGGCAAACATTAAACAGATCAGGATTAAAAAGCAGATCCCAAATAGCACTCCAGCAAAAGTTTCTCTTCCACTCTAAAATTAGTTAGAGATGGCTAAGTAACCAGCGCTTAACTATGGGGGGAAAAACACACAGCCTAAAAGGCTCAGAGCCTGCATGGGCTTGACAAGCTGATAGGGACTGTCATGTTGTGGCAATTCGGAAACTCCTCTAGCTGATACAGTACATGCAAGAAAAGGGTTGCTAATGCAGAGTAGGGGAAAACACTTAATTTGCCTCTTCTGGGAACCAAGAATTTGCACCAGAAGGCCCAAGAAAACTCTTTAAGTCAGTAGGAATGGTAATAATTTCCCATTACTGACCAAATATTAACATTACTCTTGGCATTAAAGTGAAATTCACAGACTCGGGAGAATTGTAAGAGGCAAGGTATACATAATTCATCAGCTCCAGTTAAGCCGCAAGGGTCTTCCAACTTGGCCCTTTTATGACTTGTGGACTTCAACTCCCAGAATTCCTCAGCCAGGCACGCTGGTCCTTGACTTAACAACAGTTCATTAGTGACTGTTTGAAGTCACAACAGCACTGAAAAAGGACCCTTTTCTCACATTTATGACCGTCACAGCCTCCCTACGGTCATGTGATCAAAATTCAGAGGCTTGGCAACTGGCTCATATTTATGACAGTTCCAAATGCCCTGGGGTCAGGTGATGCCCTTTTGTAACCTTCTGTTGTGATTCAGGGTCAGCCTGTGGGTTCGGCAGTTGGGTCGGACGACTCAGAGGAGGAGGAGGGGGGTGTTGAAGACCTTGCTGAGGGGGTTGAAGATCTTGCTGATGAGAGCCCTCAGCCAGGCCCCTCCCACTTGGTCACCACGGAGACCCAGCTGTGTGAGCCTGACAGCGTGGATGAATAATACCCACAGCTGGCCCTGTTCAAGGACGCCCGACGCAGGAGGCAGTCAATCAGGAGTAAACAGAGGAAGGCAATGGGGCTCCTCGGAAGGAGGCAGAGAGAAGCCACGCCCTGAACTCTATATAAGGGGAATGTGTGGGAGGACTGGTTTGCTGAAGGCAACCGCTTGGATAGTTCCTGTTTCTTAAAGCTCCTGTTTCTTGGTTTGTCTTGTTCCGTTTGTTTTTGTAGCAATAAATTTGGCAGGCGTAATTCCACCCTCTTGCCTTCTTGTAAAAGGGGTTGTCCCTGCCTTTTCTGCAGGGCCGGTAGCAGGCTGGTACAGAACACCTTCTGACAAGCAAAGGCAAAGGGGAAGGTGGACAGTTAACAACCGTGGATCTGGCTTCCCCATGAAAGCCAGATCATTTTTTTCGGTAACTGCAACCTACTGCTGGTTCATACTTAAATGGTGGTCCACCAGGACACCCAAATCCCTCTCACAGTTATTAGCATTGAACCAGGCACCACCTATTCTATACCTGTGCATTTGGTTGTTCTTGCCTAAGTTCAGAACCTTAATCCAACATTAAGCTCTATAACAGATAAATTAAAAAGTTGAATAGAATCGAATGGAATGGAGTGGAGTGGAGTGGAACGGAACAGAACAGAATAGAATAACAGAGTTGGAAGGGACCTTGGAGATCTTCTAGTCCAACCCCCTGCTCAGGCAGGAAACCCTACTCCATTTCAGACAAATGGCTGTTCAATCTCTTCTTAAAGACTTCCAGCGTTGGAGCACTCACAATTTCTGGAGGCAAGCTGTTCCACTGGTTAATTGTTCTCACCGTCAGGACGTTTCTCCTTAGTTCTAGGTTGCTTCTCTCCTTGCTTAGTATTAATAACTTCCATAATGGAGCAGAAATGCAAATAGGAGGCTCTAAACGGTTTGGGCTGTTCTCTCCAAGCCCGGAGAGGGGGCTTCTGAGCTCCGTGTCATGCACCCAAAACACCAGCCCTGCAGAGATGAAATCCTTTGCAAACAGCAGGATTCCTCAAGACCTTCCATGGCTCTGTGAGTTTTGATCCAACCACTGGATCGTAAGACCCTCTGAGACCGTTTCAGACCTAGCTGGGTTTTTGATGTCAACCCGCCACTTTTGCTCCTGATGGTTTCATTACATTACATTTTTACAGCGTTTCTACTTCTGGCATTATTGTGGTTTTATGGTTATTGGTTTATTGCAAGCTGCTGTGAGCATCCCTCAGGATTGGAAAGGCAGTCTTAAAAGATTTTAGCTAAAAATAAAAGCCCTGTTATTTCATGTGCAATTATGAAATGTGCCTTGTATCTCTTCAGCTGCTGAGGACTTTGGCAATCTTAAGGTCACTGCCTTGGACAAAACTCTCAATTTAAAAGCCTGAAAGGGACCCACTGACCCTAACCCACCAGCATCAATTTAAACAGTCCAGAACTTAAGTGCACCAGAATCCAAGATGACGTGAGAAAAATCCTGCTTTCTTAGCCAAGGCCCCACATAATACAGGGAACACCAATGATTTTTACAGTGCAATCCAAACAAGGTAAGTTGCCAGATAGGAAACCCAGGAATCGTTTAAGGAGCAGGCAGGTGTATTGGTCAGATAAAAAGAGCAAGGAATGAGCCTTAATCTGTGACCACATGGCAATCCTCAGCCTTGATTTTATCATTTCAATCTCACTCTATATATCTGTATATCAAACCACTTTTGAGTTAACTAGAAATGTTAAAATGCGTTGGAGTATATGGGCTCATACATTCAGATGCAAAGAAATAGAATAGAATAGAATAGAATAGAATAGAATAGAATAGAATAGAATAGAATAGAATAGAATAGAATAGAATAGAATAGAATAGAATAGAATAGAATAGAATAGAATAGAATAGAATAGAATTAGGAATAGGAATAGGAATAGGAATAGGAATAGGAATAGAATAGAATAGAATAGAATAGAATAGAATAGAATAGAATAGAATAGAATAGAATAGAATAGGGAATAGGAATAGAATAAGGAATAGGAATAGGAATAGGAATAGGAATAGAATAGAATAGAATAGAATAGAATAGAATAGAATAGAATAGAATAGAATAGAATAGAATAGAATAGGGAATAGGAATAGGAATAGGAATAGGAATAGGAATAGGAAGAATAGAATAGAATAGAATAGAATAGAATAGAATAGAATAGAATAGAATAGAATAGAATAGAATAGAATAGAATAGAATAGAATAGAATAGAATAGAATAGAATAGAATAGAATAAGGAATACGAATAGGAATAGGACAGAATAGAATAGAATAGAATAGAATAGAATAGAATAGAATAGAATAGAATAGAATAGAATAGAATAGAATAGAATAGAATAGAATAGAATAGAATAGAATAGAATAGAATAAGGAATAGGAATAGGAATAGGAATAGGAATAGGAATAGGAATAGGAATAGGAATAGGACAGAATAGAATAGAATAGAATAGAATAGAATAGAATAGAATAGAATAGAATAGAATAGAATAGAATAGAATAGAATAGAATAGAATAGAATAGAATAGAATAGAATAGAACAGAACAGAACAGAATAGAATAGAATAGGGAATAGGAATAGGAATAGGAATAGGAATAGGAATAGGAATAGGAATAGGAATAGGAATAGGAATAGGAATAGGAAGAATAGAATAGAATAGAATAGAATAGAATAGAATAGAATAGAATAGAATAGAATAGAATAGAATAGAATAGAATAGAATAGAATAGAATAGAATAGAATAGAATAGAATAGAATAAGGAATACGAATACGAATACGAATAGGAATAGGAATAGGAATAGGACAGAATAGAATAGAATAGAATAGAATAGAATAGAATAGGGAATAGGAATAGGAATAGGAATAGGAATAGGAATAGGAATAGGAATAGGAATAGGAATAGGACAGAATAGAATAGAATAGAATAGAATAGAATAGAATAGAATAGAATAGAATAGAATAGAATAGAATAGAATAGAATAGAATAGAATAGAATAGAATAGAATAGAATAGAATAGAACAGAACAGAACAGAACAGAACAGAACAGAATAAGGAATAGAATAAGGAATAGAATAAGGAATAGGAATAGGAATAGAATAGAATAGAATAGAATAGAATAGAATAGAATAGAATAGAATAGAATAGAATAGAATAGAATAGAATAGAATAGAATAGAATAGAATAGAATAGAATAAGGAATAGGAATAGGAATAGGAATAGAATAGAATAGAATAGAACAGAACAGAACAGAACAGAACAGAACAGAACAGAACAGAACAGAACAGAATAGAATAGAATAGAATAGAATAGGAGTTACTTAGGTGAGACAGGTGGCTGCACAAATCAAATACTCAATAAACATGCATGTCTGTGTGTGTTACATTTATTTGTGTGTATTATATGTGTATAGGGGAGAGAGAGAGAGAGAGAAGGAGAGAGAGAAAAAGAGGTAGAGGTAGAGAAAGAGAGAGAGAAATAGAAAGAGAGAGAGGAAGAGAAACAGAAGGAAAGAGAGATACAGAGACAGACAGACATACAGAGACAGACAGATCTATCTTGCTAACATATATTCCAATTTGTGTATATAACCTCCCTTAATGCTACAGGATTTTTAACCGTTCTAATGTTCTTGCTCCCCTTTGCTTCAACTGGGAAGCCAAGAAAAGTGTCTTGGCTGACTCCTCTAGAAAGGAACTAGTTAACCCACTAAATCTGGAAAAGAGGAGGAGGAGGAGGAGGAGGAGGAGGAGGAGGAGGAGGAGGAGGAGGAGGAGGAAACCCCAACACCCCCCCCAAAAATAAGAATCAAGCTATCTTAAGATGCTCTTTGTTGCTGATTTGTTAAAAGAATCCTTCTGGTACAACGGAGAGGATTATGAATTCACATGTGAATTTATCCCCTATTAAACTTTTAGCTAAAGGGTCAGTTAGCAAGAATGATAAAAAAATCACATGCCAGCCGCTCGTTTCTCCAACTCTGAGGAACAGAGACAATGGAGCATATTCCGCCTTAACCTATTTTCCCACCATACTTTAGAGCAGGACGCGTTTCAAAATGTATGCCCAGCTCTGTCACATTTCACAGCTTTCATTCATTCATTCATTCATTCATTTGGACAGCGTATTTTCAGCTTTAAAACTTCTCACCTGCGTTCCTCAAGCAACAGGGATTCTGCAAAAAGAAGAACTCTTAACGTAAAAAGGAAGCGGGTATTCTTCTACACGTAACTGCAAGGCAGTTTGGCCAATGCACACAATTCGGATTCTGCACCTGCAAAATTTGAGCTGCATCTTCCTCTATACGGTGGCAGAAAGCCAACTTGCCCCTGCAAACATATTTATGTAGCACCGAAATGCAGTAAAATCACATAAGTTCCAAACTGGATACAAGCAGTCCCCAATTTACAACAGTTCGTTAGTGACCATTCAAAGTTGCAACGGCACTGGAAAAAGTGACTTACGGCCGTTTTTCACACTTACGACCACTGCAGAATCCCCAGGGTCACGTGATTCCACCGCTTATTATTTATTTTATTTATTATTTATTCATTAATTTTATTTGTATACCGCCCTTCTCCCGAAGGACTCAGGGCGGTGAACAGGGCAATACAGAGCTTGACAAATGACTCACATTTATGACGGTTCTGCAGCATTCCGGGGTCACGCGGTCCCCTTTCGTGACCTTCCGACAAACAAAGTCGACGGGGCAAGCCGGATTCACCTAACAACCGGGTTACTCATTTTACAACTGCATTGATTCACTTAACAAATCTGGCCCCCCCAAAAAAAACAGTCGTAAAACGGTGCAAAGCTCACTCCGTGAATTTCTCACTTAACAGCATAAATTTTGGGCTCAACCGTGGTCGTAAGTTGAGGACCACTGGTATTTGGTTTAAAATAAATAAACAAACCGAAATCGGAAATTGTTGCCTCCAGACAGTTAGTGCCCAGAAACACTAGCTACCTCACTGACTTCCCCACAAACTTTAGAGGTGTAAAGACAGCCTGCAAGATTGCAAGTCTGAATTCAAATAGGTATCCAAGGTGGTCCGTAGAAAATTTGAGAAACAGATCAACTATGAAAGAGGCAGGAAATTCAATCAATCCAGATTGTACGAGACCTTGTGAGTTACTCACACCAAATCCTTTCCAGAGAACGTGAGATGATAGGGAACATCAAAGTGTGCAATTCATCCTAAAAGTATCCTCAGAGAATTGTAAAACCAATTCTGCCCTACGATCCTTTGGTGAAAAGCAAGTCCACCTCTCTTTTCTCAGACTTTGCTTTGATTCCCACCGGAAGTCTCTAACGTTAAAGCTGAAGACGGCTTACCAGTCGATGCACAGAGTGAAATTCCTGCAGGATTTTGGAAGGAGGCTTCCTCTACAGATCTATGGACAGCTCGATGACATTTGTGAACAGGAAGCTCCAGAATAAATTTCCAAAGAATATTGTAATCTTGCCTCTGTCTGTGAAGATTCCCAATCGTCCAGGTCACGACTGTCCCAGAGACAAGGGCAACTGGACTTTCTTGGGGGGTTTATTTGTTTGAAAATGTTTTGCTTCTCATCCAAGAAGCTTCTAACCTTCAGTTCAGCTGGAAGCTTCTTGGATGAGAAGTGAAATGTTTTCAAAGAAAAAAAAAACAACTTGCCTTTTTGGAAAAGCACCTCTGAGATATCCCTGCATCCACAGTGTTTCTGTAAGCGAACACTAAGCACCCAGTGATTTTTAACGTTGTCCCCTTTTCAAAGAAGACTTAAATTCTCTAATCACCACCTGGAGCCTGGCCCATGTGGCTCTACAAACAGAGAGGGTGTTTAAAAGAATTAGGGGGGAAAAACAGCGCACATTACACAACACGTAATACAAACTTCTGGATAACTAGGACTGTTTTGCTCTTAGTCCTACACCACAGAAGAAAAATAAGCCGGAAAAACGTGGAGACTGCCATCCAAAGAGCCAACGCAATCTAGGAGAGCGGGTGATAATCTTCCCCATGCGCTGTTTCTCTTTTTTTCAATGTCACAACCAGGCGGAAACTTTCAGATGACTTTTGCTGAAGGTTTAGAAGTGGTTTTCAGTTCAAAGGAAGGCTAACAACAAACGATAATAAAGAAAAATAATAATCCTGTCAAGCGAGAAGAGGGTGAGTTAGTTGCGTACTAAGCCTAATTAAGCTCAACCTAGAGGGTCCCTTCACTCAGCTGGGCGATGCTTATCCATTTCGCTAAGAGGATGCCTGAAATTAAATCCCAGCTTGGCCAAATTTATTATTGTGGGAAAGCCTGTTTGACTTTCATAGAAATGCTAGTCCAGCTGTTAGGACTCTGGAATCCTCCATTGTCAGTTCCTATAATCAACTAGCGGTAATATTTCATCCACATTAAAATAAGTCCCTGAATAGTTGTCATCAGCAGGCAAAGGAATGAAAGATTAGGAGGCTTTTTGGAAGCCTAGAAATGTCTATTTTACGATGTTACACATGCATATCACACGATACCCGGTAAAAACTTTAAACAAGAATATGGAACAGCGATAAGAGATCAAGTTGATAAATTTAAAATACCCAAGTCATGGCAGTGATGGCTGTTCACCGCAAACTTTTCAAACACTGCAGTACCATCCCAGAGGACCAAGGCTTTTGTGGTTGCGTAATACCCTTCTGTTGAAGTTGGATCATGGCAAAAAAGCCCCATCAGTATTTGTAAGGCTTGAACAATTTCTACTTCCAGCTTCTAGGTTGGGAAGTATATATGAAGAGGGAGTTGAATATCTCCATTCAATTTGGGTGGTTTGCAACCGGCATGTATTTACAACAGTTGCAGCTCTGAAGCCACAATCACTCTTTGTGCAGCAGCTTCTGAGAAGCAAAGTCAATAGGCCAGATTCAAGAATCAGAGTAGATCTAGAAAGGATCGTGGAGGTCTTCTAGTCCAACTCCCTTCTGGAGCAGGAGATCCTATATCATTTCAGACAAGTGGCTGTCCATTTGTCTCTTCTTAAAAGCCTCCAGTGATGGAGCACCCACAAGGCAGGTCGTTCCACTGGTTGATTGTCCTCCCTGTCGGGAAGTTTCTCCTTAATTCCAGGTTGCTTCTCTCCTTGACTAGTTTCCATCCGTTGTTTCTCGTCCTGCCTTCCGGTGTTTTGGAAAATAAATTGACCCCGTTTTCTTCTTTGTGGCAGCCCCTCAAATACTGGAAGACTGCTATCATGTCCCCCCTACTCCTTCTTTTCTCTAGACTGGCCATTCCCAAATCCTGCAACCGTTCTTCATATGTTCTTGTCTCCAGGCCTTTAATCATCTTTTTTTATTTTTTTATTTTAATTCCATTTATATCCCGCCCTTCTCCGAAGACTCAGGGCGGCTTACAAGCTTAGCAGTAGCCTTCATTCTATGTATATGCCTGCTTATTAGGGCTTTCACACACACCCCCCCAAGCGGCATTATTACAAAGTCAGCTTAATTGCCCCCAACAATCTGGGTCCTCATTTTACCTACCTGGGAAGGATGGAAGGCTGAGTCAACCTTGAGCCTGGTGGGACTCGAACCTGCACTAATTGCAGGCAGCTGGTGTTACTTAAGGAGGCATTAGCCCACTGCTCCACCAAGGCTCTTAGTAGCTCTTCTTTATTCTTCATTCTTTCATCCTTCATTCCTCATTTGCTTAATGACTGCGTGATTCACTTAATAACTGAGTGTTTTGCTTAACGACTGTTAGAAAAAAAAGGTTGTAAAATCAGGCCCAACTGCTCTGCTTTAGTAATGCAAATTCTGATCCCAGTTATGGCTGTAAACCAAGGATTACCTGTTTGTCTTTACACTTGTTGCTGTCTGATAAACAAGCATCAAGTTATATTTTTGCTAGCTGAGCGTCCCACTGAATGGAATGAATATCTTAGTGAAGGAAGTGCAAAGTGTGGGGGAGCATCGTGCCTTGTCTATAAAATCACCCAATACTTTTCCACAAATGGAACTATAAAAATCTATTGCTCCCCTGATGGCCGTGTTGTGGGGAATTTAGATCAGGCTGAGGACTCTTGTTAGCTGCTTCTGTGTAGATGTTTGGACCATTGATATTTCTTAATGTAAACGTTAATTTCTTTTATTCAAAATTGGAATATAAATACATTTCAAAGGGGAGCCTTATTTTTCCCAAATTCCAGATGGGTAACTGCATTTGATACTTTTTATTTTTATTTCGCAGGCCAGCACATTTGAGGCACTTAAAAACCAACAACTGTATGATAGCATAATTTCTAACTCTAATTTACTACAAGCCTCTCTGAGCCAGATCCTCCTGTCCTCCACTGTTTCTGGTTTCGGGCTGTTTGATTGGCTGGTTGCAGCCCGAACCCTGAGCACGATTCAGAAACATCCGGACAAATAACACCCACACCAATTTACATCACACAAAAAGGTATTTAAAGGCCAGTGCTCTGACAGAGAAGCACAATTCAAAGTGCACTGAAGATGTCCCACCTGAATTGGAGACGAAACGTTTGCAGTCAAATCGCCAACCTCATAGAACAGACCAACAGACCAACTATTAGCCCAAGCTACTAATATTCAAACACATCTCAATTATGTCCATTGTGTTGATGACACACCATCTAACCATCTCCTCCTCTGCTGTCCCCTTCTACTTTTTGCCTGCCATCCCTCCCAACATCGGGGTCTTTTCCAAGGAGTCCTCTCTTCCCATTTGGTGGCCAAAATATTTGAGCTTCAGCTTCAATAACTGTCCTTCCAAAGAAGGGTTGATTTCCTTCAGGACTGAACAATTGGATCTCCTTGCAGTTCAAGGGACTCTCAGGATTCTCCAACGGCACAGTTTGAAAGCATCAATCCTTTGCCGCTCAGCCTTCCTTATGGTCCAACTTCAACTATATTATTTAAGAATTCTTCGAGAAAAACTTACTCCCCAATGACATACTGTAGGTCCAGAACTGGCATTCAAAGCTGGCACAAAGACTAATCTCTGCCCCTCATAAGCAAGTGAACTGGAGTGATGCAATACCCCACAAAAGTGACGGGGTAAATTCCAGTCAACTCCCTCAAACTAAAACCACAAGCCAGTTTTACCACACTTCACACCACATTCCAAAGTCATGTCCCTTTCTTGAAACAGTTGAGGAATTCTAATGCCATTGCAATAATCTTTGATCACATGTACCCTGGGGGCTTTGTTTTTGCTTTCTCTGCTTTTGGGGAGGGAAGGATTTCCCCCTAAAGCTGGATTAAAATGAAAGAACTACACAATTACACAAAAGTGCCAAGAATCTCTGGAGAGAGGGGGGAAAAACAAAGCCACTGCAGCTTTTCTACAAAGGAGACGTTGACCCTTTCAACGTCCCTTCTTCCTTCCCCCTCGTGCAGCCCAGAGCTTCCTATTTCACTAACACAATTACACTTGAGTAGTTCCGCATCCCTAGTTCAGACTAATCTGTCTAGCAACAGAATGCACCTTTCAGATTCCCATTGACAGAAATCCATCGTTCATCGTTTGACAGCGCATCTGCTTTTTGCTGACAAAGCTCCATTAACAGGCAAAAATTTCGTAAGTAACGCTGATCGGAGAGAAGGATGTATGGCAGGTGGGCAGCAAGACCCGGGGCCATTTTTAAGTGGAGAAATTCACCGTAAAGAGCTGATTAATTATTTAGATACTATTTGTTCTTCTGAAACTGGGGCATTCTTTTCTGAGGCTGATTCACAGACGTATCTTTCCGTTCTTCAGCGTAAGAGACAAATGCGCAGGGGCGTCATTAGAGTAACGTTCGGCCTCATCTGCGTGCAAATTCAAAATTAGCTCTGAACTTCACCAACCAGTTGAAACCATTTCCATACATTCAAAGAAGTGTCTCGCTAGCAGGAACCCTACTAAAAGCATTCGGATTGGAGGCTGTCCATTTTTAATTTAATTTATGGCCATCTTCTGACCACATTTGTTGTGGTACAGTACAGTTAGTTTTATCGTAGTGGTGGATTACAATTCTCCCTCAGCAGACTGGTATTTCGTGGGTAAATTGCTAGTTGTCACTTTGAGGAGGCAGATTCTACCCCGTACGTGGAGGAGGTGTAAATTGAAATTACCTCTTGGCACAACAACAAGAGGAAAATTGTAATATATACACAAGCCCTGAGCTACCTTATGGAAGGAAAAGTAATATCTGGTCTAGACTGTGGATCCCACAACCAACCCACCTAAGATCGGGTACAAACTTTATTTTACAGGTAGTCCTCGGCTTACGATCACAACTGCTGAAATTTGTTGAGTTTTGCCCCATTTTATGACCTTTCTTGCCACGGTTGTTAAGTGGATCACTGAAGTTGACAAGTCAGTAACCCGGTTGTTAAGTGAATATGGCTCTCCCCGTTGCCTTTGCTTGTCAGAAGGTCGTGAAAGGGGATCACGTGACCCCAGGGACACTGTGACGGTCATACATACGAACCAGCTGCCAAGCGTCCGAATTTTGATCATGTGATCCTGGGGATGTTGTAAAGGTCATAACTGTGAAAAGTGGTGGTAAGTCACATTTTACAGTGCTGTTGTAACCTTGAACGATCACTAAACGAATTGTTGTTAAGTCAAGGGTTACCTATATTTCTACACAACTGTAGGGATTTATCAAATTTTCTGCAACGACAGTGTTTCCATTTATGAACTGTATTAGGGGTGCACAACCTTAGCACCTTTAAGGCCTGTGGACTTCAATGCCCAGAATTCCTTAGCCATCCATGCTAGCTGGGCAACTCTGGACATTGAAGTCCACAAGTCTTAAAGTTGCCAAGATTGTGCACCCCTACAACATTTGCTTGGGATTTGGTTTCACAACAAGCAATCGTTCAGCCAGAAAAGGACAGCATGCAAAGGGAGTAAAATGCTAGAATAATACCACTGACTGATTAATTGCACAGAAATCTCTTGATGTAGCTCAATTAAGTGTCAACCTCAGACAACTTAAGGTTTTAACAACAGTTGAATGCAATTATTTGCCTTGAACACGGTACAGGAGCACCTAATACACGGAGACACCCTTCAGCTTCAAACAAATACTTTCTGACTTATATCAACGGTTGACACTGGAGATTTGTAAGAGTGCCGTCAGAAAAGCGAGGTGCAAGCAAGCTTCTCCCCACCCCTGTTCCACAACAGGAGCAAAATAGCACAATTCACTCCTGGGTAAGCGTGTTATACACCTCCCCGCTGGACGGCTTGTCTAAGTTGTTACCATAACGAAGCAACACATCAAAGGCAGGATACATAATTAGAGAAAAGGAATAATAATTACTTCTAACATGACAAGGCTGACCACAGAAGAAGCCAGCCCTGCCAAAGTCAATTACTCCTTTAAAATTAGGGGCTAGGCAATTATTCCAATGCACTCTTCATGAATTATACTGTTCATTAATGGCAGCATTGAAGCAAATCTGTGTTGTTCCCTGCTCAGAGGTCTCCTTGATGCAGCCCAGCTTTGTTCTCTGTTATTCGGAGAAAGCTTGACATCAGTAATCACACCCTGAAGAGCCCTTGCTACTAGATCTGTTAAAGGACTGACCCAGGCATTGAAGTTGCAGCCCAGCCTGTCTGTTGCCCGAACGGTTTTAATGCCAGACAAATCACAGAGACCACAGGACGCTCCTTCCAGTAGCAAGGAAAACTGTAAAATCAGCCTCAGTTGTGTGTGTTTTTAACTGCGTTATTATGATTTTTAAAAAAAATAATAATAATAATAATGCAATTAAAAATAATCAATCTGCAGTTTGGTGGGGCTGGAAGAGAAGCTGATTTCATAGAAGCAAGAAATCTTCTTCTTTTTCAGACCAAGCTGATCAAGAATTTCTATAAGCAGGACAGGCTAATGGCGCTGAAATACCTTTGAGGAAGTCTTTGAGTCTTCTAGTGACTTTTATATGCAAGACCAAGAGCTCTGGGAGAAAAAGAAGAAGAAAAAAGACACAATATGGCACACTCAAAGTGGGAAATGACGTTGCGCCCTTTGGATTCCCCCGTCACGCCCACATCTGGAGCTGAAAACGCAGTGCTATTTTATAATAGCTCGGTCATTTTGCAAATGGGACTGTTTCTCAAATCACTACAATGAATTTTTAGTTTAAGGTAAATTTCCAAGCTCTTATCTAAACACAGAATTGGCTCAAGACAACGTCTAAGAGTTTAGATGATCATAAAATCCTAGTTTTCAAAGGCGCCATGTGGGTCCTGTGGTTGACCTACGACCCTAGTTTAGGGAGCTGAGCTAATGATTCAGGATTTGGCCTATAGCTCTGGATGGCCAGAGAGGCATAAAAAGGCGTCAGATTAGACGACAATTAATGGGTTTTTCTGATATTGCTTTGTTGCCATCTAGGGGCTGTCTGGATGTTCGTAAGTTGCATTAAATAGCCCTCCCATCTAGTTGTCCAGAGATATTTTTCTCTCTCAGGCTTACTCTGAACTCAGCTCAAATGATCGCTTTGGATTCTTTCTCACGTGGAAAGATTATTTTCTATAGGAAATCAGCCAACTGGCATTGCAACTTCATGTGCCAGCCAGGTAATCTTTTCTCAAAAGCTTAAACGGATGTCTTTCAACCAAGCTTACCAGGTTTACCACCACAACTTTACCACTTATGTTCACCAACGCAAGTTTACCACCGATGGGAGAACTGGATGCTAGGAAAGTGATCTGGGCGATTTTTGATTGCATATCATTGTGTAGACTCCCTCTTCACAACAAAAGTCCAAAAAAACCCTGCCATCTCCTCTTAATTAATTTATTAAATTTGTATGCCTCCCATATCGCTACCAGAACAACTCTGGGTGCTGGTTAAAAACTAAAATTAAAATAACACTTAAAAGTAAACTTTTATAATTTAGTTTAATTAAGTGAAATATAATTTGAGAGAATATTGTCTCATCCCTTTGGGTATACTTTTCTAGCAGAATGGACATTGGGAAGAGATGATATATCTATTTTTCCCCCTTTTTTTTCTCTCCACAGAAGAACCATTTTGTTTGTTCTGTTCTAAGCAATTGAACTTTTTAAGCTCCTTAAAATAAATCTTGTCTTTCTACATTTGTTGTGAAATAACAATCCTTCTGGTAAAAGAATGGGATTAACTAGCCATGTAAGAATACTTATTTCCCTGCGAGACTTAAATTTCTCAGAAAATGTCATGGTAGAGGAGATATATTATGTTTGGTGAATTTTAGGAACCAGATTTAACTTTCTCTGCAGTCATACATCTCTTTCCAGCTAAACCAAGCAAATATTTTAATGAGAATTTTGTCCTTATAAAACACACAAACATGATTTCATCTGAACACACAAGTGCAGATATCAACAGTATGTCTGCCAAAGGAATGCCAGACAATGTCCTAATCAGAATGAGAAACCTCTCCACGTCCACAAATCATCCTTGGAGCCCAATGAAAATAACAAATGTATTCCTAAGAAATAAGGGGGGGGGGTTTCAAATCCATGTGGATGCAGGGAAATTCCCCGAGATCATATGGTTCAAAAGGAAAGGGATGTTGGCGGGAAAAGGTCCAAATGAACCAGGGGAAACAGAAAAATCTCTTATTCGATCCACCTGGGAATCGTGATCCTGTTCTACTCTTTCATTTCAGCACACAGAAGGTCTTTTCGTTTGGAGCCAACAACCAGATCACACACGAAGAGAGTCACTTTAGTACTCTGGCCCAGAGGTCCCAACCTGTGGGCTGTGGCCCCCTATTGATCCGTGGCCTATTTGCAACCGGGCCGCATGAATGTCTCTGGCTGACATTTTCTCCCCAATCTTTTGTTCTGCCATTCTAGTTTTTAATCCAGATGTGTAAAATAGTACATTTTAGCAAAAATTCCATTTGGCCCAAGAGCAACAGCGACAAATTAGATTAAAAGGTTCGCATACTTTGATTTTGTATATTTGGTTAGAAGATGGTATGAACAGGTGTGGCCATCGGGCCCCTGATTTCTCCTCCTCCTCCTCCGTGTGGGACCCTCTTATTGCCAGATGTAGAGATAAAGCTGAAAAAACAGCAGCCAACCCGGATGGTTGAGGCCGGACGCCAGGCCCGTCCAGCATGCCTACAAATGTGATGAATTAAGCCGAGATGTAGCCAGCGATAATTGAAGTCAGAGATTCGCCCTTTGCCACCAACATATTTCCAAATAGCACCCCATAAATTTGTTCTCTGTTTTCATTTTTATTTTATTTTTTGTCTTTTTTTAATGACATCTGGCAGCCGCATCCACCAAGGCAATCCAAACACAGCACATAATTTTTGATAGCTTCTTTCTGCTCCGGCTGATTATGTAACCAATGGGGGGGGGGTTGTTGGTAGGTAGCCCTCCCCCCCAAAAAAATTAGGAATCAGTTTTGCCAACTTCTATTTTGTGTTTGGATTGTGCAATACTCCACTGACATCATCTTCCTACATGGCCTGGCTCTGAGTCCAGAGCATTATCTACCATCACAATCAAAACTCTCTTACAATAATTGCTTTCATCTCCTGTGCTTAAAAACTCAACTCCAAGCAACTACACAACCAAGCATCTCGCTCCACTTCAAATTTGTCGCCCTAAACTCAAATATTGGCTGACATCCAAAGTTCATTCCCAGTTCTAACCGAGGTTAGATGCAGAAATTTTTTTTTGAACAGCCTCATTCATACATATACTAAACATGGAGAAGGCAAAAGCTCCAGGCTACCATGTATATTTGTGTGTTTGTGCTTACACCTGTGCACAGGTAAGTAAACACATGCATCTCCTTCATCTAAGTGGCAAATCCTGATTTTTCCCTTTCCTGCCTATGGAGGAGTTATAATGTGTATTTTATAATATATTATTATATGATGCCAAAGAAGCAACCATGGATATGTGTTATTTATTTTCCACTACACGAAGTCTGGCCTACAAGCCTTTTATGTTGTGCTCCGCCATTAAGTACTTATTTCTCCCTCACTGTCATTTTCCCTATAAACAGAAAATACATTTATAGTTCCTTGGGTGCCAACAACCTTCCTAGTTAGTGAAACACAATAAAACATCATATATGCTGAAAGCATTATTAAAAGCGGTCCGTGGTGCTCTCTGAGCTTGCTTGTTTTCTTGCAGATGTTTCATTACCCAACTAGGTAATACCATCAGTGCTAGAAGCTGGTGGTGTTTGCGGAGAGAGAGGAGGAGGAGGAGGAGGAGGAGGAGGAGGAGGAGGAGGAGGAGGAGGAGGAGGAGGAGGAGGAGGAGGAGGAGGAGGAGGAGGAGGATGGGATCCTTGGTGCTCTCTGAGCTTGTTGTTTTCTTGCAGACGTTTCATTACCCAATTAGATAACATTATCAGTGACAGTCAGTAGCCCCACTAGCAGTGATGATGTTACCTAGCTGGGTAATGAAACATTTGCAAGAAAACAAGCAAACTCAAAGATTGCTCAAATATTCTCCTTTATTAGCATTGTTAAAAAATATTTTATGCAATAGGGATTACCAACTGCAAGTTGCAACAACATAAAAAGATAAATCAATAAGAAAGAAAGAAAGAAAGAAAGAAAGAAAGAAAGAAAGAAAGGAAGGAAGGAAGGAAGGAAGGAAGGAAGGAAGGAAGGAAGGAAGGAAGGAAGGAAGGAGGGAAGGAGGGAGGGAGGGAGGGAGGGAAGGAAGGAAGGAAGGAAGGAAGGAAGGAAGGAAGGAAGGAAGGAAGGAAGGAAGGAAGGAAGGAAGGAAGGAAGGAAGAGAGATTCATTTCTCAACTCTAAAAGATCACATGTTGCCAAGTTTCAGATAAAATATCTTAGCCGCATAGCCAGGAGGAAAGTCTCGGAGCTGGTTGTTGGCCACTCACAAAAATGAGGCAACGCTTCATTTCTGGTTTAGGACAGGCTGGGTCTCTTCATAACATCCTAAATGGAGAATTCTGACTTTATGCCAACTTACAAGCCAGGATAAGAAACGGGATTTGGACATAATGGATAATTTTGAAGAGTTACTTAGCCAGAAAGAAACCGACAAACGTGGTGCATGGTGGGAAGGGTGAGAGACCCCAGCGTTCATTTCAAGCCTCAAAAACTACGTCTGCAAAGCCCAGAAAAAGAATTTGGATGCAACCGTCAAGAAAAAGATTAGTGAGTGACAGATGCTTCCCAGCAAAGGGACTGCCTTTGTCTGTTGCGGCATAAACAAACAGACTTGAGGCATCTGAAAGATTCGCCAACATTTCGCGGCATCAGAACAGATGAGCCCTCCCTTAAGATTAGGGCCACTTTCATCAAATGGGTGGAATCCTGCCCCAACTACACAGCGTCACCAACTGAAGACCAGCAAACAGATCAAAGACAAACGAAGCACAAAATTAGAGATGGTGATAATGATGTTTAACTTCAAAACTCTGCCCAGAATGGTGACGGCGGCCACTTTCAAAGCAGCATTAATGATGAACCCAATATTCTGGCTAATTAAAACCTGCCACATTCCTCATGTGGCTCCTGCACTTTCTGCAATTACAGGTCTGCCTTTTTAAGGCTCATTTCTCAACATTATGCCCCTGCTGCTGGTCGGAAGTCCAGAAGCACTCCTGGTGCTTTTCACTATCGGGTTAATCTGAATTGCTATTAATCGCAAAATTCAGAATGAATGCACTGCTCCCTGTAAAAACATTGATATTACAAATAAAATAAAATCCAGTACCTTTTAACAAACAGCCTGTTTTTTTTTTCTTGAACATGTTATTTTCAATATTTAAGAGAGAAAGGCAAAAATGCAAAGAAAGGTTGGGATGACTTAAGAGAGGCCTGCTAATAAATTAGCTAGTTAACCAACAGGAATCTTTCCCAGCAAAGTTTATTTTGCCATCTTATATAGAGCAACATCACATTTTCCTAAACTCCTTATAAACTGATCCGGTTACGGTTTTTAAAACTAGATGTGATAGATGCAAGCTGAAATAATTCCAATTTCAGTTCTGGCATCATCAATTCCCAGACCTTGTTCCCTGAGTAATTTAAGGACTTCCTCCGATAGTTTTTCATCTTCTTTTAAACTGACATTTATCTTTCTCCAGTATCTGCCCAGAACGAGCATGCTCTAAAAACAATGACAGCCCTCTTTGGCTGTCATCTTTCATTCTGGCAAAGACAGATGTCTTATGCCAATAATAGACCCGACAGGGGGCGGGGGGGGGAGAGAGAGAGAGAGAGAAGGAAAAAAATAAATAAAAGGAAAGTATGCCTCTGATGTAAATCACCAATTCACAATGGTGACACTCATTTGTCAATTAACAGATTTCTCCCATTGTTGACACATGGGACTTAAAAGATGTGGGCTAGAAAGTGGTGAATTAAATAAGACAGTTCAGTAAGCTATGAGCTGCAAAGTAATACTATAATGTGCTTTAGATAGGAATATCAACTGACACCCCTGACAAGCCAAACACGGTTTTATTTCATTTTCCACTAGATCTCGGCTCCATACTTTCTCTTCTTTGTTCTCTTTTCATCAGCCCCCCCCCCAACATCTCATTCTGACAGCTGGAGACATTTAAGGCACTTTCCTTTCCAACGCAAGTTAGCGTACTTGATTCGTCATTAAAATGCAAAACGATTGCTTTCCCCAGGTTAAAAAGAAAAAAAGAAAAAAGAAAAATGCAGGTGAGCTTAAAAGGTTTGCATTTGCAAAGGAGAAAAATCTGAAAGTCACTCCGGCTGCTTCGCTTAACTCTTTCGCTCACCGCTAGTCAGATTTTGGGGTGAAGGTGATGGGACTGGGGGGGGGGAAGGTCCTACAGAAGATGGACGCTTGGGCTAGTCTATAAGGATTTTATTTAAAAAAAAAAACATGGAAACTTTGATTAATTTTACACGCAGTAGAGGCGGTCCTTTACTTGCAATCATTCATTTAGTGGCCATTCCAAGTTACTTGTGGCTATTTTTCACACTTACAACCTTTGTACCCTCCCCACGGTCGCGTGATCAAAACTGGGGTGCTTGGCAACTGACCTGTACTTAGGACAGTCGCAGTGCCCTGGGAGGGGGAGGTTCACGTGATCCCCTTTTGCAGCCTTCTGACAAGCCAACGGGGGAAGCCAGATTCCCTTAACAACCGTGTTACTGACTTATCAACTGCAGTGTTTCACTTAGCGACCTTGGCAAGGTAGGCTGCAAAATGGGGCAAAACTCCGTAACGGTCTCGCTGGCAGTGGCAATTTGGGGGTCAACTGTGGTCAAGGACTACCTGAAGAACTGTCTCGCTTAGCAACAAAAATTTGGGGCTCAGTTGAGGCTGTAAGCTGAGGACTGCCTGTATCCAGAGCATCAGCATTAGGAATTTGAACAGGTAACAGGAGAAACCAAAGACCTTCAGCTGAGATTGTGCTTCCTGAAGGCCTGGTAGACCAATCTATGCCTGAATAATTACTCTAATTGCTAATTTCCCTTAAACAACCTAGGGAGCCCCCCATCATCCACATTAATACAAGCTGGGGAGGCCAAATCAACAGAAGAGGAGTCGTTATTTCATATGTCTTACTTGCTACTTAGCTGGGATCATCTAACTAAGGCTCGCAACTTGGGCGTCCTCCTGGACTCACGGCTCAATTTTGAAGATCATATACGAACCGTGACCAGGGGAGCTTTTGCCCAGGTTCGCCTGGTCCGCCAGTTGCGACCCTACCTGGACCGAGATGCCCTACGCACAGTCACTCATGCGCTCGTGACCTCCCGTTTAGACTATTGCAATGCTCTCTACATGGGGCTGCCCTTGAGAACCATTCGGAGACTACAACTGGTGCAGAATGCAGCCGCGCGAGTTGTGATGGGGGTTTCCCGATACTCCCATGTAACACCTCTACTCCGTGAGCTGCATTGGCTTCCAGTTGCCCTCCGGGTGAGATTCAAAGTGCTGGTGATGACCTATAAAGCCCTCAATGGCTTGGGTCCAGGATATTTGAGGGAACACCTGCTGCCAGCATCAAGTTCCCTTCGTCCATTGCGCTCGCAGAGGCAGTGGCGTAGCGTGGGTTGTCAGCACCTGGGGCAATTTGCGCCCCCTAACCCGGTGACGTCATGGCACCGCCGAAAAGACGCGCCCCGCAGCGGCGTAGACTTTCCAAGAAGAGTCGCGTGCATGCGGGATGCTTCCGGGTCCCTCTCGAGGGCGGCTGGGCGGGGCTCCGACCTGCAAGAGCCGCTGCATTCAAGCTCGCACGTGAGCCCCGCTAAATAAAGCCACGCATGCGCACGAAGCTAGGCCAGCCGGCCGGCGGGTCCGTCTTCGCTCGGCCAAGCCTGCCGGGGCGCCTGCGGGGCGCTTGCGGTTGGCCTGAGCCTGGGCGGAGAGTTGGGCGCTTCTATTTATTTTATTCAGTTTATGTGGCCGCCCATCTCACCTGCCGGACTCGTTTCGCTTTGCAAGAAAGAGCAGCTCGAGAGCGGAGCCAAGCCGACTCTGTGCAGCCCTTGGGGCTCCCTGAGCAGCTCAGTGCGAGCGCGCCCCCCCAGATGTTGCGCCCGGTGCGGCCGGCCCCCCCTGCACCCCCCACGCTACGCCACTGCGCAGAGGGAGGGTCTTCTCAGGGTGCCGCCGGTAAAAGATTGCCGGCGGATAACACCCAGGGAGAGGGCCTTTTCTGTGGGTGCGCCTGCCCTCTGGAACCAGCTGCCCGTGGAGCTCAGGACTGCCCCTGACCTACGTTCATTCCGCCGGGACCTGAAGACTTGGCTCTTTGAGCTCTCTGACCCAGGCTGAGAATTTTAACTGGGGTTTTATTTTCAGGGATAATTTAATCTTTTAATTCTCTTTTAACTTTGTATTTTATATTGATATGATTTTAAAATGCCCTGTAAACCGCCCTGAGTCCTTCGGGATAGGGCGGTATATAAATCTAATAAAATCTAAATCTAACTGCTGCCTTTAGACCCACCCCTCTTTGCTTCAGTCAAGCAGAGTTTCTATTCTAGCATAACAGCCTCACTGCTGAAGCTGTTTTAATAGCCAGTATTCTGCACCAAACATGCAAACACCAGCCAAAATCAACACTGGAATTTCTTCTAAAAATGGGAATGGAATTATGCAGGGTTTACATAACCTTTATCAGGGCTTCCTCGGTAAAACATGTCAGCTTTGAGTAAGGAACTACAATATCCTCTTGATGGTTTAATGCGTTCAGGGTGAGTGCATAAAATTTTGGGGGTGAACTTAAGAGATGGGTGTGTTGGTTGAAGGTACAATTTGTTGTGTACATTTCTATGCAGAGACTTCCATCTTGTTGGCTGAGGAAACAAATAGTACGCAACGAATGTTAAGCCGACTGTACGATGCAAGAAAGGGAATGGATCTGAAAATTAAGCTATCAAATTCCAAGACATCTGCATCTGTCAGCAAAAATGGAATAAAACAATTTCAATTACCTAGTAGAAAAAAAACCCCAGCTGTATTTGCCGGGGTTTTTTTTACCCCATGCTTTTAATATTTTTGTTTCCTATTACTCATTCTTTTTCTCTGATTTGCATAACAATGTTAATTCCAAAGCCTTGGGACCGGTAGTTGTGTACAAGTTGGTGAAAATATCTTTGCTCTCTTTGGGATTATATGAACTTTACAAAGAGAAATTGGAAATTTATTTATTTATTCGGTCAATTACCAGCAACAAAAAGGAAGATATATTTTACTACCGAATGTTACCAAAGCCTCCTATGGGCTTTAGTAACATATAAAAGGGATGAACAAATAATACCAAAATTGGTGTCACAATCAAGGCAACATGTAAGTGTAAAAAAGGAATCTAGTTGAATCAATTCAATTACAGGGAGACTTATATAAATATTTCATTAGCCATGCAGGGTTGATTTGGCCCAACCCAATCCTATACAAATCTCACAACTTCCTCACCACAAAGTTACACCGAGAACTAAGGAGAAATTTCCTGACGGCGAGAACAATTAACCAGTGGAACAATCTGCTCCAACACTGGAAGTCTTTAAGAAGAGACTGGACAGCCATTTGTCTGAAATGGTATAAGGTTTCCTGCCTGGGCAGGGGGTTGGACTAGATGACCTCCAAGGTCCCTTCCAGCTCTATTCTATTCTAAGTTCATACCACACAGATATTGGAAGCATGTTGTGGCCCACGCAAAAGAATTGTTGAAGCCTTCCATACAAAAAGTTATTGATGCCTATCAGTCTGGAAAAGGGGACCAAATCAGTAAGTTAAGATAACCTTTATTGTCATTTTTTTACTGTGGACACACTGGCACACATTGAAAATAAAGTGTAGACACACACACAACACACATATAAACATGCTATATACATAGATATGTATATACCTACACCACCATTTTTGAAGCTCAGGGTCTACATTGATTCGTTGCCAGAAAAATAGTCTTGAAATGGACAAGATTTAGGGCCAAAGTGAAACTTCTGAAGAATAGCAGTCCTGTCAAAGTCAGTCCATGGCTGCAGATTAAAACTATCCAGGAAGCTATAAGGGACACAAGAAATGCACCCCAACATCTGCAGGCTTCACTCACCTCAGCTAAAGTAAGTTTTCAAGACATGAATCCTCACGGTGGGGGAAAAAGACTGTGTGAATAACTCCCTATCTTCATGTTGTGCTGAAAAGTCCACCCCTTTGAGGGTAGGACAAGGGGGTCTGCCCCCGGTCAGAGAATGTCGGCTGGTGGCCCCCAGGGGGAGGGCCTTCTCTGTGGGCGCTCCGGCTTTATGGAACCAACTGTCGGTTGAGCTCCGGACGGCATCGGACCTTTGCTCTTTCCGACGCGGTCTGAAGACCCATTTATTTGAACAAGCTGGCCTGGCCTGATGGGGGAAGTTAGGGTTTTTAATTGGGTTTTTATATTGTTACTGTTTTATCTGGGCGATTATTTAATTCTTTTTTTTAATTTTTGTATCCTCTATTTATATGTGCCCTGTTCACCGCCCTGAGTCCCTTGGGAGAAGGGCGGTATACAAATTTAATAAATACAAATACAAATACAAATACAAGCTGAAGAGGTTCAAGATGTTGCCGGTACTCAAGACTGCCTCATCAGCAAAGTCCAAAATTTAAAAAGGGGGTTCACGAGGGAATAGCAGGGCCAAAGAATACGGGGTGCATAGCCTCAAACAGAGGAGGGAAGTTCAAAAAGCCACGTCAGAAAGCGGCACTTCACGGAAAGACTAGCAGAAGCTTGTTACCAACTTCCAGTGGTGGCAATGGGTCAGTCATCACTAACTGAGTTTAAACACGCTTGGGATAAACCCAGGTCCGTCATACGACAAAAATGAAAAAACATAGAAATTAGATAAAATAAATAAATAAAATGTATTATATTTCTAGTTTGTTGTGGGTTTTTTAAAAAAAATCACCTTCAAAGGTGACACCATCCACCTGTGCCAGCATAGCAGTGCAAGATGGGAAGATGTCTAGCCCAAGAGGTTGGACACAACTGAATGGATAGCGTCGTTGCCTTCATCAAATAAAAAAGAAAAACAATAAATTAAAAAAAGAAAACAAACACAACCTTGATGGACCACCAGGTCTTTCTCTGCCACCATTTATTTATTTATTTTTATTTTAATTCCATTTATATCCCGCCCTTCTCCGAAGACTCAGGGCGGCTTACAAGCTTAGCAGTAGCCTTCATTCTATGTATATGCCTGCTTATTAGGGCTTTCACACACACACACCCCAAGCGGCATTATTACAAAGTCAGCTTAATTGCCCCCAACAATCTGGGTCCTCATTTTACCTACCTGGGAAGGACGGAAGGCTGAGTCAACCTTGAGCCTGGTGGGACTCGAACCTGCACTGATTGCAGGCAGCTGGTGTTACTTAAGGAGGCATTAGAGCTACGGTTCGCTATGAATATTCACGCTCATCCCAAGTTTTCCAGAAAGGACCAGGATAGGGTCCCAATTTCTAGACAACAGCTGAATCAAAAACTGGAAGTTGGAAGGAGAGAGCGAAAAAGTGATGGGACGGTCAGAGACGGCAACATTCACCGTCCTACTTTGGAAAACGGATGCTTTTTTCCCCACTTGAAAACCACTTCTGCCCCAAAGGGGAAAAAAATATGAAATTCTGACTTTGGGCTCTGATGATTAAATCGGTTCTTGGGATAGAAATGGCTAGTACTTGCTATTCTTGTGTAATTAAAAAAAATGAGTATCATTTTAATATGTAATTTACTGCTTTACTTTCTTTCCTTCTTCCCCACTTTTTCTCTCTTTCCCATTTCCCCCCCCCCCCATTGTCTTTATTTTCACATGTATTTTAC
The DNA here is from genome assembly GCF_964194415.1 of Vipera berus. Classification (NCBI taxonomy): domain Eukaryota; kingdom Metazoa; phylum Chordata; class Lepidosauria; order Squamata; family Viperidae; genus Vipera; species Vipera berus. Next base: position 101,254,297 of record NC_138207.1, on the reverse strand, counting down.
ATTAAGAAAAATGTTTAATAACAACAACCTTTTGGAACTTTTCGAACTACATAGGTATTATTTTTATTTTTATTTTTTATTTTATTTTAATTCCATTTATATCCCGCCCTTCTCCGAAGACTCAGGGCGGCTTACAAGCTTAGCAGTATTAGTACATTTAGTGGAATATACTAATGGAATAGCAGTAGCAATCACACTTAGACTTATATATCACTTTGCCCCCCAACAATCTGGGTCCTCATTTTACCGACCTCAGAAGGATGAGTGCCCGAGTCAATAGCTATAGCACTTAGACTTATGCACCGCTTCACAGTGCTTTACAGCTCTCTCTAAGCGGTTTAAAGAGTCAGCCTGTTGCCCCCAACAATCTGGGTCCTCATTTAGTGACCTCAGAAGGACGGAAGGCTGAATCAATAGCAATAGCACTTAGACTTATATACCACTTCACAGTGCTTTACAGCCCTCTCTAAGCAGTTTACAGTTTACAATCTGGGTCTTCATTTTACCAACTTTGGAAGGACGGAAGGCTGAGTCAACCTTGAGCTGGTCATGATCGAACTCCAGGCTGTGGGAATGCAGAGTTAGCCTGCAATACTCATTCTAACCACTGTCCCTTAGTATTATATTAGTATATTTAGGGGAAGCCAAATGCTGCATTCCACAATTAGAATTTCATAGGAATGGTTAAGCAAGGAGAAGGTACTATGGTACTATGGAGTTATTTTGCTGCCGCAGGACCTAAACAACTTGCCGTTGTGAATTCTGTTTTGTATTAGAGAATTCTGCACCAGCGCATCAGATCATCCATGCGTCACCTGAAAAGTAAATTGCCCACAGAGCAAGGGAGGGAATCCAGACACGCAGGAAAGTCTGCAAGATAACAGGTGAAGAAGTTTTGGAATGGCCCAGTCAACTTTCAGGGCCACTTCAAATGTTTTACAGATCTAAAAAAAAATTGTCATGCAGGAATCAGCCAAAATCCCTACACAGTGATGAGAAGGACGGCAATACGTGAAAACGTAGGCTGCTGTTACTGTAGCTAAAGCTAGGCAAATCAGTTTCTGAATCTAGGGGGATAATTAATTTTTTTTCCCGTGCATAGACTGCATGAGGTTTAGTATAAGGCTAACCTTCAACCGCCTATTTCTCTTCTAAACCAAAAAGGAGTCAGACAGGGCTTAAATAGCTTTCTAACTGGGTATTTTGCCAAACGTTTTGCTGAAATCAAGATTGTATTATGTTTACCGCATTCCCACCGTCTACTAAATTATTCAATTAAAAGACCCAAGATAATCTTAATCTGGCATGATTTAGCACACCCATACTACCTTCTGATTATTACCACATTCTTTCAAAAAATTTAATGTGAATAATAATGATGATGATGATGATGATGATGATGATGATGATGATGATGATGATGGAAAACAAAACAAATGAAGCACCACTTGAACACCATCGGCATTGACAAATTCGCCATCAGTCGATTGCAAAAGGCGGCCTTACTGGGAACTGCTTCCATCCTGCAACAATATCTGTAATACCATCAAACATCCACATCTGCCTATCCCAGGTCCTTGGTAAGGACTTGACAGGTAGACAAAAATGCCAAATCCAGTCTGAACATCTGGCTGACTGCACAATGATCTATAATAATAATAGAGTTGGAAGGGACCTTAGAGGTCATCTAGTCCAACCCCCTGCTCAGGCAGGGAACCCTACACCATGTCAGGCAAATGACCGCCCAGTCTCTTCTTAAAAACTTCCAGTGTTGGAGCATTCACACCTTCTGGAGGCAGGTTGTTCCACTGGTTAATTGTTCTCACTGTCAGGAAAAATTGTTCTAACTGTCAGAAAATTTCATTATCATCTACTCTAAAAAAAATTCCAGGTATCAACATCACACACTTAAGTAGATCGCCGCTTTCTGGAACCTCTTTTTTTTTAAACAGGAACAAACTTTGGCCTTCTTGAGTAATCTAACATTTCCTGAATTCCTCAGCATGAGAGGTTTCTAGCATTAATACTCTTTTTAAAATTAATCTTCATTTTTCTGTGGAATCCAGCTGATTTCTCATACAACTGCAGATACTGTAATACATTTTCTTTTATTATTTATCCTGCTAAAATTCCATCCATCAATGCATGGAACACTCAGTTCACAGAAAGTAGCAATTTATCAATCACTATCAATTAATTATAGCATTTGTAGGGTATGTCATTTTATCAGACCATTTTTAATATCTATCCTTTTTATTAATTAGCTCTAAAATGTCCTTCGGGTATAATGTTTAAAAACCTATTAAAATATTAGTAGTATAAAAGACTTCAACTTCATTGTAAAACTGCAATTCTAATATTGAAAAATTAGAAGTAAAAACATTTTTGATTATCACCATTTTAACAATTAATTAACCAAAAAAGAGGGCAATGTCATTAAAAAAAGCACCACAAATCTTATCAAGTGAATGTTTTCATTAATTTAATGTTTAACAACTAATAATTTTTAAAATGTCATAGATGAAAACACACTTCAGCTTAATTTATATCCCTCTATCTTTATTGATAAGGGACGCAGTGGCTCAGTGGGTTAGGACGCTGAGCTTGTCGATCAGAAGGTCGGCAGTTTGGCGGGTCAAATCCCGAGTGCCGCGTAACAGAGTGAGCGCCTGTTACTCATCCCAGCTTCTGCCAACCTAGCAGTTCAAAAGCACATAAAAATGCAAGTAGAAAAATAGGGACCACTCCGGTGGGAAGGTAACAGCGTTCCGTGCGCCTTTGGCGTCTAGTCATGCCGGCCACATGACCACGGGAGACGTCCTCGGACAAGCGCTGGCTCTTCGGCTTTGAAACGGAGATGAGCACCGGCCCCTAGAGTCGGAAACGACTAGCACGCATGTGCGGGGGAACCTTTACCTTTACCTTTATCTTTATTGATAAATAGCACTCACTGCAAATGTTATAATCAATGGCTGTTGAGAGATGATATATTCAATCTGTTTAGATATAGTTTTCCATGCAAAATACATTTTCTAAAAAAGATGTTTTCTACAAAGAAGAGCAGTAAGACATTCATAACGTTGAGAAAACTCTAGTTTACATTTGTCATAATAAAAGGGGGAAGGGAAGGGAAAGGAGAAGGAGAAAAAGAAAGAGAAAAGGCAATCACTATAGGAGATATACTGACACCTCTGGAAGATTAAACCTAAAATACACATTTCACCACCATCTTTAATTTGAAGGTACCGTATTTACTCATCTTGTTCCTCGCCCTTAAAAAAAATAGGTTGCGCGTAAGCCTGAATTTATTGTAAGACTTTTGATGTTTTATTAATGCTTCCATTCCACCTTCAATTAAATTAGATAATCCCCATTCAATAAGCACATTCAGATACAGCCCTTTTCATTTTTAAGAGTTGACTCTGAAGCACGTTCTTTCGAGCTACATGTAAAACAACCTGGAACGCAGTAGGCTTCCGAATAATTGGGGCAGGTAAGCAACACCCAGAACAACAAAATCCATCCCTAGGCTTTTGGGGTAAAATAATTACACAATTAAGGCTTTCCTTTGGTCAGAAAGAGCCAAAAGAGTGGGAAGTCAATTGTAGGTTTCAGTGTCAGCTAAGCTAAGCTAAGCTCCTGTCAATTAAGCCTTTTGCTCCCAAAAGATCAGAATACAGAATAACAGAGTTGGAAAGGGACCTTGGAGGTCTTCTAGTCCAACCGTCTGCTCAAGCAGGAGACCCTATACCATTCCGGAAATTTGTCCTTAGTTCTAGGCTGGATTTTTTTTGACATCTTATATTAGTGTATATTTAAAGTGACAATAAAGTTATTCTATTCTTATTCTATTCTAGCCTATTCTTGAAAGGATCCAACTTTAAGCATAATTTACTCATTTTCCAGTGCAGAACTGAAATGCCAGCTCTTCACAAAACACAGTATTGAATTCCAGTTTTCTACGTTGGGATGTGGGCTAAGAGTGTTGACTTCTACCTAGAGTCAAAGACAATAAAATCCACTCATTTCTCCATAGAGGATCAGGCCACTGGTGTCTAACGTTCTTTCTAGAAAGCTAATGTGTTGATGAGTTCAGATCACGCAGAAGCTTTTGCTGGTCCAAAACACAGCAGCATGTGCAATATTGATCGCACCACAATACAACCACGTAACTCCACAACGTGCACCAGCTCCCTGTGAGGTTCCAAGTACAACTGAAGTGGCTTGTTGTCACCTCTAAAGCTCTACTTTCAGGGCCTCTTCCCAAAGGCTTCTGCCATTCCACCAGGCCAAGTGGGGTGGAGATGCTCACCTCTTGAAGATGTGAACAGCCCCAAGTCTACTGGCTGTTTCTTCAAGGCCTGGGCCAAGAGGTTGACGGAGCCCCCATAGCAGGGATGTAAGCTTAGTTTGATACCCAAAGGGTGCTTTTTTCAGGTGGCAACTGGACTTTCTTATTCTTCTTTGAAGACGTTTCGCTTCTCACTCAAGAAGCTTCTTCAGCTCTCACTAGAAACGTCTTCAAAGAAAAACAAGAAAGTCCAGTTGCCTCCTGAAAAAAGCACCTTTGGGAAAACCATGATCTGGATGACTGAGCACCTCCATTAGACCAGGGGTAGGCAACCTTGGCTCTTTTATGACTCGTGGGCTTCAGCTCCCAGAATTCCTGAGCCAGCCATGCTGAGGGAAAAGGGAGAGGTTTCCAAGCTGAGCCAGGCTGGCTCAGGAATTCTGGGAGTTGAAGTCCACCAGTCATAAAAGAGCCAAGGTTGCCTACCCCTGGCCTAGGCCGCTTTATGACTCGTGGACTTCAACTCCCAGAATTCCTGAGCCAGCCATGCTGAGGGGAAAGGGAGGGGTTTCCCAGCTGAGCCATGCTGGCTCAGGAATTCTGGGAGTTGAAGTCCACCAGTCATAAAAGAGCCAAGGTTGCCTACCCCTGCCATAAACACTTAGTTTGATATGCTGACAGTGTAACTATTAGGGGCCTCAACCCAGTTTATTTTGACTAAGATTTGCATAGTTTGGGTTATGCTTTATTTATAGTCCTTGCGCAGAGTTCCTTGGATAGATGGCAGCTCTATAAATTCATTACATAAATTATTTTAAAAATGAGAAAGAAATTGGCAGAGAGAAATGCAAGGCCTTCTCTTGGATAAAATTCCTCTCAACCTTGCCAAAATCAAATCAACATACCCCAATTTAAAAAAAAAAACAACAAAAACCCTGCAGAGCTACCAGGAAACCTTCCACAAATATTCAGCATACACAAAAACCTTTCCTCACTGTCAATGTCTCTTCTGTACCTTGAGTTGGAAACCTGTAATAACTGTGACCTGCGTGACAACATAATTACTACATATTCGTGTCTAATATGATACCCTGGTTCCTCGGCCTGCAAAAAAATATACGTACTGGTCCTTGATGCTGTCACATAATCAGATTTTGTTCGGTGACAACTGTTTGTGCCAGTTCGTGCAACAAACAGAATCACATCCGATCTGCTCTTTTTGGTAAAGTGTGAACCCAAGTCGCAAAATGCACATTAAAAAATGAGCCGGGATTACGATACAGGTAATTAATCTGATTAATCTGCCTTTCAATCCCATTGTAAAATCAAGATGCGTCATCAACCGTTTGATCCCAAACACAGATTATAAAGGGGATGACAAAACACAAATCAAGAGGAATACCAAAACTAATTACCAAAACTGGTAAACGAGGATGAGGCCCTCCCCAGCCATATCTGGACCTATGCATAGGTAACGCTTGCACAGGTAACACTTGGCACCTGTATGCTGTGAAGACTGGGGGATACCAACAGAGCAGTTGTGCCCGGCCTCCATAGTATTTGTTGTTGTTGTTGTTAGCTGCGAAGTCGTGTCCGACCCATCGCGACCCTATGGACAACGTTCCTCCAGGCCTTCCCGTCCATACTATACAGTTGCCAAAACCTATGCTAATTTTAACAAGTTTTTTTGAAGCCGCCCCCCCCCAACCGCCAAAGTTCATTGATAAACCCTAGTGGCACGCAAAGCAAGGGAGTTGACTTTCCTGTAGCCTTGGGGTACCTCTCTAGAGCAGTGTTTCCCCAACCTTGGCCACTGGAAGACAGACGGACTTCAACTCCCAGAATCCTCCATCTTAAAGTTGCCAAGGTTGAGAAACTCTGTTCTATAGCATCAAGCTAACCTCAGCTATTGCACAGAAAAATAGTTTCTGGTTTTGATTGGTTGATTGGTTGATGGGTGGATGAATTGATGGATGGATGGATGGATTTTCTATGCCGCCCATCTCCCCTCCGTCCTTATCCAACTCCTCCATCATTCTCCATCATCTCAACTGAATTATTGGCAACTGGAGGGGGTACTTGGCTGTACTTCAACTGGAAACCCCTTGCGATTTCCTCCCACTTCAGTCAACCCCCTTGAGAGAGCGCGTCTGCAATTCCCGTTCTCTCCCTAGGCCAAAACAACCCAAATATGCAGATATTTATATAGTGGCAAGTCCTGGCTAGCTTCCCGGCTGACTTGCCTCACAGGAAAGCAAGTGGCCAGGCCCCATCGTCAGGAAGGCAAAGCCGAAAAGCTCAGGTCCCCAGGCTGAATTCATACGCCTGCGAGTCCAAGCCCCCTGGCCTTCTACATCTGCTTTTCCAACGCTTGCTCTCTTTCTAGAATATTCTAGCCTCAGAGAAGCAGGCTATTAGAGATCCTTCCCTTTGGAATCTTTGAAAATACCCTTTCCAAAAGCTGAGACACTCTTCGGTTGGAAGCAATATAGCCAAAGGGAAAGAAATTTCAGGGAATGTTCAACCGTTAGAATATTTGCCTAGAAGCTTTAATTCAAGCAACAGAGGCAAAAAAAGAAGAAAAGAAAAGAATCTCAGATCAGCCCTGTCAGAAAAACTGAAGTGAATTTGTCAGTTTATTATTTACTCACCTAGCGTTCTCACAGCAGAGAAGAAAAAAATATCCAAGCAGCAAATACTATGGATGACAATTTATTTCTCTTTTTCTCTCTCTGTCTTTCTGTCTCTCTCTGTCACACACACACATTATGTTTATATTCGTGTATGTATGTATGTATGTATGTATGTATGTATGTATGTATGTATATCACAATCCAGGCACCACCAGTTCTCCCCAGCAAACACAAGATCCACAGGGAGAAGTAAAATCCCATCAAACAATATCCCACAAACCAGATTTGATGGATTGATTTTATTTGGGGGGGGGGGGTGGAGAAAAAAAGAATGCTGTTTAAAATAGGCTGATGGGACTGTTTCCAATTTCTCCCTCCCTGGTATATTCCAGAAAGAAAGAAAGAAAGAAAGAAAGAGAGAGAGGGAGGGAGGGAGGGAGGGAGGGAGGGAGGGAGGGAGGGAGGGAGAGAGAGAGAGAGAGAGAGAGAGAGAGAGAGAGAGAGAGAGAGAGAGAGAGAGAGAGAGAGAGAGAGAGAGAGAGAGAGGAATTCTGTGTAGATAAACATGAGCAGAGGAACAGTTGATAACAAAATGCCCTCGGTGTACACATCACTCTAAATTTCCCAGGGAATGAATGGGATTACAATTGCGGAAGGAAGGAAGGAAGGAAGGAAGGAAGGAAGGAAGGAAGGAAGGAAGGAAGGAAGGAAGGAAGGAAGGAAGGAAGGAAGGAAGGAAGGAAGGAAGGAAGGAAGGAATACTGTGTAGATAAACATGAGCAGAGGAACAGTTCATAACAAAATGCCCTCGGTGTAAACATCACTCTAAATTTCCCAGGGAATGAATGGGATTACAATTGCCAGTTGCAACAACATAAAAAGATAAATCAATTAGCTTGCTAATTTCTCCCCCCTCCCCATTTATTTTTCTCTGTACTGTATTTGTCATAATTGACTATAATTATGTTAATTACTAACTCCAGTATAATTACTGCATTTGTCACTTAGCACACTGTGTACCCAAAGCAACGAGGCAATTGTTGGGCATCAGAAGGAACGGAATCCAGCCCCGGGAAGGGATCCCTCCTGAAACTCGCTGGCTGGAATACATTCAGGAAATGAAAAGGGCAAAAGGAGAATTTCACGCAATGCTAGTCTGAAGTGTTGGTTCATTAAGGATATTAATTTTCTGATAACTACACATTCAAGAGTGACACATCAGAGAGCACCTACAGGATTTAGCAATTATTAATGCGTGACAGTTTCAAATGCTAAGTGAATCAATTAAACAGCAGCAATTCCCCCATTTGAGGAGAGAAACGACTTCCAAACTGCCTCAGACTACAATTTTCACATGACAAAAAAAGGGGGGGGGTATATGGGGGGGGGGAGAGGACCAATTCAAAAGCCTGACAGGTCAAAAAAAGAAGAAGAAGAAGAAGAAGTTTGAAACAAAAGCATCTCAAAACGCTCCTCTCTCCTTTTTCCTTGTCAGATCAAGTTTTCGAGTGTCTCTGCTGAAACGGCACCGCCATGTCAGCTGACACAAGGTGATTTTTCATCTCTTGTCAAGAGAAAATCTTTTATTCTATTTGCTTGGCATTAACATGTTACATTTATTGATCCGGCCCTTTCTCCCTGCCGCTGCAGGCCTCCGGGCTGAAGCCCTGGAAGGGTGGTGGAGGGCTTTGATGTCCCGGTGACATTCCAGGCCCGAACAATGCAAGGAATAAATGGATTTCATGCAGAAATGTGTTTGTGCATGACAGCTACATTATTAACAGCCTCTCACACTGATAAATATGCAATTGCGACTATTAAGATTTGCCCAATTACAAGGGGAATATTCCTGGTGCCTAATAAAAGCCACCACAATGAAAAGTTTCAACAATAGTGCATTTTTTTTAAAAGGATGACATGCTTTATCTTAAATTTCTCCTTTGTTTTTCCTTCTCTTTTTTACAGGCTTGGAACTGGAGCCAGCTAGATTGGTGGGTGGGGGGGGGGGAGAATTTCACCCAGAAATACCCAGAAATGTTCTAGTGAAGTGGTATCCAAAGCCTCTTAGGATTTGACCCAAGTCCAAAAAAGGTTTCCCATCGAACAAGTTTTAACTCTTCTGCTGTGGATTATTTGGTCCCACAAAATTCTTGCTCCAGAAAACCCTGCAAAATTATTGCACCCAAATTATCCAACGAAAACCAGGAGCATTTTTTTTAAAGGCTGATGTAAACCACTGGTCAGTTTCAGAGCTGAAAGAAACACCACAAATTAAGTAACAGAGAGAAACTTGGCTTCTTGCACTTCATCCTAAGGTGGGACTGAAGCAATCTGTTTTTCGGGGGGGTTTTTCAGGACAAAATGTTTACCCTTGCTAAAAATTCCAAAGTGATGAAAATATATGTGCAAGTCACGATTTGAGGTGGACAACAGAGAGAGGATTGCCTCACGGAAGGATATTTCATCCATATTGCCAAAAATACCAAATGACTTTAGTTTTTTTCTATTTATCCATAATATTGGACTCTATTCAGCTAAAACTAAAACCAGACTGAAGATTTCTCGGTATCCCAATTTCAGAGTTGTTTCTTTAGGCTGCATATTTTTAAATAGCTTTTTCCTCGTTTCATTAATTTTATTTTATTTTTTCATTTATTTTGCAGTACATAGGATCCTGAAGCATATATATGCGTGTTTGTGTGGGTGGGTATGTATGTCTGTATGTGTGTTTGTGCCTGCATGTTTCACAGCTCAAATAACTCCAGGCAAGGTACAATCGTCATATTAATTAATATTAAAAAGACAAAAATCAATTGTTTTCCTTCTGTGTTCTAGCAAACTTGCTGCAGCAATCCAGTTTCATTCACCCCAGCTGGGACTGAAAGACCTACTTTGAGGGTCTTCTGATGCAATTTTAAAATCCACATTATTTGATCTGAGAATATATTTGCATGGAGAGGCTCTTTCAGAGACTCCGTGCTTAAGGTGATGTAAAACACAGCTTCTCCTTTATCCTCTTATCTCTTTCCATTATAAAAAGGAATGAAGGAATCTCTTTTTAAAGTAGTTTGAGGCAGATTTTAAAATATCAATTTTTATTCTTTGTCATGCTTCGTTTTAAGATCTCTCTTTCCTTATTTTGCCAGACACTGGCTTGTAAAAGTGACCTAAAAATCTTATCAACAAATACAAGATAGTTCTTGACTCACAACCTTTATTGAGACCCAGCTGATTGTTAAGTAAGCAGCGCCCAATTTTACGACATCTTGTGCTGGTGTAATGTAAGATACTATCATGTCATATCCATTTCCATTCCTTGCATTCATGCAAAATCTAAATGCATTTTAATTTAGATCTATTTTCTTGCTTTCTTTAAGCAAGCCAAAGCACTAGTGGACCCAGTTCCCTTCTACGATAATCAAATCAGGAATGCACGTAGATGTTATCGGTAATGTCAATTTTTTTTCTCTTTTCGCTTCAAGACTTCCAGGAACCCCAACAAATCCCTGACTGAGCAAGCTCCCAATCATACTTTATGCTACTTGAAAAATGAAATTAAAAGCAAGGATAAGTTGAATTATCAAACAAAAGAAAAAGAAGAAAGGTAATGAGAAAAGACACTTGGTACGTCCATCGTGGATCAGACAGGCCAATAATACATAGAAATTGTTTTAATTTGGGGGCATCCTATCTCTCAGAACTATGACTAAGGAGCACATAGCCAATGAGTACAATGTAAACTAATCTAAGTAATCCAGAGAAATGATTGCAGGTTATATAATTGTATAATTCACATCCATACAACACACATTGCTTACCAACACACGAACTTCCTTCCGATCTTCACACACATCAAGAACTAGAATCTCATTCCCATTTGCAAATAATTTGACCAAAGCTTTGTTTGTGAATCATTTGCCAAGGAAAAAAGTCCAAATAAATGCATAATTTCTTTCAAAAGAAAATGAAAAACACGCTCAAAGAGCAGACTCAATGGAACACTAGATCTTTTTCTGCCATTCATGTTCTACGTTTCTCTATTTCTAATCATTTGCAGAGGATCCATCCTCCCCGGTCCATCAATCCAAAGCATTCTGGCGTGCCAGTGGTGTTTCCCCTTATTTCCCAACACAAGACACAGGTAGACCTTCTAGGACACCTGGAGAGAAAGTCCGAGGAGCCTTCAAAGATCAGCAATCTGCGGAATTCAACCATACTTTCTCGTGGACCATCCACGCTCATCCATAGACGCTCCATGACCGTGTGGACTGAGATTGTAGAGAAACTTCTCCGGGAGGGAATATATCAATCTCACGCAAGACCCAATGCACATTTTCTAGGAGATCAATCTTCCCATGGGTACCCCAAAATAAAAGTTCTGGAGAAGTCACGAGGGAAACCTCCTCCCACATCCTATACTTGGCCATAATTCTGGGGTGGCAGAGCTGTTGCTGAGCTGGGAATCATATCACTGTACAAATATCAACCAGACGCTACGTTTGCAAGTCGAACTTTTAAGCAACTCTTGTGTGAGTTCTAATTCTGAAGGGGGGGAAAAAGCAACTATTGCAATAACAATTAAAGGTAGTGAGATGTCTCCTCATAAAGAACTGCTGTTCCACAGGTCAGTTTTGGGAGAGAAAATGAGTGGTGGAAAAGCAAATCACCTCGTCCCCAGCCTCAAGTTGAGACTTTAGAGCAGGGGTCTTCAAACTTGGCCCTTTTATGACTTGTGGACTTGTGCCTGGCTGAGGAATTCTGGGAGTTGAAGTCCACAAGTCATAAAAGGGCCAAGTTTGAAGACCCCTGCTTTAGAGGCTCTGGGCCTTTCTGTGTGGGAGCTTCTGGTTTTGGCTTAGCTTTCCTCCTTGGCATAGTCTGGGATGGGGGGGCGGGGGGGGACAATCTCAGATACCCGAGTGTCGTAAAGGGTATGAAGACCTTGGATTAAGCAGAGACGTCCAATTCTGCAAGGCTAACCTGGGTGAAACCAGGTGACAAATTCTGCTCAGAACAAAAATACTAACCAGGTATTATGTATTCAGAGTCAAGAAACTCTTTTCATTCCAAAACCAAGGAAATTTGTTGTTGTTTTTTTAGGAAACAGATCTTTTTATGAACCTTTTGAATCAGGTTTTTTTTTCTCTCTGCTCCTTGAATCCGTTCTCATTTTGTTCATCTTTTAGCAAAACCCGGTAACAAAGAAGACTTATGTAAAAAAAAAACTTATGTAACAAAAGCTGAGCTACAACCAATAGGTCAAGCAATCCTTTTGACTAATATTCTCCCGGACGTAAAGAAGATATCAAATGCATACAGCTTTCTGCAATTGTGTTTGGTACAATGTCTATGAAATTAGATATACGTGTGCCGAGTTAAGCATATATCAATGACCTGCAAGAAAAAAAAGAAAAGGAAGTTTCTCCTATTAAGGTGCATCTTAACCATTTACACGTATGTCCTACCGTAATAAGTTGAAGCTGAGATCCAGCCTTTTCGCGATGCTTCCATATTTTCTCCCAAGGAATTCTGGAATTGCTTTGCAGTCCTGCCCAATGTAAGACACCTATAAGGATGAAAAGTGGGAGAGATTAGTAACCGTACATTTTGAGATCTGAAGGCACCTCTCCCCACTTAGCAATCCTCTGTAAAGCAAATTGCTGAAAGCTGAAACTGAACATTTGAAATAATAAATTGCCTCCATCACCAGCCTGGGTCAACCTGTAATTACCAAGTTCTACCACTAGGCCGATCTGAAATTTTGCAATTTCAAAACAAAGATGTTAATTAAACAGGCCACATAATTCCGGCCGTCCTTCTATCTTAAACTTATTTTGTGTGGATCTCAAACAGTCTGAAACGGAAGAGAAATAAGAGGCTCACTTTACGGGAAAGTATTAGCAGGGATCTTGCATTTCTGTGTAACACTTTCCTAAGTCTACACTGGCATTATTGCAGGAAGCCTTGTGTAAAATAAGCCAACACGATCGCAGATAGAAAAAATACGAAGCGTAGAGTTCGTTTGCCTAAGGCCACATAATGAATTCCAGATAAAGAGCTAAATTTTAATTCAGATCTTACTAAATTAGGGCCCACTCTCTTCGTCCCTGAATCAGATAATATGGGTCCTGATTGCTCCGTCTTCCTAGGGTAAAAATCAAGAGTAAGTCAAGTTGCCAACTTCTACAGCTGTAACAGGGCCTCCATGCATGACACCCATGTAAGGAGCCAGCTGTGCTTGGGATTTGGGATTTAATCTTTGACATTTTTAACCTCAACATGCATGTAACCCAGGGACATACTACACAGGCAAGGAGACACTGCATTCTCCAATTTCTTCTACAAATACATTGCAGAGTAGAGTGATCGTACTGCGGTTATCCAAAGCCTTTAAGGGGATACTAATTGGGGTCTTTATTATGAAAGGAATCATAGAGACATAAGGCTGGAAGGAGCTTGGAAGTGTTCTTGTCCAAACCCCCTGCCCAAGGCAGGAGACTTTATACCATCCTGGTCCAATGGTTGTCTAGTCCAGAGGTCCCCAACCTTTTGGGCACCAGGGACCGGTTCCTTGGAGAGAGATTTTTTCGCAAACCAGATGGCGTGTGGTTTTCTGTGCTGCCTGCATCTTAAGGATGGGGCTTTGCTTGTTTGTGCGGACTGGTTGCTAGCATGCCGCAGCCCGGTCCCGGTCCACAGACTCCTCTATTCCTGAAACCCTCCAGCGATGGAGCTCCTACAACTTCTGGAGGCAAGCTGTTCCATTGATTCATCATTCTCACTGTCTGGAAATTTCTCCTTAGTTCCAAGTGGGATCTTTCCTTAGTGAGCTTCCATCCATTGCTTTTTGTCCTAACTTCTGGAGCTTTGGACTATAAGTCAATCCCATCTTCTTTGTGATAGCCCTTCAAGTACTAAAAGGCGGCTGTCATATCTCCTCCGAGTCTTTCTTCTCTTCGTTGGGCTAAACCTACCTCGCTCCTTTAACAGATCATCCTATGCTTTTACCTCCAGATGCTCATCATCTTTCTTGTTCCTCTCTGTCTCTTTCTAGGGCCCTTTGTGTGTCACGGTGAGCAGAACTGTATTCCAAGGTGGCCTCACTCAGGCGGTACAAAGCGGTACTATCACTTCTCACTGCCTTGATGTTATCCCTCTGTTGATGCCGGAACGGGACAACACAACACAGCCCACTCGCCACAGCCCACTTGCCATGGGACAACTCATCACGGCCAACTTGCTGCGGGACAACTCACCGCGGAATAATCCAAGAATTGTATTTAATTATTTAAAATAAATAATTATTTTAACTTCTGTCATTCCGACTTCATTTGGTCCCTTCTCTTGCATCCTTTCTTTAACAACTGGGTTACCAGTTGTCTTCCGGGTGAGATTCAAGGTACTGGTAATGGTGTTTAAGGCCCTACATGGCATGGGTCCGGAGTACCTTAGGGAGCACCTGCTGCCGGCATCAACTTCCCTCCGCCCTGTGCGTTCCCACAGAGAGGGACTCCTCAGGGTGCCACCAATCAGAGAAGGTCGATTGGTGGCCCCCAGGGGGAGATCCTTCTCTGTGGGCGCCCCGGAGCTATGGAATCAGTTACTGGTTGAGCTCCGGATGACGCCCGACCTTCGCTCCTTCCGTCACGATCTGAAGACACTCTTATTTGAACAAGCCGGCCTGGCCTGATGGGGGATGGGTGGGGTTTTTTTATTGTCATTTTAATATATGTATTTACTGTTTTTATTTATTTATTTATTTATTTTATTGCATTTATATACCGCCCTTTCCCTGAGGACTCAGGGCGGTTTACAGGGAGCTAAAAATCAAACATACAAAAGTTAAAAGCCAAGTTAAAAAATATTAAATCAACCCTGTGCTATTAAAAACCCCAATTAAAATAATTTTCTCCTCAGCCTGGGCCCGAGAGCTCAAAGAGCCAGGTCTTCAGGCCCCGGCGGAATGATCGGAGGTCGGGAGCAGTCCTCAGCTCCACCGGCAGCTGGTTCCAGAGGGCAGGCGCTCCCACTGAGAAGGCCCTATCCCTGGGTGTCACCCGCCGGCAATCTCTTACCGGCGGAACCCTGAGCAGACCCTCCCTGTGGGAGCGCACTGGGCGAAGGGCGTTTGAAGCCGGCAGCAGGTGTTCCCTCAAGTACCCCGGACCCAGGCCATGTAGGGCTTTATAGGTAATAAAGCCCTACATGGCCTGGGTCCGGGGTACTTTAGTTGGGCATATGTTTAATTTTCTTTTAACTTTTGTATTTTTGTATTTTTTATATATCTGCCCTGTTCACCGCCCTGAGTCCTTCGGGAGAAGGGTGGTATATAAATAAAATTATTATTATTAAATTATTATTATTAATGATTCTGTTCCACCCTTTCTTTGATATTATGTAACTCCTGTCCCGAGTTGGCCACGATGATTTGGCCATGGTGAGTTGTCCTAGACCCATTGAGTGCACTGGCTTTTTTGGCAGCTGCAACACACCCCTCCTTGAAGCGGCAACTCCAGAAGGGCCTGGTGTAGCCGTTCAGTGGCCTTCCAAGATTTGTTTCTCACAGACTCAAAGGCGCTTTTTCAAGAGGCAACTGGATTTCCTTGATTTTCCTTTGAAGACATTTCACTTCTCATCCCAGAAGCTTCTTCAACTCTGACTGGATGGCGGGGAAGGGAAGGATTTATACTCCTTGCAGACAGCTGGTCATTTGCCTCCTTTTGGAGAGTCGTTGAGGCCACCTGGAGGTTTATTAGTGGTTTAAAGTTTAGGGGAAAATGCAGGATATCTTTGAAATCTCCAATAAAATTTATCATGAACTTGAGTAGGTAGCTTAGGAAAGTTGATCCAATGTTTTATATTCAAACAAAAAAACCCAGTGATATATTGTACATTTGCAAGAATAATTTTGACAGGTTCCTATTAGTTAGAGTAGTTTTAACAGCCAAGTAATCATATATTCAGTCCAGAGATCCATTTTTAAGGTCCTTATGAAGTTTCCATTTGTCTCTGAAGCTCCATTTCTCCGAGTTCAAGATAAAAACAAGGAAACAAGAATCAGGCAAGTTGTGTTTGGATGATAACTCATGTTTTCTAACATGCAATCGACTTTCCGTGACGACTTGCCGATGCCTCCCCTAACTTTACAAATCACCCTTGTAGTTCAGCAGGTCTTAAAATGATTGCAGACCGATACTGTAGCATTTCATCTGCTTTAATCCATCCTTCTTCTGTAACTTTATCGGAGAAAGAGATCACTGACTATGGAGAAATAGTTTTATTGAGAATACATGAGCTGGGAAAAAACAACCACCAGGCTTTATTCTTCTGATTTTATTCCTTTTTTTTTTAAAGACATCTGCTATCCTTTTTCTTACAGCCAATTCTACTAAAAGCCCAATTTTCACAATATCCAGAATTACAAGGAGGAAAGGTAGGTACGTCAATGTCATTATTTTGAATTCTGCTCCAGAATTACTAAAGATCTTCCAGTCCTCTGTCAACCCTCACCACTTGGACCACTAAGCTTTTTAAAACCAGCATACAGCTCTGCAAACTTTTTTATTAGTCTAGAGGAGAAATATTGATATCAATTTCTCTTAATGCACTAGCAGCAAAAGGTCATCCACAGCTCTTAATTGGTGCCTATTTTATTTTATTATTTTATTTTATTTTATTTTATTTTATTTTATTTTATTTTATTTTATTTTATTTTATTTTATTTTATTTTATTTTATTTTATTTTATTTTATTTTATTATTTAAATGTATATGGCCACCCACTCACTCTCAGAGATTCTGGGTCGCTTACAAAAATAAAAACCCAATACAGGAAGTCCTCGACTTACAACGGTTCTTTTAGCAACCATTTGAAGTTACAACATTGAAAAAAGTGACTTATGACCGTTTTTCACTCTTACGACCATTGCAGTATCCCCATAGTCATGCAACCCAAATTTGGACGCTTGGCAAACTGACTCCTATTTGCAACAGTCACAGAGACCCAGGGATTAGATTCCCCTTTTGCAACTTTCTGACAAGCATGGGGTTGGACTAGAAGACCTCCAAGGTCCCTTCCAATTCTGTTATTCTATTCTATTCTATTCTGTTCTGTTCTATTCTATTCTATTCTATTCTATTCTATTCTATTCTATTCTATTCTATTCTATTCTATTCTATTCTATTCTATTCTATTCTATTCTATTCTATTCTATTCCAAGTCAATGGGGAAGCCAGATTCACTTAACAACCGTGTTACTCACTGAACAACTGCAGTGATTCATTTCACAACTGTGATAAGAAATGGGCAAAATTCACTCCAAGTGTCTTGCTTAGGAACAGAAATCTGGGTCTCAGTTGGGCTGTTCAGCTGAGGAATACCAGCATACACAATATTTATGCCTTCGTAACACTATTTCACCTTAGACAGATTACCACAATATAGAAATTTCCAAGGGCTATTTTCCAAACAGCATGAAGCATGCCCAGCACAGGCCTTCACTGTGAAGCTTAGAGAGGACAGCCGCATACCTTAAAGTTTAAAGTTTAAAATTATATTTGTACACCGCCCTTCTCCCAAAGGACTCAGGGCGGTGAACAGGGCACATATAAAAATACAGAGTACAAAAATTAAAAGAGAATTAAATAAGAGCCCGAGCTAAAACAATAAATAATAATATAAAAAATCCGCAATAAAAACCCCAACACATCCCCCATCAGGCCAGGCCGGCTTGTTCAAATAGGTAGGTCTTCAGTCGGAAGGAGCGAAGGTCAGGCGCCATCCGGAGCTCAACCGGCAGCTGATTCCATAAGGCCGGGGCGCCCACAGAGAAGGCCCTCCCCCTGGGGGCTTACAGCTGTTGGGGGGTTTTTCATGCTAGTTGAAATTGCTGGGATGTTTTATTTTCCTGTGGGCCTCGGTCCCTTAATCCCGGCTGCTAACTTTGAATCAAGTCGGAGAAGACTAATTTATCGAAAGCTGCAGAGTTATGGCTTGGCACACAACGTGTGACTGTCTATAAACAGGTGGTGTCAAGCCTTAAACAATGCATTATGTAGATTTGTCATAGATAGATAGATAGATAGATAGATAGATAGATAGATAGATAGATAGATAGATAGATAGATAGATAGATAGATAGATGATAGAATAGACACACAGACAGCAGCAGAATAGAGTAGAGTAGAGTAGAGTAGAGTAGAGTAGAGTAGAGTAGAGTAGAGTAGAGTAGAGTAGAATAGAATAGAATAGAATAGAATAGAATAGAATAGAATAGAATAGAATAGAATAGAATAGAATAAGGAATAGAATAGAATAGAATAGAATAGAATAGAATAGAATAGAATAGAATAGAATAGAATAGAATAGAATAGAATAGAATAGAATAGAATAGAATAGAATAGAATAGAATAGAATAGAATAGAATAGAATAGAATAGAATAGAATAGAATAGAATAGAAATCTGGAAGGGACCTTGGAGGTCTTCTAGTCCAGCCCCCCCGCTCAAGCAGGAGAACCTATGTTCTATACCATCTCAGACAAGTGACTGTCTAGCCTCTTTTTGAAAATTTCCAGTGATGGAGCACCCAGAATTTCTGGAGGCAACTTCTGTTCCACTGGTTAATTGTCCTCACAATATATAAGACATTTAAACCAACTGTGTATCCCTAAATCGAGGACAGCGTTAACCTAATATTTCACTTTTAACAGCTGCCCTTGAAGGAAAGTTCAGAAAAATCCCATTGTCCTTCCAGATTCTCTCCTTGTGGCCAGAGAAGAGCTGAAAATATAATCCATGTAATGTTGCACTACCCCATTTTTAAAAAGGTACGGCTGTGTTTTATTACTCCCAGCTATTAAATTTCTGGGTCATTTGGAACTTTATAGTTGTTGTTAGCTGGCCAATACGATTCAGCTCCTATTTTTGTTTTGTTATCTATAAACTCCATTATAACCAGTCATAATATTTATTGTTTACATTTATCTACTTTAATAAGTTGCTACTACTTCCTTAAGCAAAATTTTGTTGTTGAACTTAGTACTGGACAGAAAGTAACCCATATGTTTCAAAGCCATTATGAGTTTGGTAAAGAATGTTTCTGCTCTGTAGAATCATGGAAGGTTCAAAGCCCCCAACTTGTTGAGCCAAAACAACATTGGGGTTGATGGTTGCTTCGAATTGTTAAATCATTTAAACTAACCTGAGAAAAAGGCTTGTTCGACCCTTCGGGATTTTTAGAAAATATTAAGCTAATCCAGCCAATGGTTGCCCAATTTTTTTTTCCTTCTCAAATAAGACCAAAATGTCTTATTTGAGAAGGAAGATGTCCGCTGAGCAAACAGCTTATTACATGTCAGGAAGGCTAAAGTTTGCTGCGGATCTAAAAGCAGACAAAAGTTATTCCCAGCTAAGGGTGGGCAAACCACCTCTCTCCCCAGGATGCCGATTCAAAAGATTGCAGTGTCCGAAAAGGGATTAAACAAGGAAAACTCTGGTTAACTCATAAACTGCCCTCTTAATGGCTACCAGCAAGCTTACAAGTCCAGCAAAACAAACTTTCTTTTCTTTATAGCTTACTGGTAGATTGCCAGATCCTGGCTGTTTTGTAAAGAAGAGTACAGATAGTCTTAGAGTTACAGACATTCAAAGTTACAACAGTTTGCTATTTTTTTAAAAATTTAAAACTTTTCATTCTAATTCTGAAATTAATGTTAATTTCCTCAGTTGTGCCGGACGCTGCCCATGCCCTCTCTCACAGGGAGACGGGAGGTAAAGAAATACGAAATAGAAATAAATAATTTGGCATGGGGCAGCCCGTCAGCAGAGGGCAATTTGCTTGAACAAACTGTGTTACAGTTCTTTCGAATTGGGAAAGTTGTTTGTGTGGACACTGGGGAGACAAATTCCTTGTGAGTCCGCTCACCCTTGGCCAATATTTTTTATTTATTTATTTTAATTCCATTTATATCCCGCCCTTCTCCGAAGACTCAGGGCGGCTTACAAGCTTAGCAGTAGCCTTCATTCTATGTATATGCCTGCTTATTAGGGCTTTCACACACACACACCCCAAGCGGCATTATTACAAAGTCAGCTTAATTGCCCCCAACAATCTGGGTCCTCATTTTACCTACCTGGGAAGGATGGAAGGCTGAGTCAACCTTGAGCCTGGTGGGACTTGAACCTGCACTAATTGCAGGCAGCTGGTGTTACTTAAGGAGGCATTAGCCCACTGCTCCACCAAGGCTCAATAAAGAATATTCCTACTCAACTTCGATTAACAACATCTCTGGTCACAAGCGGGCTCAAAATTTGCATTGTCAACCGAGACACACGTTAAATGTTAAACGTGGGAAATAAATAAAAGCCGGACCTGGGGCTTCCTCCTGAAGAAATGCAAGGATTTGTGGGATTGCAGGGAGTCCTCGGCTTACGACCACAACCGAACTCCAGATTTGTGTCGCTAAGCCAAAACATTTGTTAAGTGAATTGTGCTCCATTTTATGACTTTTCTTGCCACAGTTGTTAAGGGAATCACTGAATCCGGCTTCGCTCGTCAGAAGGTCACAAAAGGGGACCAGGTGACCGCCGTAAGTACGAGCCGGTTGCCAACGGGGGGGGGGGGCTGAATGCAAGTCATGTGACCCCAGGGGGATGCTGCAGCGGTCGTTAAATGTGAAAAACAGTCTTTCTTAAGCCGCCTTCCTCGGAGGGTCCCTAAAGGCGCTGTCGTAAGTCGAGGACGGCCGCAAGGCACTCTCACGTTTCACACCAACCGAGGGAGGGGGCGCCGGGAGGGCCTGCCCCAAAAGAGGCTGGAGGAGGAGGAGGAGGAGGAGGAGGAGGAAGGAGACGGCGGGGGGGGCTCCGCAGCCAGGGACCCCCCGCAGGCGAGCGCCCCCCTGCACCCCCGCTGGGCAGCCGCCTCTCCTTCCCGCGCCTTTTCCGGGCGGAAGCCCGAAAGGGGGGAGGGGGAGGGGGGAGGGGGAGGGGCCAAGCGCGGCAGAGGGAAAGGGGGCGGCGTCGAGGGAAAGTTTGGGAAAGTTTGGGAGCGCACGTGCGCTGGGGGGGGGGCAGGCGGCGGGGGAGAAGGAGGGAAAGAGGAGAGGGAGAGGAGGAGGAGGAGGAAGAGAGGAGGGGAGGAAAGAAGGGAGCGGAGGAGGAAGAGAGGAGGAGGAGAGGGAGAGGAGGAGGAGGAGGAAGAGAGGAAAGAAGGGAGAGGAGGAGGAGGAGGAAGAGAGGCGGAGGCTGAGCGCGGGGAGCCGGGCCGGGCCCAGGCACTTACTTGCGTCCCATCCACCAGCCGTCCGGCCATGGCTGCGCTGCCAGCGACGGCGGGGCTCTGCGGGTGGGGCGGGGCGGGGCGGGGCTCTGGGGCCGGCCAGCTGCCAGGGGCCCCTCCCTCCCTCCCTCACCCCCCCCCGGCCCGGCCGAAGCCCCCGCGGGCAGCGCCCTTCCCGGAGGCGCTCAGCTGATCGCGGGCGGAAGAGCAGCGGCCCGGTGGGGCTGCCCCCCCCCCTTTGTGGACTTGGAATGACACAGGTAGACCTGGACTTGCGGCAGTTCGTTTAGCGACCGTTTGGAGTTGCAACGGCGCTGGAAAAAAGGGGCTGGGTTCTCACACTTAGCGACCATTGCAGCGTCCCCTTCCCCCCCCCTCATGGTCAGCTGATCAAAATTCAGCCGCTTAGCAACTCACTCACATTGGTGACGGCTGCACGGGCCCCTTTAGCGACCTTCGGGCAAACCGAGTCCACGGGTGACTGACCGATCGGCTGCAGTGATTCACTTAACAACTGTGGCGAGAAAGGCCGTAAGATGGGGCAAAGCCCCCTTTCCCGTAGGACAAGGTAGAAGGAGAAACGGTGGGGGCAAATAGTTTCCCTAACCCTTGTTAAGAAAACAGCCACTAGTCTGATCTAGCCCTTAAGGCAAGAGGCTAGAAACCAGGAGACGGTGAGTTCTAGTCCCGCCTTAGCCAGGAGCACCGGCTGGGAAACCTGGAACCAATCACCAGGAGACAGTGAGTTCTAGTCCCGCCTTAGCCAGGAGCACCGGCTGGGAAACTTGGAACCAATCACCAGGAGACAGTGAGTTCTCGTCCCGCCTTAGCCATGAAAGCCGGCTGGGAAACCTGGAACCAATCACCAGGAGACAGTGAGTTCTCGTCCCGCCTTAGCCAGGAGCACCGGCTGGGAAACCTGGAACCAATCACCAGGAGACAGTGAGTTCTAGTCCCGCCTTAGCCAGGAGCACCGGCTGGGAAACTTGGAACCAATCACCAGGAGACAGTGAGTTCTAGTCCCGCCTTAGCCAGGAGCACCGGCTGGGAAACTTGGAACCAATCACCAGGAGACAGTGAGTTCTCGTCCCGCCTTAGCCAGGAGCACCGGCTGGGAAACTTGGAACCAATCACCAGGAGACAGTGAGTTCTAGTCCCGCCTTAGCCAGGAGCACCGGCTGGGAAACTTGGAACCAATCACCAGGAGACAGTGAGTTCTAGTCCCGCCTTAGCCATGAAAGCCGGCTGGGAAACCTGGAACCAATCACCAGGAGACGGTGAGTTCTAGTCCCGCCTTAGCCGTGAAGGCCGGCTGGGTGAGTTTGGGCCAGTCACTCACTCTTAGCCCAACCCACCTCACAGGGTTGTTGTTATGGGGAAAACAGAAGGAGGAAGGAATATTATGTATGCTCATCACCTTGAGTTCTTTATCAAGTAATAAAGGCAGGATAGAAATCAAATAAATAAACTTCAGGGACGCTCCAGGAAAGGAAACCTGATTGAGCAAACCTGCACCTTTTGTTCCTTTTGGCATCTTCTCTCCAAACATTGCAGCCAATGCAGTCCAAAAGTCCCTGGTGAAGTAAAGCATGTCATGTTCCTCTCACGTGACTCATTTCTTTTTCTTTTTTTTTCTTTTTGCATGTGACAGGAAGGAAGAAACCGCAACTGTTAAAATCATAACTTGCTTTTGACCCATCAGCCACCACCAATTCTCAACTGAGGCAGTATCACCAACTGACGCTGCGCCACTTCAAAATCTGTTTCGGGCCTCTCTCTTTATTCACTGATTTCTGGCTAAGGCACGGTCTGTTTGAATTTTCAGTAAAACAGGCCATTTCTTTACAACTCTGTGGCTCTGTGGAGTCTACTCCCGATTTCCTCCATCTGTAAGAGACGGTTACCATTTTGGCAGGCCTTTTAAGAGGAAAGGTGAGTTGATGGCTTTGTTGTTGCTTCTCCCAGGATCCAACTGGGGTTTTTCAATGAATCAGAATAGAGCCTGAAGGGACCTTGGAGGTCTTCTAGTCCAGCCCCCTGTTCAAGCAGGAGACCCTATGCCATTTCAGACAAGTGGGCTGTCCGCTTTCTTCTTAAAAGCCTCCAGTGATGGAGCACCCACAACATCTGAAGGCAACTTCTGTTCCACTGGTTTAATTGTCCTCACTGTTAGGAAGTTTCTCCTTAGTGCTAAGTTGTTTCTCTCCTTGATTACTTCCCATCCCTTGCTTCTTCTCCTGCCTTCTGGTGCTTTGGAAAATAAGGTTGACCCCCTCTTTTTTGTGGCAGCCCCTCAAATAATGGAAGATGGCTGTCACGTCACCCCTGGTCCTTCTTTTCACTAGACTAGACATACCCAATTCCTGCAACAGGTCTTAATATGTTTCAGCCTCCGGGCCTTTGATCAACTTCGTTGCTCTTCTCTGCATTTTTTCCAAAGTCTCAACATCTAGTTGAGTGCAGGTTCGCATCCCACCAGGCTCAAGGTTGACTCAGCCTTCCATCCTTCCCAGGTAGGTAAAATGAGGACCCAGATTGTTGGGGGCAATTAAGCCGACTTTGTAATAATGCCGCTTGGGGTGTGTGTGTGAAAGCCCTAATAAGCAGGCATATACATAGAATGAAGGCTACTGCTAAGCTTGTAAGCCGCCCTGAGTCTTCTGAGAAGGGCGGGATATAAATGGAATTAAAATAAAAAATAAAATAAATAAGTCTCCTTAATTCCAGGTTGCTTCTCTCTCTGATCAGTTTCCAACTGTTGTTTCTTGTCCTGCCTTCAGGTGCTTTGGAGAATACTCTGCCCCCCTCTTCTTTGCGACAGCCCGTCAAATACTGGAATGCTACTATCATGTCACCCCAGTCCTTCTTTTCTCTAGACTGGCCATTCCCAAATCCTGCAACTGTTTCTCATATGTTTTAGTCTCCAGGCCCTTAATCATCTGAGTTGCTCTTCTTTGCACTTTTTCCAAAGTCTGAACATCTTTTTTGTAATACGATGACCAAAACTGGATGCACTATTCCACGTGTGGCCTTACTAAGGCTTTATAAAAAGGTAAAGGTTCCCCCGCACATGCGTGCTAGTCGTTTCCGACTCTAGGGGCCGGTGCTCATCTCCGTTTCAAAGCCGAAGAGCCGGTGCTCGTCCGAGGACGTCTCCGTGGTCATGTGGCCGGCATGACTAGACGCCAAAGGCGCACGGAACGCTGTTACCTTCCCACCGGAGCGGTCCCTATTTTTCTACTTGCATTTTTTACGTGCTTTCCAACTGCTAGGTTGGCAGAAGCTGGGACGAGTAACAGGCGCTCACTCTGTTACGCGGCACTCAGGATTCGACCCGCCAAACTGCCGACCTTCTGATCGACAAGCTCAGCATCCTAACCCACTGAGCCACCGCGTCCCTTACTAAGGCTTTATAAAGCGGTACAAATACTTCATGTGATTTTGATTCTATGCCTCTGTTTATACAACCCAGGATTGTATTAGCTTTTTTGTCTGCTGCTGCACACACACACACAAAAATACATATTCCCAGATTCCTGTAGTTGTGAGGTATTAGGTTGCAGACCAACTAAAATTTATCCTAGATGTTTGATAATCCAGCAAGAAAATATGTGATACTACAACCTCCCAGAAAGTCAAGCAGGTCTGGGTTTTGTTAAATTTGGTTGAAGATTATGGGACGTGTCCATAAATTTGATTTATCTTGTGGAAGAAGAAACCGTTATAAAAGAAATAAAAAAATAAATTTATTCATCTGCCTTGTCTGCAACTGTTTTACATTAATAGACTGTGACTTACCTTTAATTAGTCATTTTTGCTTTAGATTAATTTATAAATGCATTAGTCCTTCATTGTTCAATATATATTTTTGTTTCTCTGGGAGAGAAGTCTGTATAATACCCTATAGGCAGTTTCAAGTAAGGCCTCCAATTTCTCAGATTATAAATAAAAAGATTATTATAAATACCCAGGACTCCTTAGAAGTACTACAAACATTTTAATTCCTTGACGTATCAGTTCTTAGAAGTACTCGGCATTAAAGGGAAAAAAAACCACGCCATTTTATATGTAGGAATTGTATTTGTCATCGCTTTCATTTGTAGATAAATTATAGATAAAGCAGAGTGAATAATATTTGAGAAAGGCAGCAAAGTAGAAGATGAATTAGTATGCATTTTCTATGCACCGAGAAAGGAAAAATATAGCCAAGCATTAATAACCATTTCCCAGCAAATACGTCGTGGAGGGATCCTTCAATTTCAGGATATGGATTCATGCTGGATTACATTGAATATTGCATGCAAAGTGGCATTTCTAAAACCTTCAATTGCTCCTTCCTGAGATGTTGCTTTTCATAATATTTCTAGAAATGATCACTTCCCTTTGATTTTTCCAGGGACAGTCTTTCCACCACGAGCTTCAAGGGGGATTCTTTGCATTCTAAGAACCGATCTCCTGATTGCTTCATGCAGACAACCTGTCAGATCTGAAAGGAACCAAGAACGACAATAATTTTTATTTATTTTATTTTTTTATTTTAATTCCATTTATATCCCGCCCTTCTCCGAAGACTCAGGGCGGCTTACAAGCTTAGCAGTTCCTTCAGAGTATAGTTCCTTTATTGCTGCTCGCCTATCTACAGGAATCTTACCAGACTAAAAGCACTTATCCTTTTAGCTATTAGACCAGGGGTCTTCAAACTTGGCCCTTTTATGACTTGTGGACTTCAACTCCCAGAATTCCTCAGCCAAGCACACTGGCTGAGGAATTCTGGGACTTGAAGTCCACAAGTCATAAAAGGGCCAAGTTTGAAGACCCCTGTATTAGACAAACCCTGTGAGGAAAGAAGGGAGGGAGGGAGGGGGAGGGAGGAAAGGAGCGAGGGAGGGAGGAAAGAAGGAAGGAAGGAAGGAAGGAAGGAAGGAAGGAAGGAAGGAAGGAAGGAAAGAAAGAAGGAAGGAACTCCTGCATAGGGAATTCCATTTCCATCTGAAAGAAACTCGAGATTCTGGCCAAGTCAGAAAGCCATTTGGGGGGGGGGGGAACAGAACTAAAAGATAAACCAGGAACAACCAAGCCATCATGGCCAACATACCACCTTGCCTTATTTTAGGAAAACAAGGCTTCTGGGACGAAAAGGCTATTGGCTGCCTGCCGGGCAAGTAAGTGGCTTGCTTAGCGGAGCAAGCCACTTACTTGCCAACCGGATGAGGAGAAACCCATGGAAGGTTCGACATTTTAAAGTAGATTCGCCCGACGGCCACGATTCAGAGCACGAAACAAGACAGAGAAACGATAGTCCTCCTCCTCGGAAGGGCTAAGAATAGCCCGCCTGGCCTTTTCCTAACTCTCTGTGCCGTGCAGCCTTTGTTTCGAAATCAGCTAACATGGCAGGAAGCAGCTTTGACAACTGATACTCAGCCCATTTCCTCCTCCCGCCCTGGTGAGGATTTTCTTTTCTTCCTTCTCTCTCGCGGCTTCTCAAGTCTTGGAGGAGGGACGGTGTGTGTTTTTTTTTGCTTTTCCTTCCCCCCCCCCCTTTTCCTTTCCTTTCCATCCAAGTCCTAGCAACCCTGGGGTTTTTTTTCGTGTGTTTTTTTTATGAAAACCGCAAATGAATCGACTTCCTTTTGCTAGGCTGTGATTGGTCAAGCCCTGCAATTGCCTCACGAAAGGGAAGAGCCTTGGTGGAGCAGTGGGCTAATGCCTCCTTAAGTAACACCAGCTGCCTGCAATTAGTGCAGGTTCGAGTCCCACCAGGCTCAAGGTTGACTCAGCCTTCCGAGGTAGGTAAAATGAGGATTTTTAATTTTTTTTTATTTTAATTCCATTTATATCCCGCCCTTCTCCGAAGACTCAGGGCGGCTTACAAGCTTAGCAGTAGCCTTCATTCTATGTATATGCCTGCTTATTAGGGCTTTCACACACCCCCAAGCGGCATTATTACAAAGTCAGCTTAATTGCCCCCAACAATTTGGGTCCTCATTTTACCTACCTCGGAAGGATGGAAGGCTGAGTCAACCTTGAGCCTGGTGGGACTCAAACCTGCACTAATTGCAGGCAGCTGGTGACCCAGATTGTTGGGGGCAATAAGCTGACTTTGTAATAATGCCGCTTGGGGGTGTGTGTGAAAGCCCTAATAAGCAGGCATAGACATACAATGAAGGCTACTGCTAAGCTTGTAAGCCGCCCTGAGTCTTCGGAGAAGGGCGGGATATAAATGGAATTAAAAAATTAAAATCTTAACAAGGGCCTAAGTGCTTCCTGCTCCGGGTTCCAGAGTCACTTCGGCTTTGCTTGTTATTTAGAGGCATTAAAACAACCTCGAATGAAGTTTGACTGCTGGGATTAAACCAGCACAGCCTTGGCCTGTTCCTGGCAACAGGAGAGGTGTGGTTTGGCCCTGCCTTTTCCTAGCCCTGGCTGGTAGCCTAGGACTCCCCGGTGGGCGCCCATACAGTTATTAATCAGGCCTGAACCTGCTTAGCGTTGGGGGACAGCCAAGAGCAGGGGTGTCAAACTCAATTTCATTGAGGGCCGCATCAGCATTGCGGTTGCCCTCAGGGGGCTGGGTGGGCGTGGCCAGGGTGGGCATGTCCTACTGGGTGGGCGTGGCTAAAGTGCGTATGGCCTACTGGGTGGGCGTGGCCAGCTCTACATCGTTCGCATCAAGGGTGCCTATGGGGGCCCGGGCAGGAGTGGGACAGATCTGAGGGTCTCTGGCAGAAGGAGGGTCTCTGGGCCAGGGCCAAGGCAGTGGGGGCCGTTCCCTCACTGTTTCCAGGATGGCTTCGCGGGCCACATGAAACCACTTCGCGGGCCGGATCTGGCCCCCGGGCCTTGTGTTTGACATGTCTGGCCAAGAGGCTCCAGAGTCTGCCCCTAGTGCCAAAAATAATTAAACCTTGCCACAACTCTGTAGAGTGAAACTGAGAAGGATCCTTAGGGCAGCAGTGGCACACAAGCAGCTTAGAATAGAGGTGGAAGGGACCTTGGAGGTCTTCTAGTCCAGCCCACCCCCACCCCCACCCCAAGCAGGAGAACCTATTACCATTTCAGACAAATAACTGTCCAAATCCTAGGGCCACAAAATAGAGGGTGATGGGCTTCATGCAACCCTGCTGGTGGGGCCAAAAACTAAAGATGGGTCTGAAATTTAGATGCCTGCTTTGCTCAGGCCTCAGGGATGTTCAGTTGCCTCCTGAAAAAGCACCTTTGGGACAGAGTTTTGATGCTGTCGAGGGAGATCAACGACTCCTCCCGTAGCCAACTTCTGGCTTGGTCCAGGAGGCTCTTTAGCAGCCCTGCAGCCCAGGCTACAGCCCAGCCCAGGCAGTGCACCCCCCCCCCCCGCTCTTGGCAACAGAGAAGAGGAGCCTCAGGCGGATGGAGGCTACTACGAGGAAGTGGAGGGAGGCCCAAGGGCTGGCAGGAAGCCCACACGGGGGGGGGGGTTGCCTGGGGAGTGGAGAGGGAGGCGTCAGTGCTGAAGGCATTGGTGGAGGAGGAAGAGGAAGAGGCTCCTGGACGGGGACCCCAGAGGCTCCGTGGCACCAACAAGGCTGAGAGCACGAAGGATGTGAAGGGAGGCATTCTTAAAAAAGGTCTCCTTTGGGGCTGGGGCAGCAGTTGCCATAAGATGCCAGATTCCCTGCCCGGGGGAAAAATAACCCTGGCCGCCTCAAATAGAATGGCATTTTCAATCTTTTAAACTTTAATTTATCAGATAGATAGATGATAGATAGATAGATAGATAGATAGATAGATAGATAGATAGATAGATAGATAGATAGATAGATAGATAGATATGATGATGATAGATGGACGAGAGAGAGAGAGAGAGAAATAGATGATAGATGATAGAGAAATATGAGATAGATGATGATGATGATGATGATGATAGATAGATAGATAGATAGATAGTAGACAGACAGACAAGAGAGAAATAGATGATAGATGATGATAGAGAAATATGACAGATAGATGATGATGATATAGATAGATAGATAGATAGATAGATAGATAGATAGATAGATAGATAGATAGATAGATAGATAGATAGACAGACAGACAGACAGACAGACAGACAGACAGACAAGAGAGAGAGAAATAGATGACAGATGATGGAGAAATATGACAGATGATGATGATGATGATAGATAGATAGATAGATAGATAGATAGATAGATAGACAGATAGTAGACAGACAAGAGAGAAATAGATGATAGATGATGATAGAGAAATATGACAGATGATGATGATGGTAGATGATAGATAGATAGATAGATAGATAGATAGATAGATAGATAGATAGATAGATAGATAGACAGACAGACAGACAGACAGACAGACAGACAGACAGACAAGAGAGAGAGAAATAGATGACAGATGATGGAGAAATATGACAGATAGATGATGATGAAGATAGACAGACAGAGAGAGAGACTGACAAGAGAGAGAGAGAGAACTAGATGATGTTAGAGAAATATGACAGATGATGATAGATAGATAGATAGATAGATAGATAGATAGATAGATAGATAGATAGATAGATAGATAGATAGATATTTTAAATAAAGGCTTGTGGCCCGTCCATTCCTAAGGAAGGAGGGGACAGTCGGACCCGGAAGGAAAGTTGGCTTCGAGCCAAGTGAAAGCTTCCCCCGCCAGGAAAGTACCAGCGGGCCCACCGCGGAGTTTCCTCTTCGGTCCGCCACTCGCCCGCTTGAGCCCACCAGAGAGGCGGGCGCTAGGGCCCGGGGGAGGCCTCCCTCCAAGCTCGCCTTTAGGCGGAAGTGCGGGGGTGGGGGGGGGTTCTCGGACTTGCGGGGCAGAAGTCCGAGCCGCCTCGGCTTTGGCCACCCCCGGTCTCCCGCGGCTGCCGTTGGCGCGATTGTGCCGGCCAGCCCAGCATCGCCGGTCCCCGCGCCCCCTCCCCTTCCCGGCCAAGGGATACCTGGCTTGGGGGGGGGGGTGATGAGGGGCACCGACCCCGCCAGTGGGGGAAAGGCAGAACCCGGGAGGAGGGCTCTCTGCCGGCCTGGGGGTCCTGCAGATCGCTGTGGGTGGGGTGGTGGGGTGGAAGGGGGGCCTCCCGGCCGAAATTTCTTGGGGGGGGTCGGGGGTCGGTCACCCCTCGGGCCCGGCTGAATTCCTCCTCCGGAGGCTCTTTGCAAAGCTCCCCGCTTGGGGAAGGGGGGCGCAGCGGAGGGCGAGGGATGCCGCCTGGGGGGGGGAAGGGGGGAAACTGCGCCAGATCCCACGAAGCAGCCTCTTTGGCTGGGACCGGGGCGGTTGATCAGCAGCGGCCAAAGAGGGATCGCCGAGTCCTCTTCCCCGCTTCTTTACTCCTCTCCCGCCTCTCCTCCCCCCCCCCTTACACACAAAAAAAGAACCGGGAAGATACCCCCAACCTGGAGAGGCTTCCCTTCACACACACCCCACCCCACCCCTCCCGGCTCCGTGGCTTTCGCAAGAGATCGAGGGTCGGGACGGGCGGCGACGGAGGGTGGGGGACTTTTGCGGAATTTTTTATTTTATTTTATTTTAATTCCATTTATAATATCCCGCCCTTCTCCAAAGACTCAGGGCGGCTTACAAGCTTAGCAGTATTGCTAATTGGAGGGAGCTTTCGGCAAACCACGAATGGTGGCTTGAAACCCCAAAGAGCCAAAGCAGGAGACCCAAGTTGAGCACCTCCTTCTTTAACCGACTGGTCAGTCCTAAGAAGACCCCTCTCCCTCCCTCCCTTTTCCATCAACGAATCCCGCGGGAATTTCTTTCCCTTCTCTTAAGAGCCTGGACGAAAAGCAGCCCAAACTTTCCCTTGGGCTGCCTCGAACTGCCAAGACAGGTAAAGCGTCCGCCCCCCACCCACCCCACCCCCTCGCCTGGCCCGACTTTTCAATTTAGAGGATTAAAAGAAAGTCACTCCGCTAACAGCCTTTAGTCCATCGCGAGCCCATATGTCAGCCTTGGCGCTTTAAATAATTATATTTGCATGCGGGGGAGTGATTCATAAATATGTCAGGCCCTTGAAATATAGGCAGGCATTTCAAACTTTCTATTTAAAAAACATGAATTATGGCCACGAAAAATGTGTTCCCATTTAAGGGTGATAGGGAGTATTTGGTGTCTAGTACGGAGGCCAATCCATCACAGAGACAATAAAGAGACTTTTTGCCTGACGCGGGAAATTTATGGTCGCCCTTCTCTGCCCTAATAATTCAACCATTGTGTCAGCCCGTGACAGCTTGTGCAGAAAAACAGCGAGCCCTGTTATCAATCAAAAAGCCCTTTTACATTTTTAGCAAAACTCGGATCATCCAGACACCCTTTTAATGTATATATTACATCATTATAGATCATTCTGTACTTCTTCTCCCCCCCCACACACACACCCCTTTCCTTTCTGCAACTCAACAAAAGATCCATCATTGTCGTGGACAGCCCTGATGAACGCGGATGTAAATTATTTGGCGTGTCACCGAAATACAGTCCCAAGTGACAAATCCACTTAGGTGGAATTGGTTTTATTTTTTTATTTTATTTTTTTGAGGGCGCCCAGGATTTGGGCTTTGGGCAAGAGGCTCCGACAGACCACGCGGAGGGTCGTCGAGCGAGCCTGCGGCATAATCTGAATAATTTTAATTTTTATTTTATTTTTTTTTGCAAGATAGTCGCTCGGATCTTCACCTGCCTAGCTTGTTTTCCACCCCATAAATAAATAATCGAGGCGTTAGATCCTCGGAAACACTTTCCGCGGCTTCCAAAACTTTCCTCCCGCACGTGCGCGCCTGGGCTACTTTGCAAGCTCAAAAAAAAACACAACAACAACAAAATAATAATAAATCTGAAAAGTTCGTAGAACAAACACCGTCCTCCCCCCCCCCACCTCCGTTCCCGCAATTGGACGGGAAGAGATTGGAATCCCTCCGGTTTATTCCAGCGCCACGAAGGGAGCCCGGCGCAAGGCACTTCCACAGGGGGAGCGCAGGATCACTTCCGGTAGGGCTAAATGCCCCCCCTTTCCTCTCCCCCAATTTTTCCATCATCGAAGGGCTTCCCTTTCTCAGCTTCCCACCCCCACCCCCGCCGCTTCAAACTGCAACCCGAAGCTGGAGACATCTTCGGTGGCGTTTTACATCATTTTGCGCCACATTCTCACGCACACACCCCCGGGCCTCCATTTATACGTCTGGAAGTTGGTGCTCGTCTTGGTGCTGGGCTGAGTTTGAGGTGCCGTCTCCCCTTCCAAGGACCTGAATGAATTCTGCGGAGGAGGAGGAGGAGGAGGAGGAGGAGGGGGGGGGCTGTAAATCCCCTGCCTGCAGCATTTCTGGAGCTGGATGCTCCCGTTAGTGGGAGACGCGCGCACACGGGCCCGCGGGCGCGCGCGCGCGAGACCCGGGGACTTCCAAGTTCCCCGAAATGGGGGAGGCTGGGAAGGCAGAAATCGGGCGCTCGGCTCCCGCCGGTGACTGAGTGGCCCGTTAGCCGGCTGGTCCAGGCTTCTCGCGGAGAAAAAAAAAAGTTTCATTCCCCCACTCGCGATCGCGGCTCTTTCTGATTTTCACCGCCTCTCCGCCGGGAAACAAAGGCAGAGAGGAGCCGGAGCTGGGCACGTGGGGGGGGGGGGAAAGGAAGAGCTGGGGCGCCCTTGAACGAAGGAGAAGCGAAGGAGGGCGTTTTCAGGGGTTCGGGTCAAGAAGCCGGGCCCCGGACACCACGCGGGTCTCGCCCGGGACTCGAACAAAAGAAAAGCAGAGGCTTTTCCGTGCCCCCCCCCAGCCTTTTTTCCCCCCTAAGCGGACTGTCAGTCTCTTTGCAATCCCTTTCACTTTTCCTGGGGGGAGGGGCGGGGAAGGTCCTAATCTTGGCAGAGGCGCCCCCCAAATCCAGGAGACGGGGGATTGCCAGGGCTGCCCGCTTTCTTTCTAAGGGTTTGGGGATCCCGAGGGATCCGCTCGCCCCCTCCCTCTGCCGGAAGCCGGAGACCCTCGCCCCTCCGCGCCGCCCGGAGAACCGACCCTGTTCCGGAGTCGGTGCCTACCCGGCACACAGGCGGGACACCGGACCGGCTCTGAGACACATCGCGGCGGCGGCGGCTCCCAAAGGCAGCTGTTTGGGGGGAAGCTGGGCCGGAGACCCCGGGCAGGTGGGGTGACGGCACCCGCTTCCCCACCGCTGACCCGGCCTTCTCTGTAACGGCGCTTCGCTGAGCGGGTAGGGGGGGGGACCCTCCCTCTCCGCTTGAATATATATCCCACTTTAAAGAAAGAAAGAAAAAGAAAGGAAAAAAGGAAATAAAAGGTTTCTGTGTACAAGAAGGAGGGAAGGCTTTCCCTAAAGAAAAGAAAGAAAGAAAGAAAAGAAAGAAAGGAAAGAAAGAAAGAAAGAAAGAAAGAGAGAAAAGAAAGAAAGAAAGAAAGAAAGAAAGAAAGAAAGAAAGAAAGAAAGAAAGAAAGAAAGAAAGAAAGAAAGAAAAGAAAGAAAAGAAAGAAAGAAAGAAAGAAAAGAAAGAAAGAAAGAAAGAAGAAAAGAAGAAAGAAAAGAAAGAAAAGAGAAAAAAGAAAGAAAGAAGAAAAAAGAAAGAAAGAAAGAAAGAAAGAAAGAAAGAAAGAAAGAAAGAAAGAAAGAAAGAAAGAAAGAAAGAAAGAAAGAAAGAGTCAACTCAACCTAGGCTATACACCTTTTCTTTCTTTCTTTTTCTTTTGAAGGTGGGGGGGCGGGAGGAGGAGGAGGGTTGAAGGTGATCCTAACCAGGTTTTGCAGCTCACCAGGCTGACCTGTCAAGCGGATTATTTTAGAAGGAGATTAATAGGGGAGGCGGGTAGCAATAATAATCGTTTTGTTTGATGTGACAACTTTGATAGGCGTTGATTTACTTACAAACTGATAGGGTTTTAATTGAGCGCCTTCATCCCCGCTCGAGATGAAAGAGAAGCCGGTCTGAAAGGCTGCCCGGTTGCCCTCAAGACTCAAGGCTGATTAGCCATCTCGACAATGAATAGTTCAAGGCATTTTCAAACTTTCTTCCTCCTCCTCCTCCTCCTCCTCCTCCTCCTCCCCCCCTCTTCTTCCCCTTCGCTCTCCCCTCTTCAAATAACTGCCAGCCCTTTCCCCCCTTCCTTCGGTGAAAATAAATCATTTCCATTGTGTGCAAATAAAATCGACTTGACATCTTTGCCGATAGCTGCTAGGTAAACGAAAGTGTGGGCTGCCACTTGCTAATTAATCCCTTCGTTTTTCAGCTCTGGCCCCCCCACCCACCCACCCACCCCGGCCCGGCAAATAATGGCAGCCCCCTTCGCTTTGATGGAGGCTGCCAGGGCTGAGGGTCTCCCGCCGGCCCGGATTTTAATTCGCTGGAGCGGGCGCAAGAGAGAACTCGTCCCTAAAAGGAAAGCGAAAGCGATTGAGAAGCGGATCGTGCAAAAAGCTCCACTCCCACTTTCAAGCGGAGTTTCTTTGGACAGTCCAATAACACAACCAGCCGCATCGCAAACTCAGCTGGCGACCTCCCCCCCCCCCCCCCTCCATAGCCTCGCTTTCTGTTTTTCAAGAGAAACCGCTCCTGGAAACCCGGGTCAGTTCAGCCGCAGAGGGCTGGCCGTCACGTGTGAATCCCAACGTCCGTGGACAAGGAGCGCGGCCGGGAGGTCTGACGAAGGCGCAGCGACGCTCCCGGGAAGAGCGCCATTGATTTTATCTTTTGACCAGGCGGGATCTCAGGCTGAGCTTTTTTTCACACGAGCCGATCCCTCGATCGATCCCTCGATCGACCGACCCCTCGATCTCTCGGGAAAGCCGGCGGCTGTCTGAAAAGCGCCCGGCCTCTGGGCCCAACTGCTAAAAGCTACAACTAAATGTCTGCGTATTCCCCCCCCCCCCCCACACACACACACTTCCCACTCCTTCACACAAACACACAAGCGTTCCACCCACTCTCGCTTTCCTATGTCCCCCCCCCCGTCCTCACTTCTGCACGTCAATACGCTGCTTGTTTTACACATGTCCCGGAGTTCACCTTTGATTCCTCTGTTTTAAGCGCTGTAACGAGGCCTCTCCTCGACCCCCCCCCGCCTCCCCCCCCCGGCCCGTCTCTCTTCCTTTCTCCGCCTGGCTCGCTCGCTCCGCGGGAGGGGAGGGCAAAAAAGCGCCTTTCCCACATCTAACCCTACCTGAAGACAATTAATCTTTTTTTTTTTACTCTTTCACCCTGGGGGGGCGTGGGGGGCAAACACCACCGGGCAAAGTCGCTCTGCTCCGGTTAGTTAGGGAAACAGTTGGCCAGGGCCTTTTCACGCAAATGAAGGCGAAATGGAGAACGGCTGGGCCTTTTCTTTCTTTCTTTTTCTTTCTTTCTTTCTTTCTTTCTTTCTTTCTTTCTTTCTTTCTTTCTTTCTTTCTTTCTTTCTTTTCTTTCTTCTGTATCCTTCCTTCCTTCCTTCCTCCCTCCATTTCTCTCTTCCTTCCGTATCCTAGCTGTCTCTTTTTCTTTCTTTCTTTCTTTCTTTCTTTCTTTCTTTCTTTCTTTCTTTCTTTCTTTCTTTCTTTTCTTTCTTTCTCTTTCTTTCTTTCTTTCTTTCTTTCTTTCTTTCTTTCTTCTGTATCCTTCCTTCCTTCCTCCCTCCATTTCTCTCTTCCTTCCGTATCCTAGCTGTCTCTTTTTCTTTCTTTCTTTCTCTTTCTTTCTTTCTTTCTTTCTTTCTTTCTTTCTTTCTTTCTTTTTCTTTCTTTCTTTCTTTCTTTCTTTCTTTCTTTTCTTTCTTTTCTTTCTTCTGTATCCTTCCTTCCTTCCTTCCTCCCTCCATTTCTCTCTTCCTTCCGTATCCTAGCTGTCTCTTTTTCTTTCTTTCTTTCTTTCTTTCTTTCTTTCTTTCTTTCTTTCTTTCTTTCTTTCTTTCTTTCTCTCTCTCTCTTTCTTTCTTTCTTTCTTTCTTTCTTTCTTTCTTTCTTTCTTTCTTTCTTTCTTCTGTATCCTTCCTTCCTTCCTCCCGCCATTTCTCTCTTCCTTCCGTATCCTAGCTGTCTCTTTTTCTTTCTTTCTTTCTTTCTTTCTTTCTTTCTTTCTTTCTTTCTTTCTTTCTTTCTTTCTTTCTTCTGTATCCTTCCTTCCTTCCTTCCTCCATTCCTCTCTTCCTTCCGTATCCTAGCTGTCTCTTTTTCTTTCTTTCTTTCTTTCTTTCTTTCTTTCTTTCTTTCTTTCTTCCTCTCTTTTCTTTCTTTTTTCTCTTTCTTTCTTTCTTTCTTTCTTTTCTTTCTTTCTTTCTTTCTTTCTTTTTCGTTCTTTCTTCCTCTCTTTTCTTTCTTTTTTCTCTTTCTTTCTTTCTTTCTTTCTTTTCTTTCTTTCTTTCTTTTTCGTTCGTTCTTTCTCTTTTCTTTCTTTTTTCTCTTTCTCTTTCTCTCTCTCTTTCTCTCTCTCTCTCTTCTTTCTTTCCTCTCCATCCCCCCCCCTCCCAGCAAATTTATCTATCGGCGTCGACAACTCAAAAGAAAAAGCACAGCGGCGGCAGCAAAGCAGAGGCCAAGACGAGCGGCCTTGGCTGGCAGGATCCCCGGGTTCAGAGCGGGATAGCCGGCTAGGAAATCCGGCCTCTCTGCAGCCTCCCGGTCTGGGTACCTGGACGGGAAGGGCCGAGGGGGATCCAACCGGAGCCTGCGGAGAATCGGCCCCCAGCATGCGCCTCTTTCTTCCCCAAAGCTCTCGCCCTCCCCGCGCCCAGCAGGCGGGAGAAGGGCGCTCCTGGGGCCGCTCGCTTGCCCAGAAGGAAGGGGCGCCCGAGCCTCTCCAGGCGGGCCCAGCTCAGAGCTGAGCTTCAGAAGCAGGGCCCAAAGGGGGGGGGGGCTCTGGCTGACAGAGGCTCTTATCTGGGGTCCTCAGGAAGGTTTTTCTGCCGTGGCGGTTGCGGGTCCCCCGGTCGCCCCTCGGGCGAAAGCGCTGCCTTCGCTCAACACCTGGCAGCAGGTCGGGGACAGGTGGGAATCTTGCCCAGCCTTAACCTTAGTTAGGCTTCTTTATTA